>NC_136717.1:2497500-3097500 GCF_936440315.1 Barbus barbus
TTTTATGTATTATTTCATGTTTTACACTAAACAATACTTTTGCACTGAACTATTTTTAAAGTGATTTTAAGTTTGAAAATGATAAATTCATATAAAAAATAAAAAGTAAATATTAGCATTTTATATTTAAGTTTACTATAATATAATTGTATTTGTATTTAATATTCCCTTTTTATTGAATATATATAAAATATGCGTAGTAAAATATTAACCAAATGATCTTTTGTACAGCTAAAAATGATTCCATGCTAATTAATTACTGCACTTGCCCCCCCCCCCAAGTGTTTATACTCATCCTTGGGTCGGACGGCCAAAAAAATCGCGGGCGCTCTCCAGCACTGACAGGAAGGGGTTTGGACAATTTGCATCTTATGCAATCAGTTTAGTTGTTGGCGTTAGCAATTCTTTTTTTTTTGCCGTTAGTAATTCATTCATCATGAAACTAAAATCTAAAAAAAAAAAAACACACACTCACCGTAATGATTGGAGACGTGACTTCAAGGCTGAAACTCAAAAACGTGCACCTAAACTATTTGATGTCTCCTAATGAATCTGATTAACAAAAACACAGGTCGTGCTTATTAGCAAGCGTTTTTCCAAAGACTGTAATTTGTAGTCATCTGGTGGTCAAATGATGACTTGCACCTAAGAAACTGCTGTGGCACTAATATTAAAGAATATTAAAGTAAGGGCCTGTGCCAGGTTAGTCATGTCATGTGGTTCTTAGGCGAAAGAAGATTCCTTGGAAAATGCCACACTCTCGCTAAAAAGATTTCAGGAATACTGGCAAATATCCAAGTTTGCACCAAAAGAAATAAATAATAGGATAAATGCATAAATCTTTATCTACTTTATTTATTATTATTTCAGAATGCCCCCCCCCCCCTCACCCCATACACACAGTCATTCACCTGAGAGAGTAACTTATTTTTAAAGGCTACGCCAATGCATAAAAGTTCAATTTCTACATTTCAGTTCTACATAGCAAATTATTTTTTAACATACAGTTGATTAAAGTTTCTATATTAAATCAGTCATCACACAAAAACTATTTTCACAAATCTGGACTTATGTAAGCATCACCTGAAAATGGGAATATGCATATTATTTCTGCTAATCAAATTCCTTAATTATGAGAATGATGTCATCATGGTTTTACTGAAAATATTTCCTTTCAAAATTGTAATGTTAAATCGCAAATATAGAAAAGGAAAAGTCATAAGGAAAATAATTAAACAGTCACTTCCAATAAATATATGATGTACTATCGTCATTCATGATAATGGATAATATTACTACTTCACAGCTCATTAAAACAAAAATCTACTTTTACTAATAAACTACTTTTATATTCTTTGAATCTATTTTAAAGTTTACTTGAAAGAGGTAAATATAAATTTACTGCTTATTACATGCAGTATTTGAAGTCGCTCGAGGTTTTGTCTCCTGATGAAACACCACTCCACCTTGCCCCTTTCTCCAGCTTACTTTTCTGTCACTTTCTAGCCCCATGCTCTTCAGCTTTTTACTTATCTGGAAGACCAGCAAGAAAGAATCAAATATAAAACCTAATAACAGCAACAATGTGAAATAAGAGAAAACACACAAAGCTAAAGGATGTTGTAGATAGTTGCCAGTGCAGTTAATTATTCAGAATTGGGCCGTGTTTAAGGTGGATGCAAACCTCATTCAGAATGGCCGTCTGTAGTGAAGGATCAGTCAATGCGCATTGTCCAGTACAGGAAAACTTCAGTCTGACAATCTGGTTTTTAATTAACGTGTCATCTAGAGGAATACAGAGTTCATGTCATCCTCAACACAGAAGACAGATACATAAATGAAAGCATATCACGTCTGTTTCAAGAGTGTCCTAAAATTCTCTTGTTTATGGTGGCCGAGAAGTGCAAAACAAATCACCATTCTGAAAACAAAATAATTAAAAATACACAACAACAATTCTGAAAACATTATAACAATTATTATTTTGTTTCCGAATTTGTCTTCGTGTTTTCTGACTTGTTGTAATGTTTTTGTGTTTTCTGAATTTTTATTTAGTTTTTTAGATTTGCGTTTGTAATTTATTATTTTGTTTTCAGAATTGTGATTTGTTTTGCACTTCTCGGCCACCGTACTTGTTTGAATGAAACTCACCTCCATAGCAGATAAAAGGCTGCTGTACATCACAGCTGTATTGAGCCCATTTCCCAGAATCGGTTATTGACATGCCAACACAGTTACTAGATCCTGAACTCAGGGATGGTTGATCTGCTGCCCAGTGTCTAAAGAAGTGGCTCCACTGATTAGACCAATCCCAAGAGTCCAGAAACAGACCGATCCAGAGCGAGGATTCATGACGAATCAGATTCTGCTGCTCTGGGTTGATACTCGCCAAATCAGTGTAGTGTTGTCTGCAGTAACTCTGAGCATCTCTCCACGTCATAGCAGTCTTTGTAATCATGAAACCAGTGCTTTCTGTTCAGAAACAGAAGATAAGGACCAACCTTCAGTTAAAATCAGCTGTTAATACAGTGTTTGTATTTTTCGTAAGGGATGGCGATACCACTTATTTTGTTTTTGATACAATGCCGATATTTTTAATGGCCAGTATTGTCGATATTAACACCGATACGACTGAATAAATGTAATGTATTAAATTACTAAGAGTAAAATGGGTAATAATACCCACATAGCTTTATATTTGAAACACATTTTAACATTCACTACGCCTTAATTGCAACCAGTGTTGGGGGTAATGCATTACAAGTAACGCGAGTTACGTAATCCGATTACTTTTTTCAAGTAACTAGTAAAATAACGCAATACTTTTTAATTTACAAGAAAATATCTGAGTTACTTCTTCAAATAAGTAATACCAGTTTTTTTCACATTTATTGATTGACAGCTCTGGTGTTGCCATGTTGAGAGAAATCGGCAGTAAGATGTTACTGTAGTTCTAGAATAATTCATCACTCACAAAAAAAAAAACCAAAACGCTGATTCAGTATTCCTCAAAATGAATAAAAACAGTGAAATACAAACACGGAATGTGATGCAAACCTGCAATAATTAAATGTTAAATAACACAAATATCCTTTATGTATTAATATTTTTATTAACCAATGTCTTTGCTGCTGACCTACAATGATCCATTGCAACCATACTAATAGGCAAAAATTACTCTAGATAAACATTTTTTATTTATCGTGAATTTACTTTCCCTTCAGTTTGAGGTTTATTCATTTCACTTCTGGTGTGAAAGGGCTTTTATATTTGCCAAAAATAGAACTTTTTTATATTAAGAACAAACAAGCAAGCCCTGCCCAGATTTAAAAACTAACGTAACGCATTACTTTCCATTAAAAGTAACTAAGTAACGTAATTAGTTATTTTTTAAAGGAGTAACGCAATATTGTAATGCATTACTTTTAAAAGTAACTTTCCTCAACATTGATTGCAACTTCTTAGGTTATAGTTTTGTTTACACATGGTTACAATATGTTTACTGTAGTGGTAACCATGGAAATACTATAGTTAAACTATGGTCACTTTTCTGTTGCATGCATAAAATGCAATTTTATTCTAAAACGTTTTTATTCTGACAGTGTATGATTTATATTAACATTACAGAACAGAACTTGATCGATGTGAACTTTACGTTCAATTTAAATAAACGTGGGCCTATTGCGCAAACTATGTAGGCTACAATGTAAATTTGTTTATTGCAAATAAATCAAACATATATGTTTTTTCTGCACTGTTCTGGGCTGCCATTCCCAAAAACATCAATGCTTTCTTATAATCCTTTTGGTGAACGCAGCCCTGTTTGAATGCACTGTCAGAAGTTAGGGAACGCTCTCTGTGATTGATTGATCATGCAACATTTACGTGTTTCTAACATAGGTTATTCATCCTATATTAATGCATATTGTACTCATTATTTTTTGTTAAATTAATAAAAACCACTGGGAAATTAAAATGCCTTAGTATCAATATTTTTTATTTGAGTATTTATACTTTTCGAAATATCAATACTTCAGGATCCCTATTTTTCGAATCTTAGGAGATCAAAGTGCCGAGGTTCTTACTGCCTAAAGCCGGGCTCAGTTGTCTTAATGTCAGACTGTACGACAGTCAAGACGCGACAAAAACGGACGTACTTTTTTTTTTACAAAAACGGACGTACTCAAGAAGACTTGTTTTACGTCATCAATACGTGACGCGCGTTCTCTCGCTATAATGGTAGCTAGCAAACAACAGCAACGTGTAGCGTTAGTTTTATTAATTACATGCCTTGATGTTAAAAAAAACAACGAAAAAGACGACGTGTGTGGAGCAAGTCATGGCTGGGCAAAAGAGGACTTTATGGACTTCCAGTTCTACAGAGCGAACTTGAGGTAATTTTGTTATTCGAGTTTAAACATCCTGCCCCTTAATAAATAAACTTTAAGTAAACTTTACTTTGTACATATATTGTTTTTACAAATAATGAATGGTTTGAAGTTGCCGCGCTAATTGCGTCATCAGGTTCAGTGCTCCTATTGGTTCTTGGTTTGACGGTCGTCGTAGGAGATGTCACACTGCAGGAAAGTGTCTGAAATCTTCTGACACTGCCAGAATTTAATCGGAGGAAAAAATTGATCGCAACGGCCATTAATCGGCTGTCGGTGAACAATGGGGAAAAATGAACCAAGTAAGAGGACTCACTATTAAAACACACAAATGGGAGAACGGTGCTGCAGCTCTCATCATACCAGCTTCCATTAAAACTCCTCACACACTCCCCATCAGCATTTGGTTCTCCTGGATGCCACATACTTTCATGGGAGATTGAAATGTCCCCCGTAGACCAGACCCAGCGTTTCACTCCCATAGCATGGAGACCTATCCATACTGAACCACTGCGTCCAGGATTCACTGTATTTACCAGTCTGTTCACGTCATTCATAGTGGTAACAGCGGCCAGATCAGTGAATCTCGCTCTGCAGTAACTCTGAGCATCAAGCCATGTCATGCTTTGATTCATAAACTGGTACTCTGGTACTACAGGCCCTTCAGGAGGGAAATGACAGAATTGTAGAGATCATAGATCCTATAATCATGATTAAAGCCTTAAAAACAAAATCAGTTTGCCCTAAAACAAATTGCATTATACGTTTATGCGCAATTTATAAGTTGAAAGCTAATGAAGTCATAGAAAAAAATATGTATACAGTAGAACCAACACACACTCCTAATAATTCATAACTATGTCACTATTTGGCAAAAGCGGTGGCAACTTTTTTTTCTTCTTCTCTCTTTTGTTTCTATTGCTGCTATTTAACAACCCTGTATAACCTGTTTGCACATTCTTCTCTTGTACATTCCTGCTTATCTTAATATTTATTAAGTCTACAGTATACTGTCCTTCACATTTTATTTTTTATTTCTTATTTCATTTTTTCCATACCTATATTTATGTATATTTTCTTTTGTGTTTGTATTCTATAATAATTGCAGTCCATGGAGCGGACCTGACTTACATTTCACTGCTGGTTATATATGCTCTATATAACTGTGTATGTGAGGAATAAAAATCTTGAATCTGTATTCATACTTCACATTCAAATTCATATGAAATTAACTTGTTTCTCATGAGATCAGGCTAGTTAGTACAGCTTTAATGATTATAAAGGGAGCGTTCTTTACTTGCTTTATGTAGGCTATTTAATTTAAGCATATTGTTGTGCTGGTAATCACTGTTAAATACAATACGACAGAACAGAACGTGGACAAATAACAGTCATATAACATGATCTAATTTGTTAGATGCTCACTTCCATGGCAGATAAAAGGACTCTGTAGATCACAGCTGTATTGAGCCCATCTGCCAGAGTTGGTTCTCGACATGCCAACACAGTCACCAAAAATCCCGGAAGGTTGACCTGGTGCCCAGTGTCTGAAAAAGAGGATCCATTTATCAGACCATTCCCAAGAGTCCAGAAACAGACCAATCCAAAGGACCTGTCCAGATGAAATCTTAGTTATCTGGTCATTTTCCACCGAGTTGTGGATGGTGGGCAGGTCTGTGTAATGCTGTCTGCAGTGGCTCTGAGCATCACTCCAGTTTTTAGCAGTCTGGATCATGTATGTAGTATTTCCTATTGAGACAGTCGAAGAAAACAATCTGAGTTTGAAGCTCTTTTTTCATTGCTAAACTGTGCATTCATAATTTTACAAGAACTCACCCTTGTAGCATGCAAAATACCATAAACGGCTACATGGCCATTCATACCAATAACCGTGATAAGTCAATACACAATATGCATCCCTATTTGGATGTCCTGAAACCCAGTTAAAGTACTCAGAAGTTTGGTTTTCTCCATTAGACCAACCCCAGCGGGTCTGTGTTCCCCTCTTCAATCCAATCCAAACCGATCCATTGTATCCAGCATCCACTACATTTACCAGCCTGTTCACATCATCCATGCTGTCTACAGTAGCCAGATCAGTGAATCTCTCTCTGCAGTAACTCTGAGCCTCTGGCCACGACATTGCTGTATTTATATAGTAGTACTGACGATAAATACCAGCGCTTCTCCATAAGAGCCCTGTTAAAATCAACATGTTAAACCATCTATATGTGAACACATCCTCATAAATCCAGATTACAAATGTGACCCTGGACCACAAAACCAGTCATACGTGTCAATTTTTCAAAATTGAGATTTATACATCATCTGAGTCAAAGTTGTCCAAATGAAGTTCTTAGCCATGCATATTATATACACACACGTTTTTATATATTTACAGTAGGAAATTTACAAAATATCTTCATGGAACATGATCTTTACTTAATGTCCTATTGATTTTTGGCATAAAAGAAAAATGTATAATTTTGACCCATACAATGTGTTTTTGGCTATTGCTACAAATATAGCTGTGCTACTCATGACTGCTTTTGTGCTCCAGGATCACAAATGACCACACCAACCTGACAGCAGAAGCAGCACAAACAGACTCCCGTCCATGACTGCTCACACAGATCCTCACTGTTGGATGATCACACATACACAATTAATACACTACACATAGTACACAGCTAATTTATTGTGACTTCACATAATTCATGTAAAGAAATGCACCCCAAATATGATAAACTTGCCAAACCATTCAATTTGTGTTAATTACTTCTCCTTTTCAGCAATTTATTACTTTGTAAAGGTATTATTTAAAAAAGAATCTGGCTCATACAGAGCGTAATCTACCTGTAACTAAATCTGCACCAAATGTGGAGTTGAAAACTCTACAGCCTTCATTTTACAGAACTGTACACATCCTCAGACATCACTGTCTGTTAACTGAACTGCTGATGGAACTGGTCCTTTCTCAGTCTAGTAAGATCTAGTCTGCTGCAATACACAGGATCAAAGGCAGATACTTTTATTCAAAGTGACTTACATTATTTACGCTGTAGTGTTCTAACCACATATTATCTTTATTCTAGCTTTTAGGGAATCACTCTTAAAATGATTATATGATTAATTGCTATTAATCAGAATGTCCCATTTATACCTGGTTAACGATACCAGAGTTATCAAGAGTCTCTGCTTCAACTTTGCTCTCAGTCAAGGTCAGTTCTTTCCGGGTTCGAGACGGACCGTGCGCGAATTGGCGGCTTGGTAGGTCGCCGTCACGAGAACACTCTTCGGTGGTTGGAGGGCTTCGTGCTGACTTGATGACGCTCCCAGGAAGTCGTTCGATTCTTGGCTTCAGATGTTAGTTTCTTTCAAAGTTGAACTTTGATCGCGGTGGCAATGCTCAGCCGTGATGTTAGTGGCCAGAAGCGCTTTGCAGCACGTGAGCAGAACGAGAGACGAGCGAGGTGAGCTTAAGCTCTGCTTTTCAGTTTTCAACTCCCACCGAACTTTTCAGTTGCGCATCTGTTTTTAACGGGCCGATTTGGGATCCGCCCACGGGCACCTGATCCAATCGGATTCTTCCTGTGGGGCGTTTGATCCAATCGCAAGTGTTTCTGTGGGGCGGAGCCCCGCCCTGCACAGCTGCGTGTCTTTCCATGCATAAATTGTCCGTTCAGTTATTTATCACATGAAAACTTATTAACAGCAGATTTCTATTCATATTATGATCATACCTTGCAGAGAAAAGATCATTTTCATTCACACCATATTATTATTCATGAAATCAGCTTTTATCTGAAACCAAACACTTATATTTTTGATATGCACAAAAATACATATATCCTTTGTATTCATTACGCGGTTAAAGCCATAGATGAAATGATCCTAAATTCTCAATAACCACATCGAGCATGTGAACTGAACATCTAGTGATCAGTTAAAGTTATACATTCTGGAAAAAGACTACCATAAGTTCAAAATAACGCAACAAGTTTATAAATGTCACAAACAAAAACATTCTTCATATAGGTTGTACCTATATTGTCTATAGTGTTTTTGTTTTCGAGTATAATTTGATTCAGTAGCAGAAACTAGTATAACTTTGTCCCTTTTTTTAAAAAACCCTTGCACAAAGCATTCTTAAGCAAAGGTGTGGCTGTCTTTGCCTGTTTCGATAGCCGGAGAAAAAAAACAGGCGCGTTTCCCCCCTCCTTTGGGAGAAGCGCGAGGTCTTAAAGGTCACTCCTTCAGCGATTACTTTCTTGAATTACGGCGCTTAATGGAGTTAGGTTTAGGGGAGTATGTGGCGCCAATGTAAAGTAAAATCCGGGAGTATGAGTTCTGGTTTTTTTCAAAAGTGACAAAAAGGGAGTTTTCTTCATCTGACTTTATGATGAAAGCAGCCAGGCGCTTAAAATGGCTCTTCTCTTAAAAGCATCTAGATGTGACTGTTCCATATATCCTGGTTTTATGGTCCCAGGAGAAAAGGGGGTTCGAAGCCATGGGCGCTGGAATGCGAGCTTTGATCCTTGCTTCAGGAATGTGTTGAAAATAGGTGTGTGCGTATCAGAAATAAGACCAGTTCTTACAACGCTACAGAATGAAGTCCTTCTACTTCAACATTTCATGCTTAACACACTGTGTTCCTTGCAGATTCCTTCATGTTAGCCTTGAACTAAAAGTGAACCACTATCGAAGCCATATTTATCAGAGTTTGACCCACCTCAATGCCCAAAATTATACTTTTATTAACATAGAGATTTCAGAATGAACATCAGAATGAGAAGGGGAGTTTCGGATTGCACCGTAATATGCCTTTTGGCTTCACGCAGGTTGTTCACACATGAACACACACAAAACAAATATATGCTGATTTTTGTGATGACAAGATGTGAATAATTTTCATATTCAAATAGCTCATTTACATGTCTCATCTGGACGAAACAACTTGGGCAAAAAAAGATTATCTTGAAGATATCTTGAGACTACAGTATAACACAAAATACATCCAAAATAACAATTTGAATAATCACTTAATTCTCCATGCCAGGAAATTCCTTTAAAATTTAATAGCATGCCATTATGATTATTATTTACATTGTTGTTTAGGGTAGAAGTGTTTGTGTAGCAGTTTGTGTCAAATGACGAGAAAACATGAATGTTCTCTGGAAATCAATTTTACCTCCCCATGACCACCACCACTCCTATTTCAGTTTAATTCACTATACAAAACATTAGAGATAATAACTGAACAGCATATTAGAATAATTTCTGAAGGACACTGAAGGTTGCAGTAATGACGGCTGAATTTAGCTTTGCATCACAGGAATAAATCACATTTTAAAACATATTCAAATAGAAAACAGTTATTTAATCTGTAATAATATTTCACAACTGTATCATTGATTGAATATTTGCAGCGTTGGTAAGCATAAAGGACTTCTTTCAAAAACATGAAATATTCCAATTGTAATTTCTTACCTTTTTTGTTTGTAAATTCTTGCACTTTCAACTGCTTCTGTCACATCAGGAGGGTCCAATACATCTAAAAGAGAGGTGACTCAACACTACTGTTAATTCTGGGTAGCCCTGCCCTTAAGTAAAACTAAACAAATCATCTTTGGTCACTTTTACATGTTGGTTTCAGTTTTTGGCTACAACAGAAAAACTGCTATATGGACCATACCTTTATCCATTTAGTCTAGTAAATCCCCCGTCCCTCACCTATGTGTTTATTAGATGTTTTGATCAATACTTGAATGTTTCCTGAAACATATGTATTTCACTGATTCCTTCAGATTAGCCTGGAAATGAAAGTGAACTATAGGAAGCTCTGACAGAGCCTGACACACCTGAACACATCAAATTACACTTCCATTAATGTGTAAATGCACCTGTTTTAATGAAATAACTGCTGCATGAAAAATGCATATGTAAAAGAATAAGATCAAATGCAGATTTTTGTCACAAGACATGAGTCATTTTCCTATTCAAATAGCTCATTTCCATTATGTTGCTGGTCAAAACATGGCAAAAAGCTGATTTTTTGATGCCAGATCATATATGTGACCCTGGACCACAAAACCAGTCTTAAGTCGCTGGGGTATATTTGTAGCAATAGCCAAAAATACATTGTATGGGTCAAAATTATAAATTTTTCTTTTATGCCAAAAATCATTAGGATATTAAGTAAAGATCATGTTCCATAAGATATTTTGTAAATTTCTTACTGTAAATATATCAAAACTTCATTATTGATTAGTAATATGCATTGCTAAGAACTTCATTTGGACAACTTTAAAGGTGATTTACTCAATATTTAGATTTTTTCTTTGCACCCTCAGATTTCAGATAGTTGTATCTCAGCCAAATATTGTCCTATCCTAACAAACCATACATCAATGGAAATATTATTTATTCAACTTTCAGATGATGTACAGGTGCTGGTCATAAAATTAGTATATCATGAAAAAGTTGATTTATTTCAGTAATACCATTCAAAAAGTGAAACTTGTATATTAGATTCATTCATTACACACAGACTGATATATTTCAAATGTTTATTTCCTTTAATTTTGATGATTATAACTGACAACTAATGAAAGTCCCAAATTCAGTATCTCAGAAAATTAGAATATTGTGAAAATGTTCAATATTGAAGACCCCTGGTGCCACACTCTAATCAGCTAATTAACTCAAAACACCTGCAGAAGCGTTTAAATGGTCTCAGTCTAGTTCTGTAGGCTACACAATCATGGGGAAGACTGCTGACTTGACAGTTGTCCAAAAGACGACCATTGACACCTTGCACAAGGAGGGCAAGACACAAAAGGTCATTGCTAAAGAGGCTGGCTGTTCACAGAGCTCTGTGTCCAAGCACATTAATAGAGAGGCGAAGGGAAGGACAAGATGAATCCTGGAGAGGATTGTGAAACAAAACCCATTCAAAAATGTGGGGGAGATTCACAAAGAGTGGACTGCAGCTGGAGTCAGTGCTTCAAGAACCACCACGCACAGACGTATGCAAGACATGGGTTTCAGCTGTCGCATTCCTTGTGTCAAGCCACTCTTGAACAAGAGACAGCGTCAGAAGCGTCTTGACTGGACTGCTGCTGAGTGGTCCAAAGTTATGTTCTCTGATGAAAGTAAATTTTGCATTTCCTTTTGGAAATCAAGGTCCCAGAGTCTGGAGGAAGAGAGGAGAGGCACATAATCCACGTTGCTCGAGGTCCAGTGTAAAGTTTCCACAGTCATTGATGGTTTGGGGTGCCATGTCATCTGCTGGTGTTGGTCCATTGTGTTTTCTGAGGTCCAAGGTCAACGCAGCCGTCTACCAGGAAGTTTTAGAGCACTTCATGCTTCCTGCTGCTGACCAACTTTATGTAGATGCAGATTTCATTTTCCAACAGGACTTGGCACCTGCACACACTGCCAAAGTATCCATGGTATCCCTGTTCTTGATTGGCCAGCAAACTCGCCTGACCTTAACCCTATAGAAAACCTATGGGGTATTGTGAAGAGGAAGATGCAATACGCCAGACCCAACAATTCAGAAGAGCTGAAGGCCACTATCAGAGCAACATGGGCTCTCATAACACCTGAGCAGTGCCACAGACTGATCGACTCCATGCCACGCCGCATTGCTGCAGTAATCCAGGCCAAAGGAGCCCCAACTAAATATTGAGTGCTGTACATGCTCATACTTTTCAGTTGGCCAACATTTCTAAAAATCCTTTTTTTTGCATTGGTCTTAATTGATATTCTAATTTTCTGAGATACTGAATTTGGGACTTTCATGAGTTGTCAGTTATAATCATCAAAATTAAAGGAAATAAACATTTGAAATATATCAGTCTGTGTGTAATGAATGAATCTAATATACAAGTTTCACTTTTTGAATGGTATTACTGAAATAAATCAACTTTTTCATGATATTCTAATTTTATGACCAGCACCTGTATATAGAAGGTAATATTTGGATTTCTCCGGTTCTCTGTGCTGGCGGAACAGGAAGTACCTATGAACACACTTGCTAGACCAGACATCCATGATGGCGGAGATATGCAACTAACCCATTAAATTCAAGGGTTCAGTTACGTTCTCCACCCTGCACTGTAAATGACTATTTAATGTGTTCAATATAAATGTGAAAAATAATTACATCAGATCAAGTGTTTGCAATATTATATTTGTTCGTTTAGACAGTGTTAGATGGTGATTAGCTGTTATGCGAGCCACAGCTTGAACCAGATTCCAGATGTCTTACCCGACCATTCTCTCACTAAAGATGAATCAAATAATGCAGTGCCATGTTCTGTTTCATTCAGTTTGTCCTTTTATTTTTAATTTTCATTTACATTGTGCCATTCACAGCAAGATGGAACTTTATGTAATATAATGAGTACTAATATTTTCTGGTGCCATTATAAATTGCTGATCCAGCTAAACTGTAAAACTCTTTTCAAAGAACAAAAATAGGGTCTCGCATCTGCATGACTTGTCAGGTGTTTTTTTTTAAGTGATGACAAAAGATTTTCTCCACCCAGAGTTAATGCACAGGTGATTTTTGAAATTGCTCAGTTTTGTAAACCTCGTCACACTGCGATTTCTTCCTAGAATGAGATTGCATATGACGTTTTAGGTCTGTGATATATGTGAAACTAATTTCACACTGATCACACGTGAAAGGCTTCTCTCCAGTGTGAATCCTCATGTGAGTCTTTAGGCTTGCTCTAACTGTGAAACGCTTTCCACACTGTTGGCAGGTGAAAGGTTTCTCTCCAGTGTGACTTCTCAAGTGAACCTTAAGGTTTCCTTTGTTTGTGCAGCTCTTTCCACAGTGATGGCACATTAAAGGCTTTTCTCCGATGTGAGTGATTACGTGATTCTTAAGGTGTTTCTTGTCGGTGAAACTCCTTTCGCACTGACGACATTTAAAACTGTTTTCCCTTGAGTGAATCCTCATGTGGCAATCAAGGTTTACTTTACTTCTGAACCTTTTTCCACACTGATCACATGTGAACGGCTTCTCTCCAGTGTGAAGTCTCATGTGGCCATTAAGGGTTCCTTGATGTTTAAAACGCTTTCCACACTCAGGGCATGTGAACGGCTTCTCTCCAGTATGAAGTCTCATGTGGGCATTAAGGGTTGCTTGATGTTTAAAACACTTTCCACACTCGGGGCATGTGTAAGGCTTCTCTCCAGTGTGAACACTCGTATGTTTTGTAAGGTTTCCATTTTCAATAAAACTCTTTCCACAGTGTTGGCAGGTGAAAGGTTTCTCTCCAGTGTGAATTCTCATGTGGACTTTAAGTCCTCCTTTTCTGGCGAAACTCTTTCCACACTGTTGGCAGGTGAAATAACTTCTAGATCCAGTCGTTTGCGCTCTTTTTCGTGAGAAAGCGTTTTTTGTCTGAGCAACTAAAATATTGTTTGCAGTTTTTAAATCATGATGTTTCTCATACAGATGTTTGTCTTCCTTTACATCATGCAGTTCTCGACTCTCCTCTCTCAGCAGCATCAGGTCTAAGGTAAGAAAAAATAAATACAAATTTAACCCCAGTTTAATGGCACAAAGTGTCAGACATGAAAACATTTAGTTATTCTTAAAGTTTTTGGGGCCAGCGCCCCCCTTCCCATTATCCAGACCCCTTACTACCCCATTAAATAAAATGTAGTCTGACTGTATTCCCTGAAAATTAATGTTGATTATTATTTTGCCTTTATCAGGGGCCAAGCACAGACTGTGCTTTAATCCCTTTTGTATCTATTGGGTTGACTTTTTTCTTGTTCCTCCCCAATGGGAGGTCATGGAAGCTATAAGAAATACACTTTCCTAAATGATCAAATTTGGCACACTGATAGGTTTGGGAATCTTTAGGCACTTCACGACCCGATCCGATTCCGGGAGTCACGATCCGATTCCAAAACGATTCTTGATCTACATTTCTTCCTAATTAATTCTTCTGCTGCGCAAATACATCTTTACTGCTTTTCATTTTAACCAAAATTACAGTTTCCTGCGCTCAAACCTGCCAATCTAAAGCAAACACTGTGTATGGCGTTTGAGGTAATTTGTGAATTTGCGTAGATTTATAGTTTAAATAAAACTATTTGCAACTGTTACTACACTTGTATACTAAACTTTGTATTATGCTTGCTATAGAGTGTGACGCCACACCACCGGTGGCAATTGACGCGATTATCATGGCCACCGTCACAGCCCTAGAAACCAGTATAGCAGGAGCTTTTACGGATGTAAAGTAGAACGCATGAGAAAAGGGTTCAACACTCTCCAGCAATAAAAAAACAAAAACAAAGCACAATTGTTAGTTTATCTAAAGTCATTTTTGCTTATTAGTATGGTTGAACTGGATCATCAAAAGTCAGCAGCAAAGACATTGGTTTATAAAATGGGATTAGATACATGTGTTGTTTAACATATTTAATTATTGCAAGTTTGTGTCATATTCTGAGTTTGCATTTCACTGTTTTAATTCATTTTGATGAATACTAAATCTGTTTTTTGAGAGTGGGATGAATTAATGCACATTTACATTTAGTCTACAGTCATGGCCAAAAATATCGGCACCCTTGGTAAACATGATCATGAGGGATAAAAAGTACCCCATGTGTTCAATGAAATATACTGCTGTATTTTTTATGTTGTGGGCCTGCTGGAGGTCCTGGACATCTTGTTTAGCACATGGCATCATGGATTTTATCAAATACTAACAGATAAAAAAATCAATAAGTGACTGGCTCTGTTAGAAATCTTATAATGGGCCATGTTTGGATCTTCCAACCGTATAATAATCCAAACACAAACCTCAAAAACAACACAAAAATGGGTCACTGAGCACAAAACCAAGCTTCTGCTGGCCATTCCAGTCCTCTGACCTGAACCCTGTAGAAAATGAGTGAGGTGAACTGAAGAGAAGAAGTGAATCTGAAGGATCTGGAGAGATTCTGGATGAAGGAATGGTCTCTGATCTCTTGTCAGGTGTTCTCTAACCTCATCAGGCATTATAGGAGAAAATTTAGAGCTGTTAAACTGACAAATGGAGGTTTCAAAAAGGATTGAATAAAAGGGTGCCGTTAATTGTGGCCAATGTGTATTAGAGAAAAACATATTTCATAATGATATTTCCTCCCATTTTAAATTCTTATTACCCAATGAAAGGTTAGATTTTTGTGAATTTTTTAAATAAAAGATCAAAAGGATTAACAATGCAGTTTAATTTTCATAGTCGTCTTTGATCATATTTACCAAGGGTGCCAATATTTTTGGCCATGACTGTAGAACTACAGTAACATCATGTTCACACACAACGCCTCTGTACTTCCGAATTCTCCCAACATTGGGACAGGAGAACTGTCAGTCAATAAATGGGGAAACAAAGTGGCGTTACTTTTTTTTTTTAATTAAAAATTTGTGTTACTTTACTAGTTACTTGAAAAAAGTAATCGGATTACATAACTCACGTTACTTGTACGACACTCTTATGATATTCTTTAAAAACCTCATTCATTTCTGTAGAGCTGGACATTTTAATAAGGATCAAACGAGTGAGTTCAGCTTTGAGAATGAAACCAACCTGTTTGTTCCTCAGTATCTTCATGTTTGACTCTGAACGCTTCTTCAATCTTCATGCCTTCACTCTCATCTTTAATAAACTCCATCTCTGTTTGTTCCTCAGTATCTTCATGTTTGACTCTGAATGTTTCTTCTCTCTCCTCTTTAATAAACTCCATCTCTGTTTGTTCCTCAGCATCTTCATGTTTGACTCTGAATGTTTCTTCTCTCTCCTCTTTAATAAACTCCATCTCTGTTTGTTCCTCAGCATCTTCATGTTTGACTCTGAATGTTTCTTCTCTCTCCTCTTTAATAAACATCATCTTTGTTTGTTCCTCAGTATCTTCATGTTTGACTCTGAATGTTTCTTCAATCTTCATATCTTCTCTCTCTTCTTTAATAAATTCCATCTTCATAACAGTGTCTCGTGGATCTCAGTCTCTTCAGCAGGAGTTTTTCTCTCTGACTGAACACATTGTTCTGTTTAAGATAAGAATAATGAACAGTCAGAAAGGTAAATGCAAACTAAATCTCTGAGTGCGTCTCAATCTGCTCTCTAGTTCGGTAGTCAGCACAGTGCAGTTAAACTTAAAACGGCCTGATTAGCCAAACACACTCAAAACTAGCATTGCAACTTAATAAAAGAACATACATTTTATAGACACTAAATATTTATCATTTGCAGTTGGTTTGTAAAAGTTGTCATTACACATGTTCAGTGGTGTCAGCCCCGGGCCCATATGCAAACAAAATTTTGTAATTTATTTATGGTATAAATGCTTGGAAATAATATTTAACGTTTTGAAGTCCATTCATTATTAGTAGCATGCAAGCCACCCAATAACTGCAATCAGCTTTGTGCTTGTTTCTTTAATTATAACACAGAGTCTCAGCCTTCTGTCAATTTGATAGATGATGATTAAATACAAACAATAAATGTGTTTCACTCTTTAATTTGTAGAGCGATAACTGTTCATCTCAGTTCAAGCGGCCTGGGAATTGATTATATTTTCCTCTTTAATATTTGCATGAAATAACATGAATAAATATTTGAATGCATGTTGAGAACCAATCAGAACAATTTAATTCAAACGAATGTCTTATGAATCAGAGTTTCAAAAAAGTCAATAAGCCACCTGCTGAAAAAAAAACAGATAAAACCAGCCTAAGCTGGTTGGCTGGCTTTAGCTGGTCATCCAGCCTGGTCATAGCTGGTCAGCAGGCTGGTTTTAGAGGGGTTTTGGCCACTTTCCCAGCTGGTCAGGCAGGGAGACCAGTTAAAACCAGCCTGGCCAGCCTAGCCCCACTGAGCGACCAACTAAAACCAGCTACTGCCAGCTTAAACCAGCTAAGACCAGCCTAGGCTGGTTTTAGCTATTTTTTTGTTTTTGTTTTCTGTTTTATTGCAATTTTCATGCGTTTTCAAATGTTAATGACAGGTTGGATGCCACATGGGATTTTTGTCAGAGGTGGATTTTTCACATTAACTTGACTTTACTATCATAATTTTGACATTATTCTTAAATTATTTATTTTTCAGCATGGCATTAAAATGCCGCCGTATAGGCTGTTTGCACTGGATGCAAATACAATCTTGGCACAGCGGCCCAAATCACAAACAAAATAGCAAGGAGATATTTGAATCATTTATTAATAAACTAGTGTTTTTTGAATCAGTGTCCAAAGATGAAGTTGAGATCCTGACTGGATGTGTCTTTAGAGAGAAATCTTTTATGGATTATACTCTATATTGCCAAAAGTATTGGGTCGCCCGCTTCTAATGAACATGTTTGACTACTTTAGTAATTTCTAAGAGTATAAATCTTAATGTTTAAGCATATAATGATATTCTAGGGAATTGCGTGCTTCTAATTTTATAGCAACAGTTTGGACAGAACCCTTTTCTATTCTAACACGACTCCGTGTATAAGACACGGTTCAAAAACACATGATTGATTCAGTCAAAAATAAAAAAAATAAAAACTTTAACTATAGCTATAAAATGGCACTGAATCATTTTGTGAATCATTAGTTAAAGCTCCGTTTCTCCAGATTGAATCCGTGTTAAAGATAAACTGATATATTGAACGAAATGACATACACCTTCTATTACTTATGTGTGGATGCGCTTTACTCACACAAAATATCATTCATTAATGTTAAATGAAGCAATCTTGCATTCAGCAGGGATGAACTAATTGCCGAAAACACAAACCTTTCTTCAGCAGATTCACAACAAACGCAGGAGCGCGGCGCAGCCTTATGACGTCACGCCATCATATCAAAATAAAAGTCCTGTATCGTGCAAAGTTTAAGTCCATGTGGTGGAATATGCACTTAAGTGCTGAAAATAACTATCAGTGAAAGAGTATCTTGAAAACAACAACCGTTTTTAACATTGATAATATTCCTGTTAGAGTGACTTTTCTCTCTCTATGATTTACTCATAAAATAGTCACATATTTATAAGAAATCTTAAGTCCCAGATAACATAACCCAAGGATGTTGTTTTTCATGCTAAATATGTTCAAAATCTTTGGGTTTGATTTTTTATTTATTTATTATTATTTATCTATTATTATTTTTAATTAGGCTACGTGTTTTCATTTATCTTAATTTCCATATTTACATGCTGCAACGTTGTGTGATATTTAATGAAATATTTCAGAGTAATTAGCTAATTTTTCTCCTCTAATCCTCACTCATGAAGACTGTTGATACTGATCAAATACCATGCGAGGCTATAATTTTTTAAAATTCCTTTTACCTTATAGACGCACTAAGTAATTTCTCCTGTATTACTATTATTATTATTATTATTATTATTATTATCTTCTCCTCACTCCAGTCCAGCGGGTGGCGCTAAAACACAGACGACACCATTACACCTCAGAGGAAGAAGCTCAGTTTCACCGCGCTCTCTGTTGTTCTGTTGTGATGTGATGCTGTTATAAAACAAACTGTTAGAAATGTTGTTTCTGTAAATAGAGAAATACTGTTTTGAATCAGGTCAGTAATTCTCTGTAGTATTCTGATCCACAGAGTCGTGATTAAGTGTTGAAGCAGGAATATCTGGAGGAGGATCATCTGAAACTGAGATCTGCTGAGAAGATGGTGTTTGTTAAAGAAGAGAGTGAGGAGAACATGACTGAACCAGAACCTTTGAAAATAAAACATGAGGAACCAGAAACATGGAGAATAAAACAAGAACCAGAAACATGGAGAATAAAACAGGAGGAACAAGGAGGTTGGTGTTTATTCTTCATTTATCTTTAATGACTGTTTGTGTGGTATATCCATGAATAACTGACAATTCCAAGTTTCAAAGTTCTTATGGAAATGTGACTGAACCGACACAAGATTTAATTATTCGCCTTTATTTTGAAATTGTAAAACTGTGTTGAGCCTGAATTTGTTTGTACATTAATAGAAGGCATATTTTAAAGGGATTCACCCAAAAATGAAAATTCTGTCATGAATTACTCCCCCTCGTGTCGTTCCAAACCCGTAAAATCTTCGTAACACAGATTAAGATGTTTTGGATTTAATCCGAGCGCTTTCTGATCCTCCCATAGACAGCAAGGATCCATACAGGGTCACTTGGGTAAAGTTGGTTTTATATTCGCACACTCACAACATTCACACATTTCCGCGTTCAATAACTTCCTAATTATATGTGCAATAAAGTTATTTTTTGCTAATTCTAATCAGCGACGTCATTGTCAACCTACTACATTTTTTTTCACAATCGATAAAATTGGGCAAGTATTGTTTTAATGTAAAAATGAATATAAAACCAAATTTACCCAAATTACAGGGTCTATACAGGAGTACAGCTAATTTGCCATAGTCGCTACTACATGAAAGATTAGGTAAGTAAATATTATGTTTTATGGCTTGCTGCATATTAATTGTATCTGCATATGATTCTACGATTAGCCTTTTAACGAAATGCATACCTATATGTGGTGCGATCTAGGAAAGCCAACACATGGTTAAATTTTTACCTTTTGTAGGTTTTGATACCATATGAAAGCTGGGTTCAAGCCCTTTCCAAAACTGTTTTT
Organism: Barbus barbus; assembly: GCF_936440315.1. Classification (NCBI taxonomy): domain Eukaryota; kingdom Metazoa; phylum Chordata; class Actinopteri; order Cypriniformes; family Cyprinidae; genus Barbus; species Barbus barbus. The sequence continues at coordinate 2,517,540 of NC_136717.1, forward strand.
ATTTTATATTTAGTCCATAGCTTGACCATAACAAAAGTTATAGCTATCTGCTGATAGCTACGATTTTCAGGAATGGAATTTTGAGAAAAACGGGTTTCAATTTAACTTCACGGGTTTAACGAGAGCTGTATCTCGTATTACACAAACAGACTAACGTTACCCTGAAGAGGACAGTTTTTAATTGTTTATCATGGGTGTTGTCTCTGAACTTTTGAACACCCCTTGTTTGTTTAGATGGCACGAATAGTGTACCTCAGAAAAGCGAGTGCAGCGCAACTGTTCGCGCATCTGTGCATGTAACAGACTGTTATCGGACTCCTCTTTAGTAACTTCATCATCTGATCCTTCACTTCTGGATGTGAAATAGTCCATTATAACAATTTTAGGCACTGACAACGGCAAGATTGAGCAGACTGAGACAAACAAGTTTGTTTAATTGAGCAGCTACTTCAGACTGTCTTGTTTTCTTGCGCTCTGCCATCTCACAATATTAAAATAATCTTTGCTTGCCGTAGTTTACACAGGACTGGCAGGAAATGTGCATTGCACATTATATATGTTATTTATATATATATATATTATTATTATATGTTACGTGGTTTATTTTGATAGGATAGGTTGACTGTTTTTGTGGTGTTAAAGCTCCTCCGCAGCGCGTTCATGAGAGAAGTCTTTTCTGCTTGCTGCAATAAATCCATAGAAGTATTATGTAATGATATAAGTATCGCTTTTTATTTATCCTGTTTCTGCATTCTGCCCCTTGGCTATCTGCCATTCTCCGTGAACATCGTTCTAATCTCAGGGCTTCAGAAAGGGTATGGCGCAAATCACAAAATCCTACTGACCTTAATTTATATTGATCACTCCTCTCTGATTTCTCTGCTAATCTGCTTCTCTGCTTTTGATACGGTCAACCACCAGATCCTCCTGTCAACCCTATTGAGAAAGGGCATCTCAGGAACCGCACTCCAGTGGTTTGAGTTTTACCTCTCAGATAGGTCCATCAAGGTATCTTGGAGAGGTGAGGTATCCAAGTCGCAACATCTAGCTACTGGGGTGCCTCAGGGCTCAGTTCTTCGACCACTTCTCTTTTCTATCTACATGGCATCACTAGGTTCTGTCATTCAGAAACATGGCTTTTCATATCACTGCTATACTGATGACACTCAACTCTACTTCTCATTCCACCCTGATGATCCGACGATAGCTACTTGCATCTCATCATGTCTAACAGACATTTCTTGCTGGATGAAGGACCATCACCTTCAACTCAACCTAGCTAAGACAAAACTGCTTGTAGTTTCAGAAAACCCATCACTTCATCACAATTTCACCTTCCAGTTAGGCTCATCTACCTTAACTCCTTCAAAAACAGCCAGAAACCTTGGAGTTGTGATTGATAAGCTGAATTTCTCAGACCACATTGCTAAAACTGCCCAGTCCTGCAGATTTGCTTTATACAATATTAAGAAGATCAGGCCCTTTCTCTCGGAACATGCAACACAACTCCTTGTTCAGGCTCTTGTTCTGTCCAGACTTGACTATTGCAATGCTCTCTTGGCAGGTCTTCCAGCCAATTCCATCAAACTTCTACAATTAATCGAAAAAAGCCACTGCAAGATTAATCTTTAATGAGCCGAAAAGAACGCACGTCACACCTCTGTTCATCAATTTGAACTGGCTACCAATAGCTGCTCACATTAATTTCAAGGCATTGATGTTTGCCTACAGAACCACCACTGGCTCTGTGCCCCTTTACCTAAATTCATTACTTCAGACTTATGTGCCCTCTAGAAGCTTGCGTTCTCCAAGTGAACAACGAATTATTGTGTCATCCCAAAGAGGCACAAAATCACTTTCACAGACTTTTTCATTAATTGTTCCCATCTGGTGGAAAAACCTGCCCAATTCAATCTGAGCAGCTGAATCCTTAGCCATCTTCAAGATACAGCTAAAAACACATCTCTTCCATCTTTATTTGACCCTCTAACTCAGGGGTGCCCAATAGGTCGATAAGGCAATGCTGGTAGATCACGCTATTCAGGTCAGTGGTTCTCAAACGGGGCCGTGAGATAAAATATAATATTCATTAATGTTATGACTAATATGCTAAATAATGTAATGTGTGTTTGTGTGTGTGTGTGTATATATATATATATATATATATATATATATATATATATATATATATATATACACACACACACACACAAAGAATATAAAATAATATATATTGCAGGTTATACAAAGAAATAATGAGATTTGTATAATAGTGAGATTATTATTTGCATATTTATGAATTTCTGTGTGATTTAATATATAAAAGCTTTCAATATATAAATGCTTTCATGTTAATAAAATATATGAATATATGTGACTTCTCTTATTTTTTTTACATTTACAGTAATTTAATTTTATAATTTTTAATAAGTTTACAGTAATTAAATTTGTATACAGTGCAGTATATGTGGTCAGTGCATAAAGTACAGTGTGTGTGTGCATTGCATGTGTGCTATATTATGAAAAATAGTCTTTAATATGTGGAGGATCCAAGTTAAAAAACCAAGATGTCTGATTATCATACAGGCAAGTAAGTCCATTTCTTAACAAAGCAGATACTACATAAAGTTTTCCAACACTACTCAAACCAATGTTCATGTTCTTTTTGAAGTCCATGAATTTGAAGTAATTTGCTATGTCCCCAAACAACCATTCCACAGACACTCTGACTTCACTCATTTGTTTTGTTGAATTCCATCATTTGGGTGGTCAGGTGAACACTTCGAAATGGGGCTTGCAGGTTCATGCGCAGTGGGTATGCCAGGTCCCTGCACATTGGATGACCATCTGCAGACATGGCATGATTTTTCCAGCAAAGACATCAGTCCAGATTCTGCCAGCATCCCAGAGTCATGCTTCTTTCCTTCTGTTAAAATATAATAATATATTATTATTATTACTTTAAAATAATTGTGTACTAAAAACAGTTTTAGGTATCCACTGACTTCCGAACTATGAAAGTCAATGGACTGTCCCTTTAACTCTAATGAATGACATTATTAAGTAAGTTATTCAGATTTACCTACAGGGCCATAGAGATGGGCAATTAAGCCATGGTATTTTAGGCTGTGAATGCACTTGTGACCATTGTAGAGGATCCTCTGTGTTATTGCTGGTCTAGCTATGGGTCGTACAATACCATCTATGAATCCAAAGCAGTTTTCAAGAGGGGCTCCCATTTGGTGGATGCAGTCAGCATATTTTTCTAATGCAGCAGGGTTCAGTATGTTGTCATTCCACTGAGTTATCCACTGATGATGTGCAGCATATATATATATATATATATATATATATATATATATATATATATATATATAATCCAACATGGAGTTTGTGGCCATGCATAGGACTGGGACTTGACGGTGACCAAATTTTTGTATCATATGACTATACCAGCAAGGGTATGTCAGCCTCTTAAGCAACATACACAGTACTTCTATTCCTCTCACAATACCTCTCTGATCACAGATGATCTTGTTGGGAATCCCGAGATCACATTTTCTGACACAAAATTCATTTATACATCCATCCTCCTAAAAGGCGAGTATATTTTGAATGGTAAACAGGTTTTTAGACTTACTGGCATCATACAAGACTAAAAACTCTTCTTCTTACAATAAGTTGTCGTTTAATGCCAAAAGCACGCTTTCTCTTGCCCGTTTAAATTACATTTTGTATTAATGATAAATGAATGTTTTGCCGTCCTCTCTGTTGTTGCTTAGTGATTTTTGCACTCTTTGGCTACGGCTGTTAACCGTTTACGCCAGATCGCCGTTGCCATATGCGTGTAAGAACGTGTAAGGACCCTTGCTGACTATGGGAGGACCAGTATGGAGCTAGCTAATGATAAAATCTTTTTATTAGTGGGGAAAAAAATTATAAAAATTAATTAGTGATAGCTTGGTATGCAGAGATCAAAGCTTGATCTAGCTCAGGACTGTTTTGATTATCATAACCCTATAAGGTATTTTAAAAGATGTGAATAAAATAGTTTATCCAAAAATAAAATGTCTTATCACCAGGGATGCATCAATCTGATACTCAGTATTGGTATTGGCTCCAATACTGGCGTTTTCTGCCGGATCGGGTATTGGTCAGACGAGACCGATCTAAATCCGATATTGTGCGTATACTATTGTGTTATTGTTAAGCCCCACGGAAGGCACAAAAACATAAAGCACCATAAACTTGTATTGCACTGTTCTGTCCTACATATATGTTGCTGCCTTCATTACTGTACTATAATTTTATAGTATATATAAATATATTTAGTTGTTTTTCTTGAATGTATTTTACAATACAAAAAGCAATGTGTAACATTTTACCAGATTTAGGCCGACACTTATGAACTTTTATTTGTTCCCCAATAAATAATGTTGTTTCGCTAAATATTTAGAAAAATATATTGTGCACCCATGATTTTTTTTTTTGAGAATATTTTGCTGCTTAATTATCCACTAACCTAATTAATAATAGTATTTTTGTCACAGATTATGATTATATATATTTTTATTTGTTATTTTTCATTAAAATGAAGTTGTCTATGTAATACATTGTGTTTAACACACAAAAGAGTGATGATCAGGTCAACACAGAAATAAAGAAATTCTACATTCATTGATTTACCAAAAAAAAAAACACTCCACTAGTATCAGATCGGTATCGGCCGATACTCTGAATCTTCAGTATCGGATTGGATCGGTTCTGAAAAATGGTATCGTTGCATTCCTACTTATCACTTACCTTTATTTTGTTTCTTATCCGTATGACTTGCAGAAGGAGATGTTAGGCAGAAGGATGTGTCATTCAGTTACTTTTTCATGTAGCTAATTAAATGGTGAATGAGAGTGTATCTCTGTCATCTATTCTGTGTGCTAAATATATATTTGTATGAATTCATTGAATAATAATTGTAATTACATATGATTTTTAAAAGCTGAAGTGATTACCGTTATATACATATATTTATGTTAGAATATGTATAACTGAACATTTTAACTCAGAGGTTCCCAACCACCGGGTCACATGAAAGTGTATATGACACTGTTATTTATTATGCGTTAATTATTGCTCTAATTATTCTGTATTTTCATTTGTTATATGTGACCCTGTATAACAAAACCAGTCTTAAGTCGCTGGGGTATATTTGTAGCAATATGGGTCAAATGATTTTTATTTTATGCCAAAAATCATTAGGGATATTAAGTAAAGATCATGTTTCATGAAGATATTTTGTAAATTTCCTACTGTAAATGTATCAACTTAATTTCTGATTAGTAATATGCTTTGCTTTAAAGGGCATATTGCAGGTTAGAGACTCCAGTGAGTCGATGTATAGAAAAATACTGTAGGAACTAGATTTTCTTTAAAATACGCTATTGAGGCTTCTGGAGTTGTTTTTGTGAGAGAATTTTAATTCCGCATCTGAAACGCGCCAAAACCGGAAGTGACGCATCAAAAGGGAAAGCGGTCCATTTAAACCACAGGAAAACAATGGATCGCAGACAGTTCGGATGCTGAGGAAATTTTAAATGTGTATTTACACTCGTATGACGGACCACAGATAAAATTATGAGCTTGCTATGCAGCCAAGAGAGCAGGACAGGCCAGGATTAGACAGAACAACGGTCAGAGAAGACAAATTGAGTTGATGTGAGGAGAACAGGGCAGGTGTTTGGTGAGAGATCAGTGTTAGCTTACAGATATACACACGTTAGCTAATAGCAATGCTAGTATTGATACTACCAGTAAGAGAAACTAATAAGCGTTGATCAGGCGTGTCACACTCGTTAATATCCGACACTAAAGTTACGTGATAGTGGTTTCTTATCACCGCAGGAGAGAGAGATAAACAGGTTTTGATTCATAGGTGCTTGTGTGGGAAATGTGAGGAAAGCATAGACCTCTCCAGGCCAGCAGACACATGTATGTTTAGGGCAGAAATCATTTATTACTCTAAGCTAAATACTTGTATACATGTATAAATACATTGTTAAAGATTTTAATATTAAATCAGTCTGAACAATTTTGATTCTCAATTACAAGTTAACTCTATTTAGGTCATGACTATCTATAAGTAACACTTTTTGATGCCATTGGTATAACACTATAATAATGACAGCATACAGACAAGTTGTCCGCTGGGCTTATGGTGCATGTGTTGTGTCAGCCATTAGAATATAGTTTACAGAGGAAGGAGGACTTTATAAAGGTTTTGAATGGCCCCATTTTGTTGACAATCAATAAAAAATAAAATCACAATCAAGCAGATCTGCATTTATGGTTAATTCAATTCAGTTTTATTTATACAGCACTAAATCATAAATATTATTTCATAGCACTGTTAATAATACCCAACTCAAAACACAACATTTCAACTGTTAATATATACAGGTGCTGGTCATAAAATTAGAATATCATAAAAAAGTTGATTTATTTCAGTAATACCATTTAAAGAGTGAAACTTGTATATTAGATTAATTCATTACACACAGACTGATATATTTCAAATGTTTATTTCCTTTAATTTTGATGATTATAACTGACAACTCATGAAAGTCCCCAAATTCAGTATCTCAGAAAATTAGAATATCAATTAAGACCAATGCAAAAAAAAATTATTTTTAGAAATGTTGGCCAACTGAAAAGTATGAACATGAAAAGTATGAGCATGTACAGCACTCAATATTTAGTTGGGGCTCCTTTGGCCTGGATTACTGCAGCAATGCGGCGTGGCATGGAGTCGATCAGTCTGTGGCACTGCTCAGGTGTTATGAGAGCCCATGTTGCTCTGATAGTGGCCTTCAGCTCTTCTGAATTGTTGGGTCTGGCGTATTGCATCTTCCTCTTCACAATACCCCATAGGTTTTCTATGGGGTTAAGGTCAGGCGAGTTTGCTGGCCAATCAAGAACAGGGATACCATGGTCCTTAAACCAGGTACTGGTAGCTTTGGCAGTGTGTGCAGGTGCCAAGTCCTGTTGGAAAATGAAATCTGAATCTCCATAAAGTTGGGTCAGCAGCAGGAAGTATGAAGTGCTCTAAAACTTCCTGGTAGACGGCTGCGTTGACCTTGGACCTCAGAAAACACAATGGACCAACACCAGCAGATGACATGGCACCCCAAACCATCAATGACTGTGGAAATTTACACTGGACCTCAAACAACATGGATTATGTGCCTCTCCTCTCTTCCTCCAGACTCTGGGACCTTGATTTCCAAAGGAAATGCAAAATTTACTTTCATCAGAGAACATAACTTTGGACCACTCAGCAGCAGTCCAGTCAAGACGCTTCTGACGCTGTCTCTTGTTCAAGAGTGGCTTGACACAAGGAATGCGACAGCTGAAACCCATGTCTTGCATACGTCTGTGCGTGGTGGTTCTTGAAGCACTGACTCCAGCTGCAGTCCACTCTTTGTGAATCTCCCCCACATTTTTGAATGGGTTTTGTTTCACAATCCTCTCCAGGGTGCGGTTATCCCTATTGCTTGTACACTTTTTTTTCTACCACATCTTGTCCTTCCCTTCGCCTCTCTTATTAATGTGCTTGGACACAGAGCTCTGTGAACAGCCAGCCTCTTTAGCAATGACCTTTTGTGTCTTGCCCTCCTTGTGCAAGGTGTCAATGGTCGTCTTTTGGACAACTGTCAAGTCAGCAGTCTTCCCCATGATTGTGTAGCCTACAGAACTAGACTGAGAGACCATTTAAAGGCTTCTGCAGGTGTTTTGAGTTAATTAGCTGATTAGAGTGTGGCACCAGGTGTCTTCAATATTGAACATTTTCACAATATTCTAATTTTCTGAGATACTGGATTTGGGACTTTCATTAGTTGTCAGTTATAATCATCAAAATTTAAAGGAAATAAACATTTGAAATATATCAGTCTGTGTGTAATGAATGAATCTAATATACAAGTTTCACTTTTTGAATGGTATTACTGAAATAAATCAACTTTTTCATGATATTCTAACTTTATGACCAGCACCTGTATATATTAACAGTTGAAATGTTGTGTTTTGAGTTGGGTATTAGCAGTGCTAAGCTATGGACATGACTGGAGGGATCTGGAGAGAGGAGCAGGTGTAGTGGACATGACTGGAGGGATCTGGAGAGAGGAGCAGGTGTAGTGGACATGGCTGGAGGGATCTGGAGAGAGGAGCAGGTGTAGTGGACATGACTGGAGGGATCTGGAGAGAGGAGCAGGTGTAGTGGACATGACAGTGCTGTGTTCTCCTGGAGCCTGTGGTGACCTGCAGTATTACTCTCAGACGGCATATGCTGGGAGGAGCAAACACAAGTTTAGATCACATTCACTGCTGACCATGCTTTTCCACTTTTCCACTGCCTCCATCACATCTGTTAAGCTACACATCACTGCGGTGTTTGAAACAGATGCATTAGTGAAGTCCAGTCTCTTCACCTGCACTAACGCACCGAGGCCCGGAAGATACCGTCCTATTTCTTGTTAGGAAACCTGTGGACTCGATGTCCTGACAGGCTGGAGTTTGTGCAACCTCCACAAACACAATAATTTACCATGACAATGATAAATTGAAATAAAAATAACTACCGAAAACACACTGACTCGCGCGCACTCAAAGCAGAGTGCGGCACACGACTCCCTTATGTGACGTAATATGATGCGATGTTGAAAAAAAAAACTTTTTTTGAGAACTGTCAAGGAGAGCCTCACTTTATCTACATTTGTGCCCTCACATCTTGTAAAACATTTTCAAATCCTGCATTAACGGTTCATGTGGTATTTTCATACAAGGTTATATATTCATTTGAAAAAACATTTAACCTGCAATATGCACTTTAAAGGTGATTTTCTCAGTATTTTAATTTGATTAAATTTTTTTGCACCCTCAAATCCAGATGCTCAAATAGTTGCATCTCAGCCAAATATTGTCCTATCCTAACAAACCATACATCAATGGAAAGCTTATTTATTCAGCTTTCAGATGATATGTAAATCTCAATTGCGAAAAGGGTCAAGATCTGGAGAAGACCTGTATGGAGGAGTGGGCCAAAATCCCTTACCCCCTAACCCTAACCTGGTCAAGAACTACAGGAAACGTCTGACCTCTGTAATTGTAAACAACGGTTTCTGTAGCAAATATTAAGTTCTATATTTCTATTGCATCAAATACTTATTTCATGCAATAAAATGGAAGTTAATTATTTAAAAATCATACAATGTGGTTTCCTGGATTTTTTATATATGTTCTGTCTCTCACAGTTGAGGTGTACCTACAATGAAAATTCCAGATCTCTGCATTCATTGTAAGTGGGAAAACCTGAAAAATCGGCAGTGTATCCAATACTTATTTGCCTCGCTGTGTATATATATATATATACAGCGAGACATGAGAGAGCCGGTTGGAGACCCCTGTTTTAACTGACTGCAAAGGCTAAATAAGTCAATGTCTACCGATTAATCGGTGAAATAATGATTTGTTGATTAATCATTCTAATAATCATTGGATTAATCAATTGTTGCAGCCCTAGTACACAAATGTTTTCCTTTTTCCAAATGTAACAATTAATTCTCATTTATTTGTTTTAGGCCTGGTGAAAGAAGAAAGACAAGATCTGAACGAGGTGGAGGAGAAATATCATCATCAGAAAGATCATGTCAAGGGAGAAAAATCAGCGAGTTGCAGCATTCAAATAACAGACGTCAAAAAGCCTTTCAGCTGCTCTCAGTGTGGAATCACTTACATATATAAAGCAAGCCTTATGAAACACATGAGAATTCATTTTGAGGAAAAGCCTTTCAGCTGTTCTCAGTGCGGAGAAACTTTCACGTGTAACAAAAACCTTAAAAAGCACATGTTAATTCATGCTGGAATAAAGCCTTTCAGATGCTCTCAGTGTGGAATCACTTACATATATAAAGGAAGCCTTAAGAAACACATGAGAATTCATAGAGAGGAAAAGCCTTTCAGCTGTTCTCAGTGCAGAAAAACTTTCACGTGTAACAAAAACCTTAAAAATCACATGTTAATTCATGCTGGAATAAAGCCATTCAGCTGCTCTGAGTGCGGAAAGAGGTTTACCAGGAAAAGACAACTTAAGGAACATTTGCATATTCACTCTTCAGAAAAGCCTTTCAGCTGCTATCTGTGTGGAAAGTCTTTCACTCGTAAAACAAACCTTAAAACTCACATGTTAATTCACACTGGGATAAAGTCTTTCAGCTGCTCTGAGTGTGGAAAGAGTTTTACACAGAAAGGACACCTTAAGGATCATTTGGTAAGTCACTGTTCAGAAAAGCCTTTCAGCTGCTCTCAGTGTGGAAACACTTTCACTCGTAAAGCAGACCTTAAGAAGCACATGTTAATTCATACTGGGATAAAGCCTTTCAGCTGCTCTCAGTGTGGAAAGAGTTTCATACAGAAAGGAATCCTTATGAAACACATGAGAACTCATAGTGGGAAAAAGCCTTATAGCTGTTTTCAGTGAGGAAACTCTTTCACGTGTAATGAAAACCTTAAGAATCACATGTTAATTCATACCAGGATAAAGCCTGTCAGCTACTTCCAGTGTGGACTGAGTTTACATTCACATTTATTCATTTAGCAGATGCTTTTAGCCAAAGTGACTTACAATTGGAGAATACATCAAGCAGCTCATCTCAAATAGGTAAAACAGACACAGAAAGTGCTCGTAAAACCAAATTTCAGGCATTTTTCAAATAAGTTAAGACAGGGAAAGATTAAAGGAAAGAGAAAGTTTTTTTTTTTTTTTTTTTTTAAATGGTGACAAAAAAGATGAGTTTTCAGCCATCGCTTGAAAATTGTTAAGGAATCAGCATTCCTGATAGGGGTGGGAAGATCAATCCACCAGCCAGGAACAGCGAATGAAAATGTTCTGGAAAGTGATTTTGTGCCTCTCTGTGACGGCACCACGAGGCGTCGCTCACTAGCAGATCTCAGACTTCTAGAGGGGATGTAGATTTGTAATAGTGAGTGGAGGAAGCAGGCGGGTGCTGAACCTGTAGCTGTTCTATATGCAGGCATCAGTGTCTTGAACTTGATGCGAGCCGTGACTGGTAGCCAGTGCAGGGAAATAAAGAGAGGTGTAACTCTGGCTCTTTTGGGCTTGTTGAAGACCAGTCGTGCCGCTGCATTCTGAATCATTTGTAAAGGTTTGATTGTGCTTGATGGAAGTCCAGCCAGAAGAGCATTGCAGTAGTCCAGCCTAGAAATGACAAGGGCCTGGACAAGAAGTTGTGCAGCATGCTCTGTCTGATGTTATTTCACCTGTAAACGAGGATTTGATCATCGCATGAGAATTCACACCAAAGAGCTGCCTCACCAGAAAATTCACACAAATTAAAAGACTCACATCTGTTTGTGGGAGGATATTTCTACGGGTCTTAAAAGCGTGGAAAATTGTGTTCTGTGTAGGGATGGATATTGTTACGGTTTTAAAGGCATTGCTGATCTATTTGGTATTTTTATCGGTTGTTTTTGTTATTTGGCTCAATTCTCAAGATGTGAACTTTTTCTCTGAAAGCTATAAAACTATGTAATATGTTCAGGCTCTCTGAACAATTAGTTTCTTGTTCTGTTTACATGTTACACAGCTACACAAATAAATGTACTGTATGAATTCAAATGTGCATATTCTTTTTCTGTGTACTATAATATAGACTTTTCCCAGTAAACATTTACCTACTGTTGAAATCAACCTGTGAACACACGTGGGGCACAACTTGGTTGCACCTAGGGCCGGTCAATTTTGTCCCATAAAACAACACGCCATCTGCTGAGAATTTTAATTCTATTTAATTGTGCAATGAATCAAACACATCAGGCTTATGTTTATTAGTATCAAGGCAATCCCCTTCATTTCAACGGAGAGACAGGGATTTCCGGCGACATGAGCGACAGGATGTAGACGCGTGTCCAGTGCCTACAATGGAGGAAATGTTAGTAGAGCTACGACAACAATACTCCTGCATTTATGATGTTCCCCCAATGGACTACTGTGACGGAGTGAACAAAGGTCAAATTAAAAAAATATATATTTTACCTCAAGTTTTCTTTGGAGGATTGACAGTCTCTTTATGCAATCCAGGTATGTGTCCACTGTCAGGTTTTCTGTCTTTTTTGGTCTTTTCTGACGACGAGGCAGCCAGAGCAAAAAAACACCATTAGGTAGCCATTGTATATTTATGCTCACGGTACCTTCTGTCTTCTTGAAGAAAGCACACACATTGTTAAAGATGGCAAGCGATGAAGGGTCGGGTAGAAGCGTGTAGACTGACGTTTTTTTGAGAGAGATTTTGAGAGTCACAATCACATAATCTGATATAATGACTATCGTAATCAACAAAAATATTGTGTAGTCTGAACTCAACATTAGAAAGACAATCCTGTGACAAGATACACATTTAGGTCACAGTAAAGCAGACATTTTCATTGAGCATGTATTTAACTTTATCCTTCCAATTCATGCCGTCTAAACTACTTTATGAAATCCTTCATCCATCCACACAGGTGGCTTTGTCCTGACCAGTCCTTGGTGGATTTCATGAGTTGAACAGAGAGAAGCAGGTTTTTTGAAATGGTGCTCACCACACATTATCAGTCTATCATGCATTGATAACTCATGGATTAAGAAGAATGATGACAGGGCTGTATCGTCATCAAGGGCAGTTCTAGACCCTTTTTAGGTGGGCTTCAGCCCCCCTATTTTTGGTCTCAGCCCCCCTAAAACTATACTCGCCTATCCGAACAATCAGGCTAGTGCTGCTTCCTCAAGAAAGTTTATCATTCTCGCTGTGATTCTGCTTCATGTATTTCCTCCCCAATATCCATTTCCCACAAACCCCTGACTTTATCCAAATTGTCCTCGTTTGAACTTATGAGCATATTGTAAAAACGACTAAGTGCTGACCGGGAAGACAGCAGTTTTTTTTCAACTGTACCTCCGATGTAAACAGACCAATACCACTTGGGTGATCCTTTAGGTATTTTGACACACAACTATGTATTTGGTGATAAGTAAAAAAGTGTTTCTTATCAATATTATACTTTGCAATAATCTGGTCAAAGATCATCAGTTTATCGTTTTCCATCACATCACCTATGACACAAATCCCTTGTTTCTTCCAGATTGATAGCCCCTCATTCAGTCCAGGGGGGAATCTGGGTTATTGTGTATAGGTGTTAATGGTGAAAGATGTGTGGAATAACCCTCTATTTTGCGTGCTAGCTTCCAAGCGTTAACCATAATATTAAGAATTATATTGCCTTTGACCAAATCTGATAATTTTGTGGATGACATATATAATAGATTCTGAAGGGGGAGAGACCTGATACCTGCTGCTTCTGGACTAATCCAGGTTGAATTAGGATCGTCTAAATGCCATTGCGATATAAAGTTTAATTGAGCAGATAGCTGATATAATTCAAACGAGGGAGCTGTCAATCCTCCCATTCTACTAGGAAGTGATAGAAAACTGTATCTAAGTCTAGGCCTTTTTTTCCGCCAAATGAAAGTTGTAACTGCACTGCGTAGTTGTCTTAAGGCTCTACTAGGAAGCAAAACAGGGATCATCTGGAAGAGGTATAGCAGATGAGGTACAATATTCATCTTGACAAGGTGAATACATCCTAGCAGTGATTGTGGCAAACTACACCATTTAACCAGATCATTAATAATAGATTGGATTATTTTAGACCACTTAAATGGCAAGGGAACCGCCAAGCTTGGAAACGAGGCATTGCCAAAATTTATTTTATATCCTGATATAATGTTATGCATAAATTCCATTTTAAAGGAATATTAAAGTGTTCACTGTATAAGGAATAATTTTTGAGATTATTTGTATAACATTATTACATATGTTATTTAAAGCTTGAAGCATCAGAATCGGCATTAGTGTCGGCTGATCACCATGACAAGAAATCAGTACTTGGTATTGGCTGCAAAAATCCTGATCGGCGCATCCCTAGCTTACAGACATCACATCTGTGGGTGATGGAGTTGGCAGAAATGGTCGTTTTGAATACTGTGGCACCATGGACAGCGATACTTGGCTATGATTTGAACTCCGGAGACCAAACCGTGCAAAGTCGTGGAAGAAGTGCTGTTATCAGGATCATCGCCTCCATCAGGTACGTCCAGTGGTGTTATTTCCGTGACTTGGGTGGATGGAGTTGTTGTTAATCAAATGTCCCCTTGGATCTCTCTTGTTGCTAGGTTGGAGAACGAGATGTGGACCTGCAAAATTAGGCTGTCCCACAAGGTAAGCTTAATTTTGCCAGTGATGTCACCGACCCATATCTCTTTAAGCATGCATTCGTCCTGGTCCACCAAGAGAATCTTGCTGACGGCAATACGGGGCAGAACCTTAGCTTCCAGCTCGCCTACCTGTAAGCATAAAAAAATACTAATTTAGCTACTGAGTAGATTTAATAACGTAGGCCCCTTTGCCAATATATTTTTTTGAATAGAATACATGTTATAGCATACTCACATTTAGTCTCGGTCCCAGCGCTTTCACAGCGGCTACATCTATCCTTGTGCTGCCTGAAGGTGCGAAGCGGGAGGACGGTACGGTCACAACATCAAGTGTTGTTTTAGAGCAGATCACATCAAATCCATCTGGCTCTGAGAAGCCTTCAGGACGAAAAAAAAAATCCAGGTTAGTTTATAATTAAATTTGATATGACCTAAACATCCAAAATGAAAAATATTTTTTTTTACTGTGCATTACTTTTACAGACAGTTCTGTTAAGTCTAAAACACAACACCTATAAAATAGATACAAAAAGTTCCTGAAAATTGATACAGTAGCCTACATTGTACAGATATTTTTGTACCGATTATTTTAGACTCCGTAATTTTGTAGACTATGTGACACTTACTGAGGCTGTGGCATATGTTCTTCAGCTTCACTGCTGTTCCGTTCTTAGAAGCGTGCGAAAACATGGGTGCTTTGACCAGCGAAAACCTTACAACTTTATGATATTCGTGTCTCCTGCACTGTATCACAGCAGTGAAGTATTTGTTGCTCCTTTTAGAGTTTTTTTGCTGGAGACACGCTATGTAGTAACCTTCTACAGCACAATCCTCCACTTTCTTTGCTTTTGCAAGGCTGGCCATGGTTATCTTGCTTCTCCGACGTTCGTGCGGCAATGGTAGAATATACTGAGCCAGCAAAGTACACATGAGCTGGTATTATTGGTGAGTTACTTTAAACCAGAATTATATCAAAGCTATAATCTGTCCCTATAAAACTGCAGTTATATAAGTGTCTTTCTAATCAAATTAAAATGACAAATCTAATGCTTAAATCTTCAAATAAATACGCAGAAAATTGCTGCTCAAATGGGAAATCAAATAGGTCTACTTAACTGCTGAAATAATAAATCACATTCTCAAAATGGCTGCTGAAAATGATAGAAAATCAAATTAATACAAAAAAATTAAGAAAAAAAAACAAGAATTTTACGTTCAGGGGTAGAAAACTAATTAACATTGATTCGATATAGTCAAACATGTCAGCGGCAAATGACACGTTTTTTCCGCTGATTGATCAACCAAACATCAAAACGTGCCGTCATTAATTGTTTTTCAGTTCATCACAATAGTTATTCGCTTTCAGCTATAGTGTACAGATTCTTAAAGCGTGAACTGTCTGCTTCTCATCAAGCAACCTCACTTTCAACACACACGGTACATACAAAGCCAAAATGTTTTTTAAATTTTTTTATTTATTTGCTCTTATTTTTCATCCATCACAGGAGTATGCATATATATATATATATATATACATATATATAGATATTTTACTTTCTAGGCGTACCTATAATTGTGTTCAACATGTATTTGAGAAAAACATTTATTTCATAATGAGATTTTCCCTCATTTTCAATTGTTTTAGTTCAATGAAAGGTTAGATTTTTGTGATTTAAAAAAAAAAAAAAAAAAATCAAAAGGATTAATAATGCATATTTATTTTCAGAGCATTCTTTGATCATATTTACCAAGGGTACCAACAGTTCTGACCACATATATATACACTGACCAAAATTATAAACGCAACACTTGTCCATTTTTCATGAGCTGAACTCAAAGATCTAAGACTTTTTTTATGTGCACAAAAGGCCTATTTCTCTCAAATATTGTTCACAAATTTGTCTAAATCTGTGTTAGTGAGCACTTCTCCTTTGCCGAGATAATCCATCAACCTCACAGGTGTGGCATATCAAGATGCTGATTAGACAGCATGATTATTGCACAAGTGTGCCTTAGGCTGGCCACAATAAAAGGCCACTCTAAAATGTGCAGTTTTATCACACAGCACAATGCCACAGATGTCGCAAGTTTTGAAGGAGCGTGCAATTGGCATGCTGACTGCAGGACTGTCCACCAGACCTGTTGCCCGTGAATCGAAAGTTCATTTCTCTATCATAAGCCGTCTCCAAAGGCGTTTCAGAGAATTTGGCAGTACATCCAACCGGCCTCACAACCGCAGACCACGTGTAACCACACCAGCCCAGGACCTCCACATTAGGGATGAGCATTTTCCAAAAATTGTGCATTCGAATATTCGCTTATTTAAATGAGGCTTAATGAGAAAGACGTTATTTTTAAGTTCAGGTTAAAAGTTTTTGTCAAGTTTTTGTCACGATTTGTGAACAAGCTTATGATTAGCCGTTACTCAACAATGTTCTACAACAACGTTTTGTTATATTGTTTTATTTTGGTTGAAAACGTGTAAACAACAACAACAAAAAATACATTAAAAAAAGCATTCAAGATCAAACAGCAAATGGAAAAATCATGCAGACTGTTCTAATTACAGTACAAAACGTAGGCTACATATACTCGAGTCAGCCTATATTTATTGTTTAAATTGTTTCACGTATTAATTCTGAGAGAAACAATAATATTCACATGCTAGGGTGAAAGTTTGTTCCTCAGTCTAATAACAATAAGAACACGCTGACAAAGATAACGTGTGCTAACAGTTTCTTAGCGCTTTGTGTTAAACCACTCTCCCTCGAGAAAACTTTATATATGCCTGAAGATAATTTCACTATCAGATAAACTCTCTTCTCGGCTCAATCGGAGTTCAGCCGAGTTCAGTCGTGAATGCAGTGATGGACAGCTGTCTTTCTCAGTCGACTGTGTTTGGATTTCATGATTTCTCATTGTGGTGGTGATAGTATGATAAATCTAAATAAAAAATGTAATTACATTTAGTAAGATAATTTAGATCAAAGTAAATCCAAACTTCATGAGGCAAATGACGATGTTCTGTGAACAAATACTATCAACTTAACACGCTCCACAGCGTCACCCAGTGCATGTAGTTATAACTGCTTAGGATTTATCATGGATTCCCTGCATTCACAGCCAGCAAATTAACATAGTAAAATTCGAATAATGTTTTTATTGTTCGAATAATAATTACAGACCGAATATTCAAATGTTTTGACTATTCTTGCACACCCCTACTCCACATCCAGCATCTTCACCTCCAAGATCGTCTGAGACCAGCCACCCGGACAGCTGCTGCAACAATCGGTTTGTATAACCAAAGAATTTCTGCACAAACTGTCAGAAACCATCTCTGGGAAGCTCATCTACATGCTCGCCGTCCTTATCGGGGTCACCTGACTGCAGTTCGTCGGTGTAACCAACTTGAGTGGGCAAATGCTCACATTCGATGGCATCTGGCACTTTGGAGAGGTGTTCTCTTCACGGATGAATCCCGGTTTTCACTGTACAGGGCAGATGGCAGACAGCGAGTATGGCGTTGTGTGGGTGAGCGGTTTGCTGATGTCAACGTTGTGGATCGAGTGGCCCAGGGTGGCGGTGGGGTTATGGTATGGGCAGGCGTATGTTATTGACAACGAACACAGGTGCATTTTATTGATCGTTTTTTGAATACACAGAGATACCGTGACGAGATCCTCATGTTGCAGCATGATAATGCACGGCCCCATGTTGCAAGGACCTGTACACAATTCCTGGAAGCTGAAAACATCCCAGTTCTTGCATGGCCAGCATATACGACAACGTGTTCTAGTTCCTGCCAATATCCAGCAACTTCGCACAGCCATTGAAGAGGAGTGGACCAACATTCCATAGGCCACAATCAACAACCTGATCAACTCTATGCGAAGGAGATGTGTTGCACTGCGTGAGGCAAATGGTGGTCTCACCAGATACTGACTGGTTTTTGGACCCCCCCGAATACTGTAAAACTGCAGATTTTAGAGTGGCCTTTTATTGTAGCTATCCTAAGACACACCTGTGCAATAATCATGCTGTCTAATCAGAATCTTGATATGCCACACCTGTGAGGTTGATGGATTACCTCGGCAAAGGAGAAGTGCTCACTAACACAGATTTAGACAGATTTGTGAACAATATTTGAGAGAAATAGGCCTTTTGTGTACATAGAAAAAGTCTTAGATCTTTGAGTTCAGCTCATGAAAAATGGGAGCAAAAACAAAAGTGTTGCGTTTATGATTTTGGTCAGTGTATTTATTGATTCAGGCATGCGATATATTGCATGCGGAATATTACTCCAGTAACACAACACTGAAGACATGTCAGAACAGCCTAGAAACCTTGTTATTCAACAGATATTGCTGATACTTTTTAGAGAATTTAATAGATTAATGAAAGACTATTTGTAGCGAAGTATGATTTTTTTAAATTAATTTTTTTACTTTCTGTTCTATTTGTATGAAGGATTAAAACTTATGATTTACATCCATATTACCCAAAAGCAATTCATAATCACCAGATCTATAATTAGCTCTCAGTTGGATGGATGTAGACAGGAGTCTTAAGCCCTTTCTCCCAGTGTCCGTCCTAACTCAGCTGAGTTCAGACCACTTGGAGCTCGAAACAAGGTTTAATTCAGGTTCTGATAACTGGTCATTAATAAATAATTACTCAGAGACTGAATTTAAAAGTTTAACGAATCACCAATACAATGGTTTCGTTTTAATTAAAAACTCATAAGCAAATACAAAAATAACAGCGAGTAGTCTTCACCACGGAATGTCGGCCTCGTACATTCGTTCTATAAGCATTTTATAGCCTTGCATAGCGTTTGCATTAATCTCTTTCCAAAACCTCCTCTCTCGTCTCTGTCTGCCCCTCCTCTCGTGCAGGCAGGAAGCATAACCTCTGCCATAGACACCACATCAAGACAGAGTCAAAAGGTCAATAGAAAAAATTACAACATCTCTAGGTAGCAAGCGTGCCTATTGCTATTTTAAACTATATGAAAATTGCAACACCTTACATAACATGTGCGGATTATGAATGTATGCGTCTAAACTGCAACCTTACACTTATGTCAGGTGTGAGCAACACCTTACGCTTCGGTTTAACTAGAAGTTCCATTCTGCACACGTTGCAAAATGCATCTCCTGGTTCTTAACCTTTCTTTTACAAAACAAGTAAAATAACCACATAGAAATCAAAACCACAAAGCAAGCAATATCTGTGCTCTTAGAATATACAGCACATACTGTTAATACAGCATTTTGACATTTATACTTCTGTAATAGAGGTTTGGAGTTCCATTGTATCCAAATAATTTGTTAACGTTTGTAATTCAGCTGAGAATTCATGCAATTTAATTATTTCCCTCATTAACTTCATTATTCTTTTATTCATTGATTCTTGCTTCCTCATCAACTTCAGAATTGCTCTCATTTTGAAGAAGATCTTTTGGTCTTACCATCTTTGGTTCATTTGCGCCGTTCCACTTTCCTCTGCTTCTTGGCCTTCTTATCCCAGTTTCTTTGGATTCCTTGGACTAAAAAATCTTCAAGATCAATTTCCATTTTGTCTGACCGTTTCTTACTACTGATAGGGGATCGATCAGGAAATTTGCGCATCAATTAAGTCAGGAAATACGTAATTTCTCATATCAAGACTTCGGAAAATGCAGCAGTAAACCATCAATAAAGTGATGACTGGAATGTATGGATGCCTGTTGTTGCTTTGGTAGTCGTCACATCCTCTGCTGCTCTGAGCTCTGGATCAGCTGCTGTCTGTGGTTCTGAAGCTCTGCAGCTTCACAGCATTCCAACTCAAATCAAGAATCAAGTCTTGGAAGTTAACATGATCACTCTCTGGTGATTTTCAGTTCAGTTGAGATCCTGTTGCAGAGATATGTACTATTTTCTCTTTTTTTCCTCTCTCTCTCTTTTTATTCTTTAACACTAAAGACACTAAAACACACTTAACAGACACTAAAAATCTAATCTGCTAAGTGTTGGTTATCCCAAAGACAGCCAAACATGTATCTGAGATTAAGTACAAATGAACTTTTAACCAAAGCGACTTTTTTTGTGCTAATTATATAATAAAGAAAACCGATAGAATAGAAAAAGAACAGAGCAAGCTACTGTTAGAGGCCTTTTTGTTAATTATATAAAAAGAAAAAAATAAATAGAATGCATAAAGAATAGAGAAGCTATTGTTAGTTTTTTATTATTTATAATTTTAAGAAAACAAGCAGTTAGAAAACAAATAAAGTGCAAGACATAAAGGGTCTTTTTTTAAAGAATAGAATTCGAATAGAGAGTGCTAGAGTTGGAGGATCAAATAAAGATGTGTTATTAGCCGTTTCTTGAGGATGGCTAAGGACTCAGCTGCTCGGATTGAGTTGGGCAGGTCATTCCACCAGGAGGAACTATAAGGGTTCATACGGTCATGAATAGCCTGGAAAAGTCATGGAATTTTAAAACAGCAATTTCCAGGCCTGGAAAAGTTTTGGAAGAATAAATAAACCCAGAAAGTTTTGGAAAAGTCATGGAAATCTACTTCACAAATCTCTGTATAATAGAATTATGTTTAATCAGGTCTTAAATTTCGGAGCAGGATTGCCGCCTTAACTCCTTTCCGCAGCTTTGACTTTAAAAAGATGGATATTCACACATTTATTCAATAGGCTACAGCATGTAGTTGGAACTTTTTCTCTTTCTCTCTCCCTTGTTTTTTTTTTTTTACTAAGAAACTAGTCTTAGCCACATCTACATATTAACCAGCTGTTATTAATGATTCATTAATTAACACCAGTTTAAGAATACCTGTTTGAGAAATTGATGTGTCCTGAAGAAGGCTGTTTTTGCCGAAATGCGTAGATCTGCTTTTAACTATTTTGTAATGATTTAAGCCCAATGCATTAAAGGCTTTTTCATTAAAGGCACTATCAATTACCAATTGACCACCGTTGTTTATCACTCCGCATTGTCTGGCATGAATACTCCATTGATTCATAAAGAGACGGCAGCGATGCTACAACGGGTTACATTTGAGAGATTTTGAGTAAATTAAGTAGCCTATAGGTGATTAATCTGACACACACAGACACATATGAATACTCAAACTGAAGCATTCTGTTGTTTCAGGTTTCTAGATTCTTGGTCTATGTTTACCATTGTCATATACATTTTGCATTCAGCTTTTTTAATGTAAATTTCAAGTATTTTAGTTCATATAATAACACATTTCAATCCTCTGTTGAAAAAACATATAGAAACCATCACATAATTTGTAATGGTTTTACTGGTTATAATGAAAATTGTATTGGTTTTAATGGAAACTGTAATGGCGCCTGTGGGTCTCTACTGGTAATTGGTCACCTTCTATTCATGGCTTTTGTTAAAGCCACTAAATCCTAATCTAATATGTCCCAAAACACATTACAGGAAACCATTACTTAATGGTTTTAATTAAAAATTGATGATTTGAAATGTTTGTAATGGTATTCTGTGGTGGACATGGTTTCTATTGTTTTTGTCAGCAAGGTCACCATGGGTTTTTCTGATGTTATTTGCCATGCGACAGGATTGCTGTAATATTGTGAGATAGTAGCGACTGTTTGTAGTTGTGGTGAGCCCATTTGGGAGCAAATCCAGGGCCGTTTTTTACTCCCAATCCATCCCTGTCTGCACTAAAGAGCTGCTGCATGCTGCGATACAAGACATTTGCTTGTTTCAGTACAGTTATGTTTTCACATCTGTATTTTTTTATTTTTATTTTATTTTACCTTTATTTTACCAGGAAAGTCCCATTGAGATACAAAATCTCTTCTTCCAGGGAGTCCTGGCCAAAAATGGCAACACAAAAAGTTTCACAATAAAACAATTTCAAAAACATAAAACAAACAAAATCATTTGCCCTATATCCAGCTGATTTACTTATAGCAAGTACATGTTTCCTTCAGAGTAGACCATAAAAGGTTTTTTAAAATATTTACAGAGGGAAGTGATTCCAGCATAATAATACTCTGCAGCTCGTTCCATAATGAAGGAGCAAAATAAGAGAAGGCAGTTTTGCCTAACTCAGAATGTACTCTTGGAACATTTAAAAGAAGTTTAGCAGAGGATCTAGTACTGTAGTTACAAGTGTAAAAAGATAAAAGACTGCAAATATAAGTAGGTAATTTCCCCAACAATGCCTTGACAATAAACAGCAACATGTGCACTTTCCTTCTTTGAAACAAAGAGGACCATCCCACCAGTTCATACAATATACAATGATGGGTGCGTGAAGAGGCACTCGTCACAAAACGTAAAGCAGCATGATATACATAGTCCAACTTTTTAAGTGAAGATAAACTTGCATGCATATAGATCACATCACCATAATCTAATACTGAAAGGAAACAACTCTGTATAATTCTCTTTCTTGCTTTAAAAGGAAAACATTTCTTTAAACGAAAAAGAAAACCCAACTTTAATCTAAGCTTTTTTAAAAGTTTTTCGATATGTATCTGAAATCCTAGTTTGTCATCCAACCATATACCCAAGTATTTATAACAATTTACTCTTTCAATAGATTCTCCTAGTAAAGTTAAAATAGGACGAACTGTTTCAGTGCGACGAGTGAAAAGCATGTATTTTGTTTTCTTTGAGTTTAAAACCAGTTTTAAGTTGGATAATGATAATTGCAATAACTGAAAAGATTCTTGCAAGAGCTCAATGGCTTGATTCACCGAATGTGCTACTGTATATATAATTGTGTCATCAGCATATAAATGAATTCTAGCTGAGGTTATCCCACAACCAATGTCATTAATATAAATAGAAAATAAAACTGGGGCTAAAATCGAACCCTGTGGAACACCTTTTATTATTTTTAATTCATTTGAAATAAAGTTTTCGACTGAGACACATTGAGATCTTTCTGTTAGATAATTATTGAACCAATTTAGAGTCATTTCACTAAAACCTATACAACTTAATCTCTGTAATAAAAGTTTATGATCTACAGAGTCAAATGCTTTAGAAAGATCTACAAATAATGCTGCACAATGTTGTTTACTATCTAGATATTTAACAATATCATTTGTAACCAGCATAGCTGCTGTAATAGTACTATGACCTGATCTAAAGCCTGACTGAAATTCATTTAATATTTTATTTTCGGTTAGAAACAATTTCATTTGATCATTGACAAAAGATTCAAATACTTTTGCCAACACCGATAACCTACTAATTGGCCGATAATTATCCAAAACTGATGGATCACCAGCTTTTAACAAAGGTAAGACTGATGCGGATTTCCATGCACGAGGAATAACATTTGAGGTTAAACTCAAGTTAAAAATAGATGTAATGGGCTCTGTTATAAGATGTGCAGAAATTTTTAAAAAATAAGGTTCTATTTTATCCGGCCCTGCTGATTTTTTTATATCCAAATTAGATAGAACTTTATAAACTTGAGTAGCTAAAATAGGAATAAAATTAAACTGCTGGCTCTGAGTAATATAACATGAAGTGGCTTCCACATTTTCTTGTTTCCTTAAATTACTACAATTGTGGGTCTCTCCCCCCGAAATAAAATGTTTATTAAAAGCATTTACAATATTCTCTTTATCCTTAATTATATTCTCATTTAATTTTAAATAATCGGGTAGACTGGTAAAAGTTTTTTGACCAGAAACTGATTTAGTCAGTTTCCAGAAAGAAGATGGATCATTAATATTCTCATTTATCATATTTAAATAATAATCACACTTAGATCTTTTTACTAATTTTGTGCAATTATTTCTTAGTGTTCTATAATTTATCCAGTCCATTTGACTATTAGTTTTCTTTGCTTTAGCCCATGCAGCATCTCTTTTTTTTATAAGTGAAGATATGGCTTCTTTAAACCAGGGATTATCTCTATTTCGCACTCTAAATCTTTTAAAAGGTGCATGTTTATCACATATAGTCAAAAAAGTACTTTTAAAAAAATCCCAGGCTAAATCAACATCAGGTATCTGTGAAACATTATATAAATCACTATTATAGATATCTTGCAAAAAAGCTTGCTGATTAAAATATTTAAATTGCCTTTTCAAAATAAGGCGAGGTTTACCCTTTGAAGTCCTGCAGTTTCTCACGCAAACCACAGGACAATGATCACTAATATCGTTGCAAAAAACACCCACTGCAGAAAATCTATGAGGAGCATTAGTTAAAATAACATCAAGTAACGTGGATTTAGCAGAATTTTTATGATTTAACCGGGTGGGAAGATGGATCAATTGCTCCAAGCAAAAAGAGTCACAAATACTTTTGAAGGGATCAGATACATGAGAAAACCAGTCCCAGTTTAAGTCCCCAAGTAAAATCATCTCTGAATTAGTCCAGTTATGAAAAAACTGTAGCATGCGTTTTGATAGGAAAGGATAAGGAATACGAAAAAACGGAAGCAAAAATGTCAGACTCTGTGTTCAATGACCTTTACTTTTTCAGGAAAGGACTCCAATACATTTCAAGCTAGCAGTTGTCAAACCCTTATGAAACATGCAAGTTACCAATACCACACCACGCATAAACAGTCCCTCGAAGATTTTGTGATTGCAGAATTTAATGCAAAATCAAGTCTTCCATTTATTATTTGGCTCTTATATTTCAGGCTGCAGAAAAGAAACCATAACACTCATATGGACACAAAGTGCGTACGCTATTTTCTGTTATCAGTATCGCATGGTTACGCGGTTTCTGTTCAAATCAAAGTGTAAATAAACATACAATACATATCCATGCGTTACTGATGACATTCTCCTCTGACCTCTAGCATCAACAAGGACATGTATAGGCGTTCTCTTCAGAGTGAAGTCTCATGTGGGCTTTGCAGTTTTCATGTTGATCAAAACTCTTTCCACACTGTTGGCAGGTAAAATGCTTCTCTATAGTGTGAATTATAATGCAGTGTTTCCGCTACATTCATTCTGCCGTGGCGGCCCGCCACACCAAAAATCATCCCCGCCACGGCTGTAGCTTTTCAGTGACGTCACTCGATTCATTTACAGTCTGGTAATTTATAGTGGAGGAGACGTTAGTCACACACTAATTATTAAAAGGTGAGTATAATATAGCGCAAACTTAAGTGTAATCATAGTAGTGGTGTACGTTATGTGTAACGATTCGATTCAACCTCCAACATTACATAGTAGTTGTGAAACTGATCGCAGTTGATCCGTGGTCCGTACGGACCAGACCTCAAGGTTCGGTTCGCATGTGATTAACAGACTAATTGCCCAAATGAACCATCATAGAGTGAACGTTTATCATTTGTATGTGTTTTATCTTGCCAATTTACACATTTGAGTAATTTTAAGCCATTCCAGCACAAGACGAGGCGAATAGAACATATTTCACTGTCCGTGCGCTGATTTCTGTGGCCACAGCTGCCGGACACGGCGCCCGCGCACAGATTTATAAGCGCGCGCGAACACAGAGTTCATTCTTCATTCGCATTTCCTTGTGTTTGAACAGACGCATGCATACAGAATTATGTGAAAATGGACGTCTCAACAATCATTCTCGATAACGCAGTCACTCATCTTCAGTGAGTGGAAATACAGCTGCCGCCACAGCTGGAAAAAATCCTAGAGGAAACACTGTAATGTATCTGTTAAAGCTTCCTTTTTGAGTTAAACGTCTTCCGCACCGAGGCTTCTCTACATTGTGAATTCTAACATGACTTTTAAGGCCTTGTTTTTGAGTAAAAGTCTTTCCACAATGAGAGCATGGATAAGGCCTCTCTCCAGTGTGAACTCTCATGTGTCTGTTAAGGGTTTCTTTCAGAGTGAAACTCTTCTCACACTGAGGGCATGTGTAAGGCTTCTCTCCAGTGTGAATTCGCATATGCTTTTTAAGGCTTCCCTTAAGAGTGAATCTGTTTCCACACTGTTGGCAGATGAAAGGTCTCTCTCCAGTGTGAATATTCATGTGGACTTTAAGGTTTCCTTTCACACTGAAACTCCTTCCACACTGCGGGCACGGATAAGGCTTCTCTCCAGTGTGAACTCTCATGTGGACTTTAAGATTTTCATGTTGGTTGAAACACATTTGACACTGTTGGCAGGTGAAATTACTTGTAGTTCCTGTCTTTTTAGCCCTTTTTTGTGAGGAAGTCTTTTCAGCCTGGGAGCAACTAAAAGTTTTTTCTCCTGTTATGAAATCACGATTCTTACATTGATCCTTTTCTTCCATTTCAATCAGCACTTCACTCTCCTTTTTCAGCACCATCAGGTCTAAGGCAAAAAGAGACAAATGCAAATTAACACCAGTTTAATGGCACAAAGAAACAGACAACAAAACATTTAGACGTGAGGCATCTAGATCCTGTACCCAGGGGCATCGCACTGGAGGGAAAAAGGATTCACCTCTGGATTCAATGGTAACCCAAGAACTTGAACAACAACAGACATTCTTCAAAATAACAATATAACAAAACATTCCCAGTCAACAATTTGATCTCACAATGATGTCACTATGAGCTCACAATATTCTCATGGTGTGTGTCACAGTGAGGGAAAAAGGCCTAGATCAGGGGTTGGCAACCCACGGCTCCCGAGCCGCATAGATTTTTATTTTCGGCAAGTCGTAATTACATCGGATGACATTGTCTCATTTGATGCTCATAAGTTTCTTCATATTGCGTTAGTATACATAACAGAAAATTAGTAAAAGAATAAAAATTGCACTACGAAAGATCTCAATGATTAGCCTGTTTTCCCTGCTTGAGAATTTCTGTCCAGTTAAGGGATGACCTTGGCACACGTGTGGTTTTGTTTACAATATCTGGTTCACTTGCAAAAAGGGCAGTGTGAAAGCGAACCGCACCAAACAAAAAAAACGAACATTCTATCTGTCCGGACCAAAGCAAGTGAACTATCGGACTTTCCTGGTGAATACACCCTTAGTCTAAGTTTTTTTTTTTTTTTACTTATATGTTAGGTCCAAGGGATTCTGTATTTGGCACATTCTTTATTTGTAGAATAATAAAAAATTAAAAAAAAGTGTGTGTGTATATATATATATACAGTGTTGGGTAAGTTACTTTCAAAAAGTAATTAATTACAGTTACTAATTACTTCATCAATATTGTATTTAAATTACTTTACTAATTACTCTATCTGAAAAGTAACTTAGTTACTCAATAAGTAACTTAATTATTCAAATCGCTAATTAGGCTATATCTTAAAATCCCTATAAACCTTAATAGAAATTAAACTCTATATTCTTTCAATTCGAGTCAAACATGGAATAGTTTAGCCTTTTAGCTTTAAAACAACTGTAATACTTAAACATTTTTATGAAAAAAATGTAACCACCTTTGGTTAACAAATAGAAATACTCTGCAAAATATCTGAATAACAAAAAGGCTTAAAAGTTAAACGATACATTTCAGTTTGGCAAGATGTTCAGGAAAAGCCCAACTAGTAAAATCTGTACAGGTTTATGTCAAAATAACACGTTAACTAATGTAGGAAAGAATAAATTACAGAAATGATCTTCTCTGCTGCATAATGTCAGATCACGCTGTTCTTATGAGGTAAATTTCTCATAGCAGGCCTTCTTTCAAAAATGATGAATATTAGATGATTTTTTTTTTTTCTTAATATTTTACTTTTTTTTGTATCTAGGTGAGGGCATATGCGCGCAGGTGACTGCATATAATGAGCTCAGACACGGGAAAGACTGTACCTTGCTTTAGTTTCATACGGATTGCATAATCAGAAACATTAGTTTTTAATTTGAATTCGTTCAAGTGTCAAGTAGACACTTCAAGATTTTTAGATTCTATTGATTTTAGTCTTATATGTATCTGAGTCAGAGCCGGCGCCAGGGCACCTCCATCAGAGGGGCATTTGAATTTCTGGGGGGGGCACAAATCACGTTTTGTGTGTGTGTGTGGCGGGTGGTGGTGGTGGGGGTTCGGGGTGGGATGGGAAGCGTGCAATCTGTGATTGCGTGCAGTTTCTGACGCTCGCTAAAGCGTGCAATCGCTTTCTTATGTGCGCTGTTTTACCGGTTTCACTTTCGCTTTTGAAACGATCACGTTCAGCAAGAAGGGGAGAGGATGGAAAGTGGGGGGCACCGTAACTCTGCCCGCGAATGCCCCCCTCTTGGTGCCGGCCCTGATTTGAGTATTTAAGGTTTCTCTGTGAATCAGGAAAATCTGAAAGTGAACGCACCCGCACGCGGAGGGTTAAAGCCGCTGCATTCAATATCTTTAGACGGTAAATTTAGATTTCAAATTCAATATTGCTTTTAGAACTGTTGAAATTATTTACTGTATGTAACGCAAGTACTTTATAAGTAACTGTAATTAAATTACCTAAAAATGAACAGTAATCCCTTACTTTACTTTTTCAGTGGATAAGTAATTTAATTACAGTAACGCGTTACTTAGTAACGCGTTACACCCAACACTGTATATATATATATATATATATATATATATATATATATATATATATATATATATATATATATGGGTTACATTAAAATATTACAAACATAATATAACATTAATAATAAACTAAATATTAAGAAAAAGTATATATATATATATATATATATATATATATATATATATATATATATATATATATATATTAAAATCACCACAAATGAAGAAAGAAAAGAAACCACAACTAGATTCTAGCGAACTGGCAAATTACAGACCCATTTCAAATCTTCCATTTATGTCCACAATTTTAGAAAAAGTGGTGTCTGCTCAGTTGTGCTCCTTCCTGCAAAAAAATTATCTCTATGAAGAATTTCAGTCAGGTTTCAGGCCCCATTAGAGCCCTGGATTTTGACCTGGGCCCGACGGGCCTCGACTTTTTTACGCCCCTAGGGCCGGGCCAATTTTGACGTCAAAATTCAGACGCGGGCCGGGCTTCGGGCCTGTTTTAGGTCTCTTCTTATTTTTATATTTTAGACATCCATGATGAAAAAAAATTGCCGCGCTGGTGGAAACAACAGGAGACCGTGCTGCCGCAACTGAGAGCAGCTCGATGGTGTTTAGTGTCCCACAGCAGCAGGTGCTCAAGTGACTTCAGCGCAGCTGAATAGTTCTGCGTTCAAATGCACGCAATAGGCTAAAGCTTGCTGCAAAGCCACAGCAAACATAACGTTTCTCTAAATTAACTTCATAACAAAACTAAACGAAATATAATCATTTTGCCATTACATACTAAATTGAACTACTTTAACCCTTTAGGCGCCAGGGTTTTTTGGAAAAAATGCTGGATTTTGACATCAAGATTTCAAAAGCTTGTGGCTTGAAATGGCTTAAAGATAGAGATCTACTGTAAATTAGAAAAATGTTGGGCATGACCGAAAGTTTATGTGGGGTGTAAATATACTCATCTAATTTGCATATTATGACATCATCAGGGACACGATAGCTCACTTGCTCTGCTATTTCCTCAAACAATTTTGGTCTAGAATCAAAGTACTACATGTCTGCCATCTAGTGGAAGGGAATACAAATGAGCCATTACACCAGATTAGGAACTACAGCCCATTTCATGAAGTATGACGTCTTGTCGCAATTTTGCGACTTTGGCGCTTAGAGGGTTAATAGCCGAAACAGTAGTATAAGCTGTTTTGGGAGAAGGGGGGAAAAAAGACGGGCTCGGATCGGACTCGGATAAGCTGTCGGACACGGGCCGGGCTAGGGCCTGAGCATCTCGGGCCAGGGCCGGGCTAGGGCCTAAATTTGAAGCCTGTGCAGGGCTCTAGGCCCCATCATAGCACAGAAACTGCAGTTGTTAAAATTACAAACGACTTGCTTCTTGCGTCAGACCAAGGCTGCATCTCATTGCTAGTTAAACTTGATCTTAGTGCTGCGTTCGACACTATAGATCATGACATACTCATAAATTAATATGATAATATAATGCGGGAGCGGGACTGAAAAATCTGTCTCGCACAGGTCTCCACATAGCGCTGCTGCTTACGTAACATGCACATCCATCATGTTGTCTATGCAGGGTCATAAATTTCTCAGATTTCATCAAAAATATCTTAATTTGGGTTCTGAAGATGAACGAAGGTATGGGTTTTGAACAACATGAGGGTATGTACATAATGACAGAATTTTCATTATAGGGTGAACTATCCCTTTATTTGTAATGATCACACTCAAGTGATTTTTACCTTTGATTATTTGTTTTTCTAATTTGAATGCTTTTGTTTAGATGTAAAATGAAAAATGCGCGCACTAATGGTTTCTTTCTTGTGTTTATTCTACTGTTATTTTATTGCATCTTAATGTTTAATAATAAAGATAAAATAAAAATGGCTATTGTAATTATTAATATAGTGTGGCGAGAGGAGCCAACGACAGACACAGTGGGTGTGGCGTCAAGCCTCGGAGAGGTTTTTATTAAACAATAAAATGTACAAAAGTGTCCAAAGGGGGAAAAGTGTCCAAATAAACGGGGAATCTGGTGTCCTCGTTGTGCCGCGGGGCTAGTGAAGGAGGATAGTGTTCGTCAGGGAAGGGTCCAGGGAAGGGGCGGAGTCCGGTGGCCGCACGCGCTCCCCTCTCGGGGCCGGGAGCGAGTGGCGGCGGCGGCGGCGTCTCTTGCGCGGCTTCGTCCATCTCCTGGGTTCCCGGCGCTTCTGGGGGATTCGGCGGCCCGGCATCCTGGCCCGTCAGCCGCCTAACGGGTGCGGCAGTCCTCCTCGACGTTCCCTTCCTGGACCCACGAGGACACCAGCGTGCATGCACGGGGAAGAGACCGGTCTCCCGAGGAGAGGCGCGCTCGGCGTTTAAACAGCGGCGGTGATGAGGCTCTATTCACGTCAGGTGCGCCTCATCACACGCCGCCAGCCCTGCGTGTTCAGCGCCCCTCCTCTCTCTCACACACACACTCCCGTCGGGAGCCTGGTGAAGGGCGGCACATACGGGACGGGGTGGTGATGATGGACAGGGGGGAGGCAGCCGACTCGTCACAATAGTAATTCATATTAAGAAAGGAAGTGGAGGAAACAATGCACTGTTGCTTTGTGATTTTGCTTTGGAACCTGTAGACGGTGGGCCAAACGCTGCTATCTGCTTTAGTTTTTGAAATGATAGATCCTCGAGGATAGAGTAGCTGCTTTTTTCACATAAACTAAATAATTTTTTTCTGAACACGTATCCGTGTGTTGGCAGTGTCAAGTCGGTGCACGACTAATAGTTGTCCTATGGACAGATTCCCCCACCTGAGCTGTAGATCTCTGCAGCTCGTCCAGAGTCACCATGGGCCTCTTGGCTGCATTTCTGATCAGCGCTCTCCTTGTTCGACCTGTGAGTTTAGGTGGACGGCCTTGTCTTGGTAGGTTTACAGTTGTGCCATACTCCTTCCATTTCTGAATGATCGTTTGAACAGTGCTCCGTGGGATGTTCAAGGCTTTGGAAATCTTTTTGTAGCCTAAGCCTGCTTTAAATTTCTCAATAACTTTATCCCTGACCTGTCTGGTGTGTTCTTTGGACTTCATGGTGTTGTTGCTCCCAATATTCTCTTAGACAACCTCTGAGGCCATCACAGAGCAGCTGTATTTGTACTGACATTAGATTACACACAGGTGCACTCTATTTAGTCATTAGCACTCATCAGGCAATGTCTATGGGCAACTGACTGCACTCAGACCAAAGGGGGCTGAATAATTACGCACACCCCACTTTTCAGTTATTTATTTGTAAAAAATGTTTGGAATCATGTATGATTTTCGTTCCACTTCTCACGTGTACACCACTTTGTATTGGTCTTTCACGTGGAATTCCAATAAAATTGATTCATGTTTGTGGCTGTAATGTGACAAAATGTGGAAAAGTTCAAGGGGGCCGAATACTTTTGCAAGCCACTGTATATGTGTGTGTGTGTATATGTATATATATATATATATATATATGTGTGTGTATGTATGTATGTGTGTGTGTGTGTAAATCCTCATTTATTAGACCGTGAACCAATAATTTTACTACACTGTTTACAACTCTGCTAATCTGTTTCCCCAGGTAATCCCAGATCCTCAGCCCTGCTGTGAGACATCTTCTTGACCTGATCTAAGCCCTGACACATCAATTCTGCTGAAACAATGAAAATGCCCTTTGTTTTTCACGGTTCATCATAAAACTCTTTTAAATGTTTTGCTCATCTGATTTGTGGAGCACATTTTCAGTCGCTATATCGTTAGCCTCATAGCATAATTGCCTATGTCCTATTTAAAATAAATGACTTATAGGCAATTATGCTATGAGGCTAACGATATGTGTCCACTAGATGTCACTCTGTCTATAGTAGACTTTTATAAGAATAAACATATAATAATTAACTTAATATATATGTTATTACATTACATAATTATATCTGTATGATTTTTCACTATTTCTGAGATGTAAATATCAATAATTTGTTTGGGGTTAAAAGGGATTCTAAGCATTTACACCATGATTTATCCAAACGTATGACGTCAAACAACTACACTTAGGCTAACCACTAACTTATAAAGCTGCTTTACAAACCTTCAGCTTCCTGTACTGTCTTTTCTTTCTTCTTGCTGGCTCTCTCAATATTTCTTTTGTTAGCATACTGCATGTAGCATTCTCTATGGTAGCCAACATGAATTGGCACATCTGGAATGTGGCCTTCTGTGATTTTATATTTTTCCACAGCTTTTTGGGACGATTTGGCTTTCTTTTGTATTTAAATTCACCCACTCTAAAGAACATTGTACAAACTTGATCCAACTTGTTACTGAAAAGGGTATGATGTTTGTTGATGTACAGCTAGTAACATGCACTCACTCCATATCCAAGATAAATCGTGTCAAATTTATGTTAGATATATAAATACAACGTTAGGCCTACAACATAAAATTATCGCTATGTCACTCCCGCCCATTTCGGGGTCCTAGTCTGGCCGTCTGCGATTGGTTAGTATTTTTAACGACGTTAAAAACTCCAATCCGATTGGTTCAGCTACTAGAGCTGTCCCGCGATGTGCCCAAGAAGATTGACAATCAAAACATACGTTTGTGAAAATATATGATCAAACCAGAATTGCCAACAAATTTTATTCTTAATATCGTACATAAAAGAAGCGTATACTCTATCGATGGAGATCGATCAACAACACGAAAAACGCGTTCGGCCCACCGTCTACTGCAGAAAACCTGAACTTCATTTTTCTCAGAACTGACTTTCAAACGGGTGGAGCTCAGTAATTTTTAGCCAGATTACAACAAATCATACATTGTGAAAATGGAGAATGTGAAAATAAAAATAACCAATTTCTGAACATTTGCTCAATCTGACTCATTTTGCCAGCACGAGTTACATTTTATTTAGTTTAAACCAGCACACTGAAATAAAGAATAGACAATTGTAGACTTTTTTTTCTGAATTCTAACATAAGACATTATAATTATTCAAACATAGAGCACTTGGGGAAAAAAGTATTGCTTCATTTCATTTTAAAGGGGTCCTATTATGCTTTTTCACTTTTTGAATTTTAGTCAGTGTGTAGTTTGTATGTTTGGGCATAAAACGATCTATAAACTAACAAAACTCAAAGTCCACTCCAAAGGGAGATATTTTGTTTAAAAAAAAAAAAAAAACCTTTTCAAGAACTACAACGAACGGCTCGTTTTGACTACAAAGTTGTTTTCCTGTATTTGTGACATCACACATTTTAAATCCCGCCTACAGAAATTCAAATGGTTGGGGGGTGGGGAGAACGCTTGGTTGAGCACTGCACGTTTCAAAATCAAAACCCGGTGCGGCGTTTTTATATTGTATTATAATACACTGTATTTCTGTGGGACTATGGTATAAATACATTGAACTGTATAACATTTTCACTGCAATTCATGTTATAATAGAATTAAAGAACAATAAACATAACACATAATCCCGTTGCACTTATCGGTACATAGTCAATGCAGTTCTTTTTAAGGTGTCGTTGACATCCCATCTAAAACGTGATTTAGCCCAAAAAAAATAAAACAACTTAACATTTATAGTATTAACATATTAACTTTAATATGTCTTGCAGTATCCATGCTGCAAAGGTTCTGCGCGATCCTCTTGTTCAATATTCTCAGGGTCTGAACTGATATGGCAATATTGATGAACTTGCTGCTTTGGCAAGGGGCGGGGCAATACTGAAACACTGTCTAAGCTGTTCGCCAATCTCAACACACTGGGACAGCTAACCAATCACAACACACTGGGACAGCTAACCAATCACAACGCACTGGGACAGCTAACCAATCACAACGCACTGGGACAGCTAACCAATCACAACACATTGGGACAGCTAACCAATCACAACGCACTGGGACAGCTAACCAATCACAACACACTGGGACAGCTAACCAATCACAACACATTGGGACAGCTAACCAATCACAACGCACTGGGACAGCTAACCAATCACAACGCACTGGGACAGCTAACCAATCACAACACACTGGGACAGCTAACCAATCACAACACATTGGGACAGCTAACCAATCACAACACACTGGGACAGCTAACCAATCACAACGCACTGGGACAGCTAACCAATCACAACACACTGGGACAGCTAACCAATCACAACACATTGGGACAGCTAACCAATCACAACGCACTGGGACAGCTAACCAATCACAACGCACTGGGACAGCTAACCAATCACAACACATTGGGACAGCTAACCAATCACAACGCACTGGGACAGCTAACCAATCACAACACATTTTGGGCCTTCATCAAACCCGAAACTAATCCAGCCATTTGTGTCAGGCTGGGGAGAAAGGTATTGTAATAATGTACATTATGTGAAAAATAATGTGATTTTTGAACCACCAAGCATGAGAGCATGTTCTAGTACACCCCCAAAACAAAATCAAGACTTTGTAAAAGAGCATACTAGGACCCCTTTAAGCTGGAATACTTGGAAAAAAGAAAGAAGAGAGAGCTGCAGGAGGGCAGAAAGTGTACAAAAACAAAACAAATGAGTTCAGCTTTGAGAAAGAAAACCAACCTGTTTGTTCCTCAGTATCTTCATGTTTGTCTCTGAATGTTTCTTCAGTCTTCATGTCTTCTCTCTCCTCTTTAATAAACTCCATCTCTGTTTGTTCCTCAGTATCTTCCTGTTTGACTCTGAATGCTTCTTCAATCTTCACGTCTTCTCTCTCCTCTTTAATAAACTCCATCTCTGTTTGTTCCTCAGTATCTTCCTGTTTGACTCTGAATGCTTCTTCAATCTTCACGTCTTCTCTCTCCTCTTTAATAAACCCCATCTCTGTTTGTTCCTCAGTATCTTCATGTTTGACTCTGAATGCTTCTTCAATCTTCATGTCTTCAGTCTCCTCTTTAATAAACTCCATCTCTGTTTGTTCCTCAGTATCTTCATGTTTGACTCTGAATGTTTCTTCAATCTTCACGTCTTCTCTCTCCTCTTTAATAAACTCCATCTTTATAACCGTGTCTCGTGGATCTCAGCTGCTTCAGGGGTTTTCTGTGTTTACTTTATAATAATAACTGAACAAAAGAAACATTTACAGACAATTAACAATTAGTTTTAAAATGAGGTATTTAATGAGTAATATATTGAGTTTGATAGATTACACCTAGAAACAGGAAATGTATATTGTTTGTAAAAGTTCATCACACATGTTTGTGTTTGTTGTTGTTTTAAGCAGGAGATTCGATTCAAACCAGTGAATCATTTGTGAAACATTGATTCAATTGACTCTCCCTGCATACTATCCACTCAACCTGTCCTAAATAGTACTGAAAATTACTAATGTAGCATAAAATGTAGGATGGATAGTATGCACATTGTGCCGCAGGTCGTGTTTATGATGATTCATTAAATATGGAGCGAACTGAGACGCATGTTTTCTGTGTCTCGCGTGGATGCGCTTCATATAAACTATTACAATGTTACATTCAACAACAACCAATTCACTTTACAAAGCTTGTAAAACTATGAAGTAGACTGACCGCGTCGCATCGATCTAAACACTTTAAATGATTAAAAACACAAACCTTTCTTCAGCCGAAACACAGACGCGGCTCTATGACGTCATATAACCAAATCAAAATAAAAGTCCCGTGCACGCGCTGCTGTGTCTACAATCCAAGAAAGTGCATGTATTTACAGAAAACACATATGAATAACAGAACACGTCGGATAATTTTTTTTTTAGCAAAATACATGGTGTTTAATTGTGTGCTGAAAATCACCTCCAACTATGGCAAGCCGTTCAGGAAATAATGTGTATTGTGTGAATATGGATTGGTTCACTGGTTGAATGTATGGTTTAATGACAAATGCATTTGTTTATTATAATACATTGGTATAACCAGACATATATTGGTTTAGATACATCGGTCTGATCACATGCACACGGGTTTGCTCCTGTATACGTTGGTTTGTTCAAGTAAACATTGGGCTCCTCAAATATACAATGGTTTCCTCAACTATATATTGGTTGCGATAAATTGGTTTCCTCTAGTATACACTGGATTCTTCAAGTAAACATTGCTTTGTGTATATATATATATATATATATATATTGTTTTCTTCAAGTATATTATGGTTTAGATACATTGGTTGGCTCAGGTATACATTGGTTTGTTCAACTATATATTGGCTTAGATACATCGGTTTACTTAAGGGGTCATATAATGCGATTTCAAGTTTTCCTTTCTCTTTGGAGTGTTACAAGCTGATTGTGCATAGATAAGATACATGAAGTTGCAAAATTAAAGTCTCAAAACCAAAGAGATATTCTTTATAAAAGTTCAGACTCTGCCACGCCCACCTGACACGGCTCATTTAAGCACGCCCCCACATGTCTATGTCATGGTGTGGGAAGATTTGCATAACACCGCGCAAATGTATACGCAATGAAAGAAGGCCGAACTATTATTACTACCTTATTCTCGCTGTAGTATTGTTGCTGCCCCCGGCGCCATGTCGTGGAG
Source organism: Barbus barbus (assembly GCF_936440315.1). NCBI lineage: Eukaryota > Metazoa > Chordata > Actinopteri > Cypriniformes > Cyprinidae > Barbus > Barbus barbus. Next base: position 2,554,873 of record NC_136717.1, read on the forward strand.
ACGCTGTGTTTCGTTGTGAAAGCGAAAGTATTTTGTTTTGGCTTCCAAAAGAGGACACAGAGGTTAAGTTGTATTTAAACACTGTTCCAGAACAGTTCAACCCAAATATTAGAGTGTGTGCAGTGCATTTTACGGAGGACTATTTCCTGAACCTGGAAGAGTAGCCTACAATGCCAGCTGTGTACAAAGGCTGTTTCTATAAAGTGGGGCAATTCCAACTTTGCAAGGACAGTCTGACGCTTCATATTTAAAGAATTTGCCGCTGACTATTCAAATGCGAGTTTTGAGCTGTGTACAGTAGTGCTTGTTTGTGGTTTCTCCGATCACAAATGCAGACATGGTAATGAAAAAGACAGTATAAGTCATTATAATCAGTAATTATGTCCCCACTGGATGCAACAAATGCCTCGTTTATAATGGGTTTTATTGTTTTTGTTTCATCGTTCCGGGACACGTCATCACAATACGGTGAGGGGTGTAACATTTCCGCCAATCACAACGCACTGGATAGCTGGCCAATCAGAGCAAACCTCACATCTCAGAGCGATGAGCTTTGTATAAATCGACGCGTTTCAGAAAGCATAGAGGAGCAACAATAATGTACAGTATGTGGAAAATAATGTTTTTTGAACCTTAAACCGCATAAGCACATTGCATTACACCAAATACACAAAATAATGTTCTTTTTAGCAACGTCATTGTCAGTCCTCTGTCATGTGTGTCTTGTGTTCCCGCCTCATGTTTCCATATTTGGTTTGTTTCCTGTCCTTGTTTAATGTGATCATTAGTTAATTCTGTTCCAGCTGTGTTTGTGTAATTAGTCTGTGTATTTAAGTTCCTGCCTGCTCAGTTTTGTGTCGTCTGGTCTACTCTTTACTCCCCGGTGTTCCTGTCTGTGTCAGCCTTGTCTTGTCTTGCCCTGTCTTGTTTGGCTTCATTAAAGACTGTTATTTTAAGTTTACTCCTCATCTGTGTGTTCCTGTATCCTCCTCGTGTGTGCACCGTGACATATGACCGCTTTAAGCTTTTTTTTTTTTTTTTATTATACATAGATACATTGGTTCCCTCAACTATGTATTGGTTATTATATTTTGGTTTATTCAAGTATATATTGGTTTAGATACATCGGTTCCCTCAAGTATATATTGGTTTCTTCAACTGTAAATTGGTTTGTTCACTTATGTAATTTTGTTTCCTCGGCTACACTCCCCTCCAAAAGTATTGGGACAATGAGGCTAATTCCTTTATTTTTGCTGTAGACTGAAAACATTTGGGCTTGACATCAAAAGATGAATATCAGACAAGACATTTACACGCCGGCTTTTATTTCCAGGTATTTACATCTGGATCTGACACACAACTTAGAAGATATCACCTTTTGTTTGAACCCACCCACTGATTATCCAAAGCGACTTACAAATGAGGACAACAGAAGCAATCAATTGTAGTATTGAAACAACTAAACCAGATCCAAAACTAAAAGCTAAAACTTCATAAATACTACATATACACATTTTAAAATTAAATAAAAATGACAAATGCATACAACAAAATTGAAAAACTTAACATTTAAATGAAAAACAAAAAATAAAGCTAAAAATAATTCAAAATATTAAAGAAATAAAAGGTAGAGTATAATGATTCTAACATAACACTAAGCTAAACACCAAAAAACAGGGTGCTGTAAATGTCCTGGAGGGAGGGGAGAGAGACACCAACGATCTTCTCAGCTGCTCTCACTATGCGCTGAAGTGACTTGCGGCAGGATGCGTTGCAAGCGCCATACCACACAGTGATGCAGCTGGTTAGGATGCTCTCGATGGTGCCTCTGTAGAAGGTGCACATGATGGGGGCCGGGGCTCTGGCTTTTATTTCCTGAAGCAAATTAAAAATAACATGGCTTGGCAAACGATATGTTCGGATAATGTTTTTTTTCCCCAAATAAATTAATTCTCTCTTTTACCACGCGCTCTCTGTGGTGCCTCTCCTAGCAACAATAATTGCAGATATTTCAAGTGCAAAATAGTTTAAGACATGTTTTTTGTGGGGCGTTAAATAATTGCGCAAATACCAGTAATTTGGTTATATTCACATTGATTATATTTGATTAATTCATATTTTGACGAATTAAAAATATTCTACACTTCCAGATCTTCCAGATTCTGAAGCTCCTCCCACAAATCCTGCCGAATGAAACGCATTGAAGATACTGAAGAACAAAGGTTTTTGTTTAATCTTGATTTCTTCATTGAAGATGAAGATTGCTGAAGATGATAAAGTTTCAAGTGGTTTAGTTTTATATTTGTTGTTATAGGGAACATATTTAGAGCTGCTGAATAATCTAGCTGAAGCATCAAATATCATTTACTTTCTATGAACAGTACTTTTTTAAAAATGTATGTTAGATAATTGTGTAGTTGATCAAACATGTTTAATAGTTCTTCTATAGAAACACGGCATTTGTGCCAATATTCTTTTTATAGTTTCAGGGACATATCATTTTTAAAAACACATCAAAATGATCAACATTTAATATCGCAATTGTCTACTGTCCATGGTCACATCATGATTCACTTTTATATATAAATATTTTCATATTTTCTTTACTTTTATTTCAGAGTTGATTGAAGAAAGTGAGAATGGAGAATTTTAGTGAAGGTGAGGAGAAAATTCATGTTAAAACTGGAGAAAAACATTTGCGTTGCTCTCAAACCAAACAGGAAGATTTAAAGAAAAAAGCCAAGAAATCTTTCACCTGCACTCAGTGTGGAAAGAGTTTGACCAGCAAATATATTCTTGGCCTTCACATGAAAGTTCATACTGGAGAGAAACCATACACATGTGTTCAGTGCGGGATGAGTTTCACACTAAAAGGAAACCTTACAGCACATATGAAAGTTCATACTGGAGAGAAACCATTTACTTGTGTTCAGTGTGGAAAAAGTTTCACACATTCATCAAGCCTTAAAATACACATGAACATCCACACTGGAGAGAAGCAGCACACATGTGATCAATGCGGCAAAACATTTTTGAGGGCTTCAACGCTGAAGAAACACCTGAGAGTTCATTCAAAAGAGAAACCACATTCATGTCATTTGTGTGGAAATAGTTTTTCATGTCTACAATATTTGAAAGTACATCAGAAAATACACACTGGTGTGAGAGAGTACATGTGCTTTGAGTGTGAAAAGACTTTTATTTCAGTAAAGTGTTTAAAAATGCATGAGAGGATTCACACTGGAGAGAAACCATACAAGTGTTCACACTTTGACAAGCGATTCAGTATGCCATCAAATCTGAAAGCACATGGGAGAGAAACCTTACAAGTGTTCACACTGTGACAAGAGATTCAGTGTGCCATCAAATCTGAAAACACATGGGAGAGAAACCTTACAAGTGTTCACACTGTGACAAGAGATTCAGTGTGCCATCAAATCTGAAAACACATGGGAGAGAAACCTTACAAGTGTTCACACTGTGACAAGAGATTCAGTATGACATCAAATCTGAAAACACATGGGAGAGAAACCTTACAAGTGTTCACACTGTGACAAGAGATTCAGTGTGCCATCAAATCTGAAAGCACATGAGAGGATCCACACTGGAGAGAAACAGTGTTATTTTCTTTGACAAATAATTTAGATTTTCATGATCCTGTCATGATGACCGGAACAAGACGATAACGAATAAAAACACTTTTTGAATGACAGAGACCAAAATCTATTGACATTTTCGTCTAATTTTGGACAGAGATCATCCAATCAGAATGAATCTCCTGCGTGGAAAGGAGGTGAGATGCACACATTTGAACTGTAATCCTCTGATCATAAGTTTGTATACACTTGCTGCATAAAATGCCTGGGAGTTAAGAAAGAGCACACCTATGGATACATTTGAAAAGTGTAACGATGCGAAAAAGCATTTAATTCGGTCCGGTTTTCTGAGCACACAAAGCCATATCCCGCAAAAAAGCACCTCTCAAATAGCGGACGATTACTGAATTCAGTTCTCTCTCACATCTTACCGGAGAAAAACACACACAATGATCTCAAATTGTCAGTTTTGATGAGTATTCAGGTAAACACACCTAGTTACATCTTAAGTGAATGTAAACTGTTGGGATAATATTGGATGTGTGTACCAGTATATTGAATCCATGCATTCAGTTTTAAAGGGATAACAGACTAATTTAGTTGCGGTTGTCTGTGACATTGTTAATGAATCAATAAAAGAGAGAGAAAACCACTCACTGCTCTTGAATGAATCACTTTAGTTGCCCTAATAAGGATTAATCTAATTTTAATGTAAATAAATAAATGTCTGCTTGAAAGAATGAAGGATGTTGTATGCAAGTTGTTATAAAGAATGCATATTATCTAGCCATTGGTATTTCAAAAGAGGACCATGTTCTTGTTCCTTTATGAGAAGTTGTTTTATTTAATTTTATGATAAAGCAGTTAAATCTGTCTATATTGCATGTTCAAATCGTTTATATTACCAAATGTTTTCTCTGGAAATTCATAATGAGTTTGGAAACACTGTTTCAGTTGACAAAAGTCTTAGTCAACTAGACTAAGACTAAAAACAATTCAGATGACTAAAATGTGACAAACTAAATGGCATTTTAGTCCAAAGACTAAGACTAAACCTAAATCAAAATTTGCTGTCACAATTGACACTGCCGTATAAGTGTTCACACTGTGACTAGATTCAGTCCGTCAGGAGGATTCACACTGGAGAGAAACCGTATCACTGCACTAGGCGTGTTTCCATTACCCTTCAAATTGCGCAAATTGAAATTGTGAATTGAAAATACGCCTAATGGAAATGCACCAATTTTTTGCGAATGCAACACACGAAATTCAGATGTGGGGGGGGGGGGGGGGGGGGGGGGGGGGGTGTTCAAAATCACACATGGTCCCCAGATAATACTAATCCCGTGCGAATAGGGCTAGAGATGGAGTTCCTCCCCAAAGAACAATATCAGAAGGTTTTATTACTGTATTTAATTTTGCGAGTTACGAGTTTCATATAATGTTCAATTATCATTATTGACAATCAGACAGCAAAAGAATGCCAATGACTTTTCCTCGCATCAGGAGACTCTCTCAGGATGGATCTACCATTTCAACCAGTTTTAAAAGCTTTAAAGAGTTTAAAATCGACTGATTTTTCTATTAATTTAGAACTTCCAAATAATTGTCAAACTCTTAAATGCATGTATTGCTTGTAATGTTCCTGACAAGTTTCAATAAAAGCATCTGTGAAATGAACAAATCTGAATGTAATAGCAGAAAAACAAATTCTTTTTTTGTTTTCTATAAGTCAAACATCAGTTCTTTTCTATAATAAAACGGTGACCACTGTGTAAATCTCTAAAACTGTAGTCATCAGGACGGGTTCAGCAGATCAGTGCTGCTGTTCACTGGAATCACCACAGCTCATTTCTGAAGACAAGAAATACAGTTTTAATTCGTACAGCTGATAATCAAAATGTCATTGAAGTGAATGCTGCTAGTGTAGCTCTTCTGACAGGAAAAGAATGACATGAAACAGAATTTTTAGATCATGCCTGATCACTGAGAAAAACCTGGGCTTTCCACGGCAGCTTCTGCTCTCTGTAAAAAGCACTAGTGTGTGCAGGACTGGAGAAGATTTGGTCATGGTTTGGGGATTTCCAGGTGGAAACATTGATAAATACACTCCACTCATCTCCAGTGTAGATTCTGGGTTAGAAATAATTGAATAGTGTGTTCAGTATTAGAATTTTTCAACAAATATATTGTACTAGTTTTGACATTTAGGCACTTTAGAAATTGTGTTTTAATACACAACCAGTCAAAAGGTTTTGATCAGTAAGATTTTTAATGTTAATGTTTAAAGAAGTCTCTTCTGCATTTAATTGATCCAAAATACAGCAAAAACAGTGATACTGTGAAATATTTTTATATTTAAAAAAACGGATTTCTATTTGAATATATTTTAAAATGTATTTATTCTTGTGATTTCAAAGCTGAATTTACTCCAGTCACATGATCCTTCAGAGATCTTTCTAATATGCTGATTTGCTGCTCAAAAACGTTTATTATTATTATGTTGAAAAAAAAGTAGTTTTTTTCAGGTTTCTTTGATGAATAGAAAGTTCAGAAGAACAGCATTTATCTGAAATAGAATATTGTTTTGTAACATTATAAATGCTTTTATCATCACTTTTGATCAATCTTAAGCATCCAAGTAATTTTATAAAAAAAAAAAAACCTAAACCTAAAGGATTATTAGGAACACCTGTTCAATTTCTCATTAATGCAATTATCTAATCAACCAATCACATGGCAGTTGCTTCAATGCATTTAGGGGTGTGGTCCTGGTCAAGACAATCTCCTGAACTCCAAACTGAATGTCAGAATGGGAAAGAAAGGTGATTTAAGCAATTTTGAGCGTGGCATGGTTGTTGGTGCCAGACGGGCCGGTCTGAGTATTTCACAATCTGCTCAGTTACTGGGATTTTCACACACAACCATTTCTAGGGTTTACAAAGAATGGTGTGAAAAGGGAAAAACATCCAGTATGCGGCAGTCCTGTGGGCGAAAATGCCTTGTTGATGCTAGAGGTCAGAGGAGAATGGGCCGACTGATTCAAGCTGATAGAAGAGCAACTTTGACTGAAATAACCACTCGTTACAACCGAGGTATGCAGCAAAGCATTTGTGAAGCCACAACACGCACAACCTTGAGGCGGATGGGCTACAACAGCAGAAGACCCCACCGGGTACCACTCATCTCCACTACAAATAGGAAACAGAGGCTACAATTTGCACGAGCTCACCAAAATTGGACGGTTGAAGACTGGAAAAACGTTGCCTGGTCTGATGAGTCTCGATTTCTGTTGAGACATTCAGATGGTAGAGTCAGAATTTGGCGTAAACAGAATGAGAACATGGATCCATCATGCCTTGTTACCACTGTGCAGGCTGGTGGTGGTGGTGTAATGGTGTGGGGGATGTTTTCTTGGCACACTTTAGGCCCCTTAGTGCCAATTGGGCATCGTTTAAATGCCACGGCCTACCTGAGTATTGTTTCTGACCATGTCCATCCCTTTATGACCACCATGTACCCATCCTCTGATGGCTACTTCCAGCAGGATAATGCACCATGTCACAAAGCACGAATCATTTCAAATTGGTTTCTTGAACATGACAATGAGTTCACTACTAAAATGGCCCCCACCGTCACCAGATCTCAACCCAATAGAGCATGTTTGGGATGTGGTGGAACGGGAGCTTCGTGCCCTGGATGTGCATCCCACAAATCTCCATCAACTGCAAGATGCTATCCTATCAATATGGGCCAACATTTCTAAAGAATGCTTTCAGCACCTTGTTGAATCAATGCCACGTAGAATTAAGGCAGTTCTGAAGGCAAAAGGGGGTCAAACACAGTATTAGTATGGTGTTCCTAATAATCCTTTAGGTGAGTGTATATACACACACACACAAGCTGTTGTACCCCAAAAGGTACTATTTTGTCCCATTTTTTTTCTGTGTGGCCCGGATGAGTGTGAGATTTCCTGGCCTGAAATTGCATCCCAGCCCTATCCTGGTGAAGCCTTACATAGGCCGAGCACTACGATCAAAGGTCATAGAAGATAAATGATCGGCATGACGACTGAACGGTAAATAAAAATGACCTACACAGAGGTGAACAAAGTACACAATTTCATTACTTGAGTGAAAGTACAGATACTACTTGGTCAAATACAACCCGAATTCCGGAAGTTTTGGGACGTTTTTTAAATTTGAATAAAATTAAAACTAAATGACTTTCAAATCACATCAGCCAATATTTTATTTACAATAAAACAAAGAACAAATGTTTAAACAGAGAAATTTTACACTTTTATCCACTAAATGAGCTCATTTCAAATTTGATGCCTGAAACAGGTCTCAAAAAAGTTGGCACGGCGGCAACAAAGGCCTGAAAAAGCAAGACATTTTGAAAAGATTCAGCTGGGAGAACATCTAGCAACTAATTAAGTTAAACAACAATAATAATTAAACATGGGGTCAATAGATATTTTCTTGTTTTACGGCTGAAGACCAAAAATGCAAAGAAAATCAGTCACAGGAAGCCGGTCAAACCAGTCCTGATGAATGAGGAATGAACATGGCCTTCTTGTGCCATGAAACAGAAAAGAGAGAGCTGGAAAGTTGCACATTTCCATTGGTATGTCTGTATTCAATGCAGTTATGTGTGGTACAGCTTTGATGTTGATCTCTCAAAAGACAGCAGTTATAGTTTTTCACACATACATCTTTTAATAGCTCCTATTAGCTGTACCATCTTTGGAATTTGGGCAGGAAATGACCGAATATGGTGAGTACTGACACCTGCCCCTATTCACCAACACCATTTCTCTAGAGTTAATGTTGACTTACTGTTTTGTCTGTTTGTTTGAAGGAGGATGAAGCCAGTTGAAGAAGATATCAATTCAATGGCCACCAAGTGCTGCACTGCTGCCTGACCCCATCAGGTATCTGCTGTGAAGACTGCATTCACGAACAGCTCTACTGCGACAGCTCAGATGTTACGGCCCAAGAAACTTCACATCTGAACAACTGCAAGATAGTGGTGGAGGGATTCTTTTAGCCCATATCTCCAACAAGAATCAATGGTACGTCCAGTGCAACAATTATAAATAAAAATGCTATACATTGTTTATTGATTTACCACACCCTAAATACATGCTTTGTCCCTCCACGATATCTACACCGGGTGGAGAGTGAGGAGGACCATCAGAGACTCCAGCCACCACTCCATTTCATCATGCATGCATTTGGGTGGCTTCATCTGATTATGGTTATCTGATTCATCTGAAATATGGTTTTAAATAACAATTTTTTGATTTGTCTTTATATGCTACTTTAGCTGTCTTTATGCTGTATCCTCCAGCAAAGTATTGTACATGGTTTTGGATAAAAAAGTATCAAGTAAATATATTTTGTATTAGGTATGGCGTTTGGTAAATACACTATTTAATTTTGTGAACAATACATATAATTACTATGATTGTTTTAATTAAGACATGAACATTTGGTCATATTAATGACTCTGTTACATGAAGGGAATGCTGAAAGATGCATTAGAAGAGACTGCATGGACTATATTACTACAGGCACTACATGCAGAGCTGAACAACATTAATCCTGTACTGTATTATAAGCAAGATGAGCATGCACATTACTGATGTTTAGCACCTGAAGATGAGACATTTTTGACACAGATATAGATTATATTATGATTCTTCGAATTGTATGACTTTTGCACCATAAACCACACACTATCTGTACCTCGTCTTACTGAATGGCACATTGACATTGTGTGATGAAGTGTCACAATATGTATTGGTTGTTTAAATTGGTGTCTTTGTTTACTGTCAACACTGTATTGTTGCTCCCGATCTAATGAAATAAATGGAGCCAATTCCAAATAGGCACTGATGTGGATTTTTTGGGGGGTCTATTCTTATTCTAAGATAACAATGACTTGCAACTTACGGCAAGTTGTTGAAAAGACAATCTAAAAAATGTGACCCCGCACAGTTCGTTGTGAATGATGAGATCTGTGAATGTTTTACTGCCCTTCCCAGGGGCCCAGTATAGTCCCCTGGAAAAGTAAAAAAAATTACAACATTTCAAATGGCTGTAAATCAAAGTCTGATTATAGTTTTAAAGAGAAATTTGTCAGGATGACTACTTATGCTATGTTAAACAATGCTGGACAAAGCTTTCAGACATATATGGAAAGGTGGTATACAGGTGTTTAAAAAAGTGCTCTTAGTAAAGTACCAAATTTCAGCCTGCCCTAGTGAAAAAAAAGTATACCAAGTATACTTGCAGCCAGACTAATGGTCAGGATACTTCAAGTGTGTTAATGATAAGTTAACTTGAAGTGTGCTATTTTGGACAAACTATTTTTGTAAGTGTATTTTAGTCGTAATAAAATTATACTAAAGTATAATTTTAAGTGTATTTACAGGTGCATCTCAGAAAATTAGAATATGGTGAAAAAGTTCATTTTTCTTGTAACTTATTTCAAAAAGTGAAACTTTCATATATTTTAGATTCATTACATTACAAAGTTTTTTTGTTTTAATTTTGATGATTAGAGCTTACAGCTCATGAAAGTCAAAAATCAGTATCTCAAAATATTAGAATATTTCCTAAGATCAATCAAAAAAAGGATTTGCAAAATAGAAAAGTTCAAGCTCTTTAACACTTGCCGTTGATAACTTTGATGTAATGGCGTTAGTTCCTCTTTGCATTAGCGTTGCTGAGCTGGTTTAAATAATAAGATACGAAAATAAATCATAAACATTCAAAAGTGCTTTAAATAGGAATAAAGAAGCTTGAAATGCTTTCCGTGACTCTGAGTCTCAGCTCAGCTCAGCTGTGATTGGACGGGCTGAAGTCACGCGACTGACTAGAAAACAGCCGCGGTTTTTGAAACCTCTTAGGAAACACACAAAAAATACATATTTTGCCATAGCCTGAGTAAACATTATTACATTAAAAAAGGCTTAATGTTGGCGTAATATGGAAAATTTATGTACACTGAATCTTTTTTTTGTTTAAGATAAGTGGTTGCAAACTATTTATTTTAGCTACATTTAAATAAAAATGTTGAAAGTTAGTCAATTAAATTAGTTTATTTAAATGTAACTAAAATAAATTTATTGCAAACACTTTCCTTAAAAAAAGACACTTGCGTATCTTTGTCGATCATCTTGACACTTTTCTGAGCCTTGATAATAGTACTTCCCTTGCTCTCTATGGGAGGGTCAGAGAGCCCTCAGATTTAATCAAAAATATCTTAACTTGTGTTCCAAAGATGAAAGAAGGTCTTACAGGTTTGGAACAACACAAGGGTCAGTAATTAATTATATAATTTTGTTTTTTTTTTGGGGGGGGGGGGGGGGGGGTAAACTATCCCTTTAAAAAATACCAATATTACACGTCCAATTGTGACTGACAAATGAGTTGCATTTACACTGACATAATTGTGACACAAAATCCTAAATAAATATCCTAATTTTGTTGTATTTTAAAATAAATATCAGTTAGACACATTCAAGTCTGTAATATTTTTTTCAAACATGTTGTCTGTTTGTGGCACATCTGTATTTGAGTTACAAGTGCCACTGAATATTTTGTAATACCAGTGCTATTGTATGTTATCACACTAAGTCCCAAACTGCCCATTCTAGTAAGGACTTGAAATTAATATATAATAGGTCACTAACACTCGCATTTGTAAACCTTTAGTTTTGCTTGTATGTCAGTAGTGTAAAGAAACTGGTCAGAGCTAGATTCTCATCTGTGGCATATACAGGTGCATCTCAATAAATTAGAATGTCGTGAAAAAGTTCATTTTTTTCTTGTACGTTATTTCAAAAAGTGAAACTTTCATATATTTTAGATTCATTGAATGCAAAACATTTCAAAAGTTTTTTTGTTTTAATTTTGATGATTAGAGCTTACAGCTGATGAAAGTCAAAAATCAGTATCTCAAAATATTAGAATATTTACATTTGAGTTTCAATTAATGACCATCTCTACAGTATAAATTCCGGGTAACTTGTTCTTTGAAACCACAATAATGTAGAAGACTGCTGACTTGGCAATGATCCAGAAGGCGAACATTGACGCCCTCCACAAAGAGGGTAAGTCACAGAGGGTCATTACTGAAAGATGTAGCTGTTTACAGAGTGCTGTATCAAAGCATATTAAATGCAAAGTTGACTGGAAGGAAGAATTTGGGTAGGAAAATGTGCACAAGCAACAGAGATGACCGCAAGCTTGAGAATACTGTTAAGCAAAGCTGATTCAAACCCTTGTGAGAGTTTCACAAGGAGTGGACTGAAGCTGGAGTCAGTGCATCAAGAGTCTCCACGCTCAGACGTCTTCAGGAAAAGGGCTACCAAGCCACTTCTGAACCAGAGACAACGTCAGAAGCGTCTTACCTGAGCTGTGGCGAAAAAGAACTGGACTGTTGCTCAGTGCTCCAAAGTCCACATTTCATTTGGAAATCAAGGTCCCAGAGTCTGGAGGAAGAGTGGAGAGGCACAGAATCCATGTTGCTTGAAGTCCAGTGTGAAGTTTCCACAGTCAGTGATGATTTGGGCTGCCATGTCATCTGCTGGTGTTGGTCCACTGTGTTTTCTGAAGTCCACAGTCAATGCAGCCATCTACCAGGAGATTTTAGAGCACTTCATGCTTCCTTCAGCTGGCTAGCTTTATGGAGATGCTGATTTCATTTTCCAGCAGGACTTGGCACCTGCCCACACTGCCAAAGGTACCAAAAGCTGGTTCAATGACCATGGTGTTACTGTGCTTGATTGACCAGCAAACTCGCCTGACCTGAACCCCATAGAGAATATATGGGGTATTGTCAAGAGGAAGATGAGAGACACCAGACCCAACAATGCAGATGATCTGAAGGACGCTATCAAAGCAACCTGGGCTTCCATACCACCTCAGCAGTGCCACAGGCTGATCACCTCCATGCCACGCCGCATTGATGCAGTAATTAAAGCAAAAGAAGGCCCAACCAAGTATCGAGTGCACAGAAATGAACATACTTTTCAGAAGCCTGACATTTCTGTTTAAAATATCCTTTTTTTATTGATCCATGTAATATTCTAATTTTCTGAGACACTAAATTTTGGGTTTCCATTATCTGTAAACCATAATCATCAAAATTTCAAGAAATAAAGGCTTGAAATATTTGACTCTATGTGTAATGAATCTATATAGGGGTTTCACTTTCTGAAATGAGTGACAAAAAAATATTGACCTTTTTCATGATATTCTAATTTTTTGAGCTGTACCTGTATTGATAGATGAAGCTTCATAATCAAACCCCTGTGACAGCGGGTCATTCATAGTATTTGCAAATGTGACTATGAGATCAGAACGTGTCAGGAAGAGTAAAGCATGTTCAAACTAACTCATTCTCAGACTAAACACCAGACCAGCTCTTGTCAAACATTTATATTTGTGTGTATTTATACTGAACTCTTTAGAGAGCATGTAGAAATGTGTTTACCTGTAAGAAGTGAAGAGAGAATGATCAGTCCCAGCAGACACAAATGACACGTAGTAGCCATTTTCTCTTTCTGTCAGTCTTTCTTTCATTAACATCATCAGCTCCTCCTCTGCTCATCAGCTTCCTGTGTTCAGACAGACAGTCTCATAAAGACTAACACGAGTGTCCAGATTCACACACATCAGTCTAAACTGAGTTCAGAGATGATGACAGTAACACGTTTCCAAACCTCAACAGTGAGATCACAGCTCTGAAAATACTAAAGGAAACATGTAATGCCACAATAAGGGTACGGCCCACAGCCACCATGCTCAATTATACCCAGACAAAGAGTATGAATACAATACACAAACTAACAAAGGTCAAGTCACACTTTATTTATATAGCGCATTACAAATAACGATTCAGTGATGTCAAGATTTGTGCACGGACAACCCTGTTCGACTAAAAATGACTAGAAGCACTGTATAATGTAGGGCTGTCCAAACTGGGTGTCCTGTAGAGTTTAGCTCCAACCCTAATCAAACACACCTGAAGCAGCTTATCAAGCTCTTACTAGGCATACTAGAAGCTTCCATGCAGGTGTGTTGAGGCAAGCTGGAGCTAAACTCTGCAGGACACCGGCCCTCCAGGACCGAGTTTGGACAGCCCTGGTATAATGTATGCCAGGCAGGAGTTGATGTTTGAACACGTACAATTTATGTGCACGATGTCACGTTAAAGATGATAGACACAATCAATTCACACAATTACTTGCAGAATGTTATGAAAGATGATAGACACAATCAAGAAAAAAAATCTATTGAAACTCTGTACCTGTAAATCATAATTTGTGTGAAAAGTAGTCTGAATTTTACTGCCTCGTGTTGATTTCAACTGGAAACTGCAGCGAATCGTACATATAGGTACGTTTTTTCAGTTTTGCAGAAATGTATGTAGAGGCATGTATTTCCAATGAGCCTAGTTTGGTTAAGATGCCAGTTCCTCTTCTGAGTTACTTTAATAAAATGTGTGGTCAAAAAAAAATGACTCTCTCACAGCCAGCAATAACATCTTTCCAAACCTCAACAGTGAGCTCACTGCCCTGAAAATACTATAAAGTGACGTGTGGCCAAGTATGGTGTCTATACTTGTAATTTGCACTCTGCATTTAACCCATCACACAACAGTGAGAAGTGAACACACACCCGGAGCAGTGGGCAGCCATCTTTGCTGTGGTGTGTAGGGAGCAGTTATGGGTTCAGTGCCAAGAACACAAAGATAACAAAAGATAACCATTAGGGTTCAGAGGGGAAAAAAGTGTGTGTGTGTTAGTTTGACCATTCTGGTTTTAGACATGGAGAAAGCCAGAAGTATACTTTCATTGGCATATTTTAAAGAATCTTTATCTCTGTGTGCAGTTGCCTGGCCTGCACTTAAGATTCGTGAAAATCATTACATGACAAATGCAGATTATGAAAAATGTGTTATATTTGTTACTAATTCAAACAGCCCTGTTTTGGCATAACCCCCTACTGAGACTATATGACTACTTCTGTTTCAGATTAAGTGTCTTGGTTGTATTGCTGGGGCTGGGGTCCTCCTTGTCTCTCTCAAATTATTTAACCTTGTTCGCCGCTCCTAATACCCCTAGACTGGGGACGGACGTAACACAAGACTAAGCCATTGAGTTTTATGCAGTCAGTGAAAACTTTAATTGTGCAGCCTAGAGTGGTTTATTGCTTTTAAAAATGACAACAAGGCGATAGACAGTTCTATGATCAACAGATAAGTACTGATATATTGATATCATATATATGATATGGGGCAGTCGTGGCCTAATGGATAGAGAGTCGTAACCCAAAGTCTGGGTTTGAGTCTCGGGCCGGCAGGGATTGTAGGTGGGGGGAGTGAATGTCCAGCGCTCTCTCCACCCTCAATACCACGACTGAGGTGCCCTTGAGCAAGACACCGAACCCACAACTGCTCCCCGGGCGCCGCAGCATAAATGGCTGCCCACTGCTCCGGGTGTATGTTCACGGTGTGTGTGTGTGTTCACTGCTGTGTGTGTGTGTGTGTGTGTGTGTCACAAGTTCTGAACTGTGAACACAAATTCCGAGTATGGGTTACCACATTTGGCCACATGTCACTTCACTTTCACTTCACTTTGACTTTAAATAGATGTGTTGGGGAATTTGGCTATTGACATTATTTATATTGTGCTGAAATGAACGAAATGAGTTGGAAAAAAAGATTTGTTAATTTTGATGAGTGAGATTCAAAGACCTGAGTAAGTAAAATAATCCAAACTGCGTTTGGGCAATTCAAACAGTGGAAATGATGTCACAACATAAAACTCAATGCACTTTTCAAATATTCTTAAAAGGTTATTAATAGCAGTAAGTGTGGAGAGACATGAAAATAGAATATAAATGAGTTTTTAGCCCTAGATTTCTCATACAACCGCTTGTAAAATGTGCTTTGCATAAATTATGAATGTCGTTTTCAGCATTACAAATAAAATTGACCCCCGGAGAGAATCTCTTATGTTCTGTGAGGAATTGTTCATCCAGTCTGATGCTGTGGATGAGCAGGACAGTACATTTCTTTCACGTTATAAAAGCTCCATTGAAATGTGAATTGACAGGTATATTACTCGCTGGAATTATTCAACATTATTTGAAGCAACTGTTGTTTGTACAGGTTGTCCAATGTACTTGCTTGGAATTCTTTGGTTTTTGTTTTATTTATTTACTTTTTTATGATATTTTTAGCTGTTGACAAATGAGTCAATTGTCATGTTTTGTCGATAATTATACAGAAACTGAAAATTGACTTCACTTTAAATTTGTGTATGTAATTGGCTGCAGTTCTATTCCACACTCTCTCTCTCACACACACACACACACACTTCATTTACAGTGAGGGAAAAATTATTTGACAAATATAAATAATCAGTCTATAATTTTAATGGTAGGTTTATTTGAACAGTAAACTACCAACTACAAGAAACATCTGACCCAGTGCTTAATTTGAGCCAGATCCTGTTCCGGAAAATGTCCGATTTTGGATTATTGTGTTCCGGTGTCACTCTTAACATTTATCAAGACATTTCAACCTCTTCAACTGTATGATTTAAGGGAGAGTAGAACTTAAATTATGTAAACCTTTCTTTTTAAACTTTAAAAACACCTGCATATAGGCTTAGGTTTCAACTTACTCACTGAATCACCCCTAAAAGGTTCCATTGGATCATTTTTTGGATTTAATTTTAATTAAATTATAAGACTTAAACACCTCATATAGCTAATTTATCACTAGAAAAACTGAAATATCCTTAAGCATAACACATCAAGGTTTTGTGTGATCATTTAAGACACTTTTATTAGCATTTACAATGACAAGCATTATATAACACAGCAATTCATAGTGCAACAGTTACAGAGATTAACATAAATCCATATTTTTTTATCATTTTTTCCTGTCTAAAATAGCACTCTCCATTTTAGAAGTACCCCTTCCTCCTTACTCACAGTGAATGAATATTAAAGATACCGTCTTGCTCTGTTGATCACTGTATTTAATATTGTATTTAAGGAAGTCGATTAAATATGTATGGAGCAAATATCACTGAAAGCTGCATGAAAATATTCATAATATCATTGAGATGAAGATCAATCTTGCTGTAATCTAGCCTGTTATTTGTAGATTATTTTATTCATCACTATTTCCTCGAGGTGCTGCGAGTTCTTCCTCCCTGCAAAATAATTCAACACAAAAGCATTTACTGAGCTCTCATGAGTTCAGATTGTTACAGATCAATATGAATCATATCAAAAACTCACTTCTTGCACAGACGATCTGAAGAAGAATCACAGTAGGAGCAACAAACACTGCAAACTCAACAATAATCACAATCACTGCAGGAAAGATGATAGACACAATCAAGAAAAAAGTCAATTGATTTGACTCAATCGGTCAAATGAAATCAAAAGGTATAAAACGATGAAGAATTCTTGCCAAAGCACTGCAGATTGACTGATTCAGCATTAATGAACTGTGGTACCTCTGAATATTGTTTCATCCGTCCTACTGAATTCGGCTTCTGCTGGATCTGTGGTCATGTCATGTTCAGTTCAAACATAATGAATATATAAACCAAACATCACAGAAATGAGTCTGTCATCTATTATAATTTAGGATTTTGCTTAGGACCCAATTGTGCTTCATGCTGCGATTTATGCTTCGTTGATATGCAACCCTTCAGTTTTTCTGAATTAATTATATGATTAATCCAGAGTCTTCTGAAAGTGAGGAAGGAAAGTGAAGTGTCTCACCTGAACTCTTGACAGTATATGTGGCTGAGGTCTTGACTTGATTTTTGTGAGTAACATTGCATCTCCACTCTCTGTTGTCATCTTTATTCAGGAGAGTTGTAGTCAGAGTGCTGATACAGTGATCTGGAGCTGATATCTGATATTTGGAGTCTGATATCGTCAGGGTAACACCAGCCTGATTCAACCAGAACAGCTGAATTTTCTCAGAACGGATCCAGTCATCGCAAGAGACTCCAGCAAATGAATATGAATACAACTGACAGGAGAGAGTCACAGAGCGGCCTGCACTGTTCTCAGTCTGTGAGGATGAGGATGATGAAGAGACTGAAACACAAAATAACACACAAATCACACACTTTTCAATCATCATGAGTTTAAATGAAGAATTTGCACTTTTTAAATTGACCACATAATCGTAAAATTACCATGAAGAACACGCAGATAAACACGAGCATCAGGTCCTAGTTGTTTGTCATTCACATACTGTCTGCAGGTGTAAATGCCAGAATCTTCTTTTGTGACGTTCGTGATGTTCAGAGAGCAGTCCGACTCCAGACTCAGTCTCTCAGTGTTGATCTTCTTCATCCCTAAAGCAATCAGTTCAACTGCTGATAAATGTCTGAATCCGTTATAGTTCCATGAAGTTGATTTGCATTCAGGAAGAGCTTTGTTACAGGGCAGACGGACATTTTCACCAGAACTGATGAACACATGAGTCTCATCCACTCCACTGGAACCTGAAACACAAGAACATTTGAATGATCATTACGTTATATGTTAATAAATGAAAACATACCAGCACAGATAGCAGAAAATTCTTATCATACAGTCTTATTTCCTCACTTA
Organism: Barbus barbus; assembly: GCF_936440315.1. Classification (NCBI taxonomy): domain Eukaryota; kingdom Metazoa; phylum Chordata; class Actinopteri; order Cypriniformes; family Cyprinidae; genus Barbus; species Barbus barbus. Next base: position 2,573,141 of record NC_136717.1, read on the forward strand.
ACGCAAACAACACACTCTCCAGAATAAACTATTTTTTCAGGAATAATCCAGTATGTTCTCTTTGAAACAGATGTTCAATTGAACTCTTTCTCAGACTAATTCCACTTAATGTCTTGTAGAGAAAATAGAGATTTCTTTACCTGTAAGAAGTGAAGAGAGAAAGATCAGTCCCAGCAGACACCAATGACACTTAGCAGACATTTTCTCTTTCTGTCAAGTCTTCCTCTTCAGTATATCACAACTCTTTCGTAAAACACTGTCCACCCTTCCTGTTGTTGTTAAATCTGATATGACCAACTGAGGGTTTAGCCCTGACCCTAACTGCATTTGACTGACAGTATATCACTACATGTTGGACAAATGTTGAATTGGCATCATATTCTAGCTAAAATAGTGAATAGTTTAGAAATATGTGAGAACTCAGTTTGCCCACAATGCAGCAGTGACCATCTCTGAACCCAGATTAGACTGATGACAGCTGTGAATGGTCATGGGTCTTGGTTTCATGTGTATCCTTTTAGTTTAGTCTTCATAGTGCCCTAGTTAGTTTCCTTAGTTATTGATTACTTTCACCTGCCTCTCATTAAGTTGGCTTGTTAGCCCTGTGTATATATACTCTCTGTTCTGTTTAGTCACTTGACAGTTCTCATCTTGAGTTAAGTTGTGTTAGTATGTTTGTTTCCTTGCGAATATACTCCTGGTTGATTAAATGTATCTCTATCGAGTCTCTGCATCATGCATCTCACTGATACCATGATATATCTGACAGAAGAACTGACCCAAAAGAAATGGAGAAGCACTGTTACCTCCAGAACAGCCGGATGCTGGAGGAATATGTGGATGGCTATCTACAGCTATACAACAAGGCCCGCTGGGATGATGATACTTTAAAACAACTCTTCTGCAGCGGGATGGACGTATCCTCAGCCAGATACTGCTGTTGGGGGAGGATCACAGTCCTTTTGCCCAGTTTGTGGATTACACCTTGTGGGTATGCCGATCCTCCCTCACCGTGGGAATCAATGAGAACGACGCCACCATCTACTCTGACTCCCCAAGCACATATTTAATCGCCAGCAGTAATGTCTGTGCCTGCTCCAGATAGGATTCATCATCCCCAACCCACAGAGTCCTGGACAACAGGAAAGATCTTCTGCTCTGGATCGGAATTCGATGCCTGAGCCCACTATGGATATAGAGACGGAGCCAACACCCAATACAGACCATGTGTGAGTGCTGCTTTCCACCACAGAGCCAGCCAACGAACCGGTCCCAGAGCTAAAGCCAGAGGCCACTTCTGTCCCAAGGCCAGAGCCCATCACCAGGGCCATTGCAGAGTCTGGGCCATGGGGGCAGTACTTTCTAAAGCCAGCTAAGGAGTGCTGGTTCATCAACAACCCACTAGATCCTGTCCCTCCCAGTCACCTGCCAACCTTGTTGTCTCCATCCTCTCTGCTGGTTCTGTCCAACCCTCGCCTCTCACCTGCCCTGCTGGCATCTCTGAATCACTCCAGCTCTTCGGCTCCACCTTGGATCTCCTTTCCACCAGCTAAGCTCTGTGAGACCGATCCCCTTGCTCAATCACAGGACTCCAGGTCTGTGACTCCAACTAAAGCCCGGCTCACACTATGCGATTTTAGCCACGATTTGTTCGACAAATTTAGAAAATCCTAAAAGATTCCTATAATCCTAGGCTAAAATCGGTTGTCTATATCGCTGGTTTGACATGTTCACCGACAGCCGATTAATGGCCGTTGCGATCAATTTTTTCCTCCGATTAAATTCTGGCAGTGTCAGAAGATTTCAGACACTTTCCTGCAGTGTGACATCTCCTACGACGACCGTCAAACCAGGAACCAATAGGAGCACTGAACTTGATGACGCAATTAGCGCGACAACTTCAAACTTCAACTTCGTTATTTGTAAAAACAATATATGTACAAAGTAAAGTTTACTTAAAGTGTATTTATTAAGGGGCAGGATGTTTAAACTCGAATAACAAAATTACCTCAAGTTCGGTCTGTAGAGCTGGAAGTCCATAAAGTCCTCTTTTGCCCAGCCATGACTTGCTCCACACACGTCGTCTTTTTCCTTTTTTTTTTTTTTTAACATCAAGGCATGTAATTAATAAAACTAACGCTACACGTTGCTGTTGTTTGCTAGCTACCATTATAGCGAGAGAACGCGGGTCACGTATTGATGACGTAAAACTCCGGACAAGTCTTCTTGAGTACGTCCGTTTTTGTCGCGTCTTGACTGTCGTACAGTCTGACATTAAGACAAATGAGATCCTACAGTCTGACATGGGGATCATGTTCGTACAGTGTGACAAGCAACAATCGCAAAAGACTATTAAAAATCGCACAGTGTGAGCCCGGCTTTAGCCTGTCAAAACATTAGCTCCACCTTGGCTCTGCGCTCCCTCAGCTCCGTCATGGTCCAGTATCACTAGGGCTCCACTGGGCTGCCTTTTTATAAAAATAAAAATGTCCCTAATATAACACTTAATTTGTAAATAAAGATAAATGGTTTTGCATAAAAGGACTTTATCTTGCAGGACTTTATCTTCGTGCTGTTTTACTTTCACAATCAAGTCTGTTATATCACAATGCTGAGAGAAAGCACTATATTCTTAACGAGCACAGTAACTGAAACTTAAAACTGTTAAAAGAAAAGGTTCAATAAACTATAGCACAAATTTAATACACTACGCATTAATATCTCCTCACTTTGTGCTTTGAACCTTTCTATGCGGACTTGCAGAGCTCCGTGCAGAATGCGCCTAAGCGCTGAGACCCCTGTGTTTCTTCAAGCGCATCATTCTGCATATGACTTTGTGCCGCTCTGTATTTGGAGCCTTTCGTATCATAATACTTTTGCACAATGAAAGATTATTAATAGCCTTTCTTATTTATCTTATCTATCATGTTTCTGCCTCATTATTGTGCTATACATTTAAAAGAAATGTCTTTTAATTTTACAATATATTTATATATAAATATTACTTGTATTTTACAACAATATAAAGAGTAATGTATATCATTTTAGATTTAGTCCTATACTTATTCACTTTTATTTGTTCCCCACTAACCAATTTTATTTATTTTTTCTAAGTGCCCCTATTATAGATTTATGAAAATTACCTTTGATTCAGTGTGTAACACAGCTCTAAGTGAATGAAAACATCCTGCAAATTTTGAAATGTGAAAGTCCATTGTGTATAAAGTTACTGTCTCTAAAATGTCATGCAAAGGCGGGGTTTGGAAAAATTAATCATTGAGCGAGTCGTTGAGCAAATAAGGTAAAAATATATGCATAATATAAGAAAATGAAAGTGTTTTTGATCTTGCATGTATGTCGGGGGACATGTTGTTGGGGACTCCCAAAACCAAAATATGAACCTTTCATAACCCATAATAGGTGCACTTTAAATTATTGTGCACTAATTATTTTTCTAGAGTAACTTTTGCTACTGAATTATCCACTAACCTAGTTTATAATAGTATTTTTCAAAAAAAGTCATGATCAGGTCAACACACATTGAGGTATAAAAATTCAACACTGATATAAAATTCAACACTGATACTCAGAACTTCTGTTATCAGATCGGGATCAGTTCTGAAAAAGTGGTATCGAGCCACACCCTACTTTGAACTACCGGTTAAGATTCTGCATGTTTTTCTATGGTTTAAGAATTCTTTAGAATTCAGAAACAAAATATGTGATGCAATCACTTCAACTGTTTCCTTATTCGTTAGCCGGTTCGCTTGTCACTCGTGGTTCCATTCGCGTTTCTATTCGCACCTATTGTTTTCTTATTTTCGCTCCGTTTTTCACGAGTTCATCAAACAACAGTGGAAAGCGAATCATTCATCAATCACGGTGAGTAATGGCTTCTCCTTGCATCATCACTTGCACCGCTTGCCACATGTACAGTTTATCTGTCTCTGGCAGATTCGCATGTGATAAATGCAGGGAAATAGGCTGACAGAGAAGATTTCAGAATTAGACACGCATCCAAACTTTAGTTGAGGACAGTTAGAATGTGAGGGCTGTAGATACTTCTTTGGATGCGACTAGCTCAGGGAGTGACCCTGCCACCATAGTCCAATGTTTACCGGAAGCCAGAGCACCTGACATCTTGTGCTGGCTAATGCTAAACGTAAATTCAGTAAGATTATTATCCACGTTGGCGCTAATGATGTTCGACTTCACCAGTCGGAGATCATTCAAAATAACGTTAAAGAGGTGTGTGAAGTTGCAAGTGCGATGTCAGACACTGTAATATGCTCTGGTCCGCTCCCTGCTTACCGTGGCGATGAGATTTATAGCAGACTGTCGTCACTCAATGGCTGGATGTCTAAGTGGTGCCCGCAGAATAACATAGGCTTTATAGACAATTGGAAGAATTTTGGGGGCAGACCTGACCTGTTAAAAAGAGATGGTCTTCATCCCTCCTGGAGTGGTGCTGCTCTTCTCTCTAGAAATATGGCACATAGTCTTAGAGTTCGTACTGGACTAACTGGGGCCCAGGTCAGGAAGCAGACAGACTGGCTAAACCGACCGTCAGTTAATTCTCAGCACAGAGACTCCTTCACCCAGATATCACACTATAGAGACTGTGTCTGTTCCCCGAACTAGAAAATACAGAAAACATCCAAACCAAAGTAATAGTAACAATTTAAATGAGGTTAAAAAAAAACAAATACAAATAAAAACATTATAAATCTTGGCTTATTGAATATTAGATCCCTTTCAACAAAAGCACTTTTTGTAAATGATATGATCACTGACCATAAACTAGATGTGCTTTGTTTGACAGAAACCTGGCTAAAACCAGATGATTACATTACTTTAAATGAGTCTACCCCCCAAGATTACTGTTTCAAACATGAACCGCGTCCAAAAGGTAAAGGGGGAGGCGTTGCTATAATTTATAGCAATATTTTCAGTATTTCTCAGAGGTCAGGTTTCAAGTATAATTAATTCAAAGTAATGGTGCTTCATATAACGTTACCAAAGAAACAAGTGTTAATGATAAATCCCCTGTGATGTTTCAGTGGCATTGAAATTTAGCAGTAGAGCGATGATATCTCAGATTATTATCTAGTCTTGTGTAAACTCCATATAGCTAAAACTGTAAATTCTACTCCTTGTTATAAGTATGGTAGAACCATCACTTCTACCACAAAAGACTGCTTTGTAAGTAATCTTCCTGATTTATCTCAGTTCCTCAGCATATTCAATAGCTCAGAACAACTTGATGATGTAACAGAAACTATGGACTCTCTCTTTTCAAGCACTTTAGATACAGTTGCTCCTTTACGCTTAAGGAAATGTAAGGAAAAGAGTCCAACACCGTGGTATAATGAGCACACTCGGGCCCTAAAGAGAGCACCCCGGAAAATGGAGCGCAGCTGGAGAAAAACTAAATTAGAGGTATTTCGTGTTGCTTGGTGGGAAAATACTCTCTCCTACAGGAAAGCCTTAAAAACTGCTAGATCTGCTTACTTTTAGAAGAAAACAAACAGAAACCCAAGTATTTATTTAATACAGTGGCTAAATTAACAAAAAATATAACATCAGCAGGTGCAGACATTACCCAGCAGTATAGTAGTAATGACTTTATGAATCCAAGATCGAAACTATTAGAGATAAAATTGTAACCATGCAGGTGTCATCCACAGTATCGCATCAGATCCCCTGAGGAACAATTCAACTCATTCTCTTCCATTGGAAATGAAGAATTGTGTAAACTTGTTAAACCAACAACCTGTATGTTAGACTCTGTTCCATCTAAGCTCCTAAAAGAGGTGCTTCCAGAAGTAATAGATCCTCTTTTGAATATTATTAACTCATCATTGTAATTAGGATATGTCCCAAAAACCTTCAAACCGGCTCTCATTACACAACACACAAACACAACACACAACTTGACCCCAAAGAATTAATTACGGACCGATCTCGAATCTCCCTTTTCTGTCAAAGATATTAGAAAAGGTAGTATCATCACAACTATGTTCCTTCTTAGAGAAAAATTATATATGTGAGGATTTCCAGTCAGGTTTTAGACCATATTATAGTACTGAGACTGCTCTTATTAGAGTTACAAACGACCTGCTTTTATCATCTGATCGTGGCTGTAGCTCTCTATTAGTGCTACTGGATCTCAGCGACGCGTTTGATACTATCGACCACATCTGAAATTCGTGGCAGTAAATGAAGAGGTATCATACAAATGACAAGTGCAGTATCCCACATAGCAAACAGACTTGGCCCAAATGCGGCCTCAAGCTGGCACTGCTGGCCACCTGTCGGCAATAGCATGTACCCATTCAGCCAGATCTGGGCCATGTGTGGCAATGATGGCACGGCATGGATCACGGCAAACAATATGAGGACCGATTGTTGGTGGGAGGAGTGTGGCCCAGATCAGGCCGGTGATCATGTGGGCCAGATCAGGCAGTGACCAGGCAGCATATTATGAGACCCATGAAAAACAAGATAAATAAAATATGATAAAATGATCACAGAAATTTGTATTAATTGTAGTATTGTTTAAATTTAATCTTTGAAATAGCAAGTCAAAACAGCAACATAGTGTTGGCCCAGATCCGGCCCACATCTGGCCCGCGTGAAATCCATGCGGGCCAGATGTGGGCCGGATCTGGGCCAACACTGCTTGCTGTCAACATTATCATTTCAAAATAAAGCAAATCAGTAAATCAGTCAACTGCATTAAACTTCACTTAATTATAATTTGATTATATTATTATTCTCAGTACAAGTAATCTTAGAATATTTACATAAAGAGTGAGAGAGAGATATCATTTAATCATTATCATGTAATATTTATTTGGTTTACCATGGGGCACATATTTTTATTCATATGCTGTCATGCACAAGCATTAAATAAAATGATCATACAATTATTATTTTTTTATTCAAATCCTCGGTATCCATATGATGATTTGTGTGAGGAAAAGATCCAAATTCAAACCATTCATCAGCATGTATCTCTTTTCTCTGTAGCTATAGTAACAATTTAAAAAAATTCCATTAAGCAGTTTTACGGCAGCGATATCAAACGCTCATTGGCTCTCGCCAGTTTCGTCATAGATTGCGACATGCCATGTTTCTGTGATGCATGTTTTGAATAAGAAACTGGCGCCCGAGTTGATCGGGATAGTATTTTCGTTTAAGAACTTAAATTATGCCCTGCTCCTCACACTAAACTATTATATTCCGCCAGAGAGGACCGCGACTGTAACGCATCGTCATTTGGACTACTGAGGTACTGCTCTTTGACATTTCTGCAATAAATTCTTGATTAAAAGTGTCTTGTCTGTTACGTTTTTTTTATAGACTGTATACTTTATACACTCACTCCATTTTGGTTGATTTGTTCTTCATAAAAATAAAGCATTTTCAATGCAATACGTTTTTTATTGCACAGTTACATGACCTGTCAATTTTAAGGCTGATTTTCTATTGTGTAATGTACTTTATTGGCATAGTTTGTGTGTACATTACCAAAACGTTTCACAAAATGAATAATGGCGATTATATTAAATGCAATAATATCAAATGTAAGATTCTGTATTGGATCTGGGCTATATAAGGCTCAGGTGTGGCTCAGATTTGGGGATTCTGGTTTACTTAAGGCTGAGAATTGGTACCAATAATAAAAGTTTTGGCCCAGTTCAGGGTGATTACTGGCAGTGACTCGGGCCGGTTATGGCCCACGTGTGGCCCTTGTCTTTAATCCAGTTCTGGGCCACTTCAGGGCCGACATTCTTTGCGGTACTTGGGCCGAGGGAAAAGTGATTGAAAACATTTGCTATGTGGGATGGAGTACCTCAAGGCTCAGTACTTGGCCCCTTACTTTTCACGCTTTACATGTTACCCTTGGGAGATATCATTAGGAAACACGGTGTTAGCTTTCACTGTTATGCTGATGATACTCAGCTCTATCCCTCTTACAAACTAACAAATTTGCAAAACTAACGGAATGTATAGTTGATATCAAAAACTGGATGACTAGCAATTTCTTACTGCTAAATTCTGAAAAAAAGAGGTGTTAATTATTGGACCAAAAACTTTTGCATGTAATAACCTAGATCACTGTCTAATACTTGATGGCTGCTCTGTAAATTCTTCGTCATCAGCTAGAAACATAGGCGTACTTTTGGATAGCAATCTTTTCTTCAAAAAACATGTTTCTAGTATTTGTAAAACTGCATTTTTCCATCTTAAAAATATATCTAAATTACGACCCATGCTCTCAATGTCAAATGGAGAAATATTAATTCATGCATTCATGAACTAGGCTAGATTATTGCAATGCTTTATTGGGTGGTTGCTCTGCACGTTTAGTAAACAAAGTCCAGCTGGTACAAAATGCAGCAGCTAGAGTTCTTACTAGAACCAGGAAGTATGACCATATTAGCTCGGTTTTGTCAACACTGCACTGGCTCCCTATTAAACATTGTAGATTTTGCTAATTGCCTATCAGGCCCTGAATGGTTTGGCGCCTCAGTATTTGAGTGTGTGCTCTTATCACACTATAGTCCTTCACGTCTGCTGCGATCTCAAAACTCTGGCCATTTGATAATACATAGAATATCAAAATCAACTGCGGGCGGGAGAACTTTTTCCTATTTAGCGCCCAAACTCTGGAACAATCTACCTAACACTATTCAGGAAGCAGACACACTCTGTCAGTTTAAATCTAGATTAAAGACCCGTCTCTTTAACCTGGTTTACACATAATAAATTATTGCATTTCTATAATTCAAATCCGTTAAAGGATTGTTTTGGCTGCATTAATTAGATCAACCGGAACCGGGAACACTTCCCAAAACACCCGATGTACTTGTTACATCATTAGAAGAATGGCATCTACGCTAATATTAGACTGTTTCTTTCTTATTCCGAGGTCAAGTCAAGTCACCTTTATTTATATAGCGCTTTTAACAATACAAATTGTGTCAAAGCAACTGCACAATGTCAGAATAGGAAAATGGTGTGTCAATAATGTAAAATGACAAGATTAAACACTCAATTCTCAGTTAAAGGCATTTCATTATTGAATTCAGTGATGTCATCGTCCAGCTCAGTTCAGTTTAAATAAGGTCACCGTAGTCACCGACGAGGTCACCGTAGCCACCTAGATCCAGACTGTATCCAGATCAGACGGTCACTGCAGCCACCCGGATCCAGTCCGTATTCAGATCAGATGGTGGATCAGCACCTAGAGATGACAATTGATCACAATTTGCATTGTTAAAAGCGCTATACAAATAATAGTGACTTCACTTATACGAGCAGAATCAACGTTAAACACTTATCGTCTTAATAATCAGGGTGCGATTTGTAGGGGGGGGGATGGGGGTGGATTTGCCCCTCTCAGGTCTATGCATCCCTGCCTCTGCTGAATTATTTTTGATTCGTGAAACGCACTATGAAGTCCCGTTCTGAATCAAATGATTTGCGAAACGTGCTTTGAAGTCCCGTTCTGAATCACGATACGCGATCCGATTGGAGCCCTCCAAAATAATTTTGCGATGCAATGTTTGACTCAAGAGTTTCAAAAAGCTCCGTTGATAATGTTCTTTGTTCACTTTCTCTATATAATTTATACGTTGTTTGAATCACCGGGAAAATAGCATAGCAGATTTGTAGTTTTTTTTCCTGTTGTACCGAAATCGTACCGAACTGTGACATCTGTGTACCGTGCCACCCATAATATATATATATATTTTATGATATGTTAATGATAAAGTGCTAATATAAGTAATAAATAAGGTAATATATTATTCTAATATGATTATTGTATTTATTTTATTGCCATATATAACAGTTATCTGTATAAATTATAAAACACAAGACAAGGTAATGTTTCATTGATATTATATTATATATATTTATTATCATCTCACACATGGAATGGCATTTTCTATAATGTATTTCTATAATAAAACTACATATCTGATATGACTTAAGATATAATTAGCATCAAACAAACAATATAATTCATATTCTCAAGGAAGATTAAACAGAAAAAAATTCAAATGATTGCACAATCATCAATTTGTTGCCAAATATACTAAGCATGTAAACGACCATTGAACAAAAGAAGAAGAAGAAACAGCATGGTGTGCTTTTTCTTAGTGTCCGTTTCCATAGTTACTTGTTGATTCGTCGCTCTGTTGAGAATGTCTCGAGTCTTAACCGGGAACATACTCTGTGTTGAATGAACTTACTCCCGGACGCGTTTTTGGAACCACATACCTCGAGTAAGCAAGGTTTGGGGTTAATCAACCCAAAGTTCAGGGTTTAGCTGACGGTAAGTTAACCCTGCTTTCTGGAATACACCCCTGGTCTTCATCCATCATATCTGGTCCTTGGGTCTTAACTGTAAATTCCTCACACTACACTTTCATAAAATAGTCAATTACTTACAGCAGTTGTAAGTGTTTTTAGAGCTGTGATCTTACTTTTGAGGTTTGGAAACATGTGAGAACTCAAGTTTAACCACAGTGATAGATCAGCAGAGAGAATCTCCAAACCCAGTTTAGATGGATGCATGTGAAATGTCACTTCCTCTTTCTTCCTTAAGTGAGCTGCTAACAATATAGCATAAGTTCATACTGTTTAATAAACTGAATAATTAAATCCGCTAAACTATAACCCACCAAATCAGAGCTCATACATCACCCTGTCACAAAACAATTAACAGTTTCTAACATTCATTTGAATCCAATTTGATTTCAGTTTCTATCAAATGAAATAAATCTACAGTATGGGAGCACATTATTTAATTAATAACAACAACAAAATGTACCAAAACAATATTAGCTTGTTTGCTATATAGCCTACATTGATAAGAACTGTTCATGTAATTAATTGGTTCTCTAAAAACTACAAAAATGTATTAAAGACTTCCTCCAGTATTTTTGAACAATGTTGTTTCCACAAATATTACACACACAAACACACACACGTGCAGTTCCCCCTTTAATACCCCCCAGTAAGAATTACACCATATAAATGTAAAAAATATGAGAATTTATTTGAATTTATTATTGAAAAATTAACATCAAATGCAGAAAAAAAAACATTAGAACCTCTGAGAACTCCCAGGACCTTGAGTTTATCCTAAAAGAGGGACAGAAAAAAGGAAAGAGAGATAAAGAGGGGACACATATAGACACACAGTTAGTCAGATCTCAATGGTAAATTTGAAGCACACTTTAAGAAGAATTTCTTTGTTGTAGGACCTGCTCTCTTCTTCCATGCCATCTGTTTATAAACTTCTCAGTTTCTCCATCCAGCACACTGCAGTATTTGCAGAAAAATAAAGAAATCGTCGCCTTGGAATTACAAGGTTCTATTTGACATTTGTCAAAATTAAGTTATTCACATGTTCTTATGTGATTTTTTTTTTTTCAGTTTTGTACATTTTAGGACTTTTTATTTAGAAAACAAAAAAGTTATATCTACAAAACCGAACTCTAACTTGGTTCTATCTGTGAATCAGCCAATCAGCTCTTCGAATGCCCGCAAGAGCAGTGTTGCCAACTTAGCAATTTTGTTGCTAAATTTAGCACTTTTTCAGACTACCCTAGCATCTTTTTCTTCCAAAAGCACCTAGCAACAAGTTTAGCTATTTTTTTTATTTATTGGCAACTTTTGTTGCATTTAAATTACACAGAAAGAGGAAACCAAAGATTACCTAGCATGAATTAAGTTATGGCATAATTGTTAATTTATGATACACCTTGTAGCTTGTACCTGTGATTGTTGATCAGTTAGTACACTGTAAGAAAAATATCTAGAAACATGGAAAAGGTGCTAGAAATTTTCCAAGACATATCCGTTATCTATTGTGTAACCCCATGTGGCAGTATGGAAAAAAAATATACAAGGATTTTTAATGTGTTATGGCCGAGCGGAGGAAATCAATTACCCGGAAGTGAGGAAATGTGTATTTAGGGTGGAGCTGCAGTAGGTGGATACGGAGAGAGAGAGAGGAAGTGCTCGGAGCGGTCGGGAATGGCGAAGGAAAGAAGCCGCGGCGGGTTTAGCGACGACTGTGGTGTGAATGAAGAGAATGAAGGAAGTAGCTTAGAAAAAGACGATGATTGTGCAGATTTGTCCGCATTGTGATGCATCGATTAATTTCAACACCCCTAATTCAAAATACAACAAATCTCATAATTTGCACTTGATATATTGTAAAAAAAAAAAAAAAAAAAAGTTGTTGATTTATCTCATTTATCTGCACAATTACTAGAAATGTGTACCTTGGATATTATACAATATGCATACATACCCTTTTTTTCCAAGACGTTTCCAACTCTGGCTTTGGACCAATTCTGTAGAATGGCCCATAAATCATTTATTTTAGTCCAGACCTCCGCTGGGAAGAGACTGGACCTCCTGGAACTTTAATTGAATTGACTTGTATCATAAAGAAAGACTTTATTTGTATGGTTTTGTAATAAATGTGTCATGATAGATCAGGTAGATCTCTTGTCGTAGAATTGCATTACAGAACAACTGTTTTGTATATTGTAATATATTAAAGTAACAGGCTGGATGTATATTAACCTTACAAAGCATATCATAGAAGATCATATATTTTGTCTAGAGCTTCATAATTTGGGTGATTTCAATTCCTTTTAATGAGATTTTTTTTAGCAAGTCGTTAAATCACTCGAGACTTGACTCCATTGATAAAGACTTGTGAACATCGCTGTATGGTTCCTCCACTGAGTGGATCTTCATGTGTATCTTCAGGTGACTTTTAAAAGCGAAACTCTTTCCGCACTGATCACATGTGTGCGGCTTCTCTCTGCTGTGGATCTTCTCATGTGCTTTCAGAGATTCTGCCCGACTGACTCTCTTGTCACAGTGTGAACACTTGTAAGGTTTCTCTCCAGTGTGAATCCTCTCGTGCAGTTTTAAAGAGCCCGCTGAGATAAAAGTCTTCCCACACTCAAAGCACACGTACTCTCTCACACCAGTATGAGTTTTCTGATGTACATGTAAATTCCACAGCAGTGAAAAACTCTTTCCACATACAGAACAGGAATGTGGCTTCTCCTTCGTATGAACTACCAGGTGTGCCTTCAGGTTTGACGACCGAAGAAATGTTTTGCTGCACTGATCACACTTGAACGGCTTTTCTCCGGTGTGGATCCTCATGTGTCCTTTAAGGCTTGCTGATTTTGTGAAACTCTTTCCACATTGATCACACTTGAACGGCTTCTCTCCGGTGTGGATCCTCATGTGATCATTAAGATGATTTTTGAATGTGAAACTCTTCCCACACTGTTCACACATGTGCAGCTTTTCTCCAGAGTGAACTTTCATGTGTCCATTAAGGTGTGCTGATTGCCTGAAGCTCTTTCCACATTGGCCACACATGAACAGCTTCACTCCAGTATGGACACTCATGTGACCCTCAAGACTGACTTTGTGTGAGAATCTCTTTTCACACTGATCGCACATGAACGGCTTCTCTCCGGTGTGGGTCCTCTTGTGAATATTAAGACTGTGTTTGTATGTGAAACTCCTCCCACACTGATCACATATGTGTGGCTTTTCTCCAGTGTGAACTCTCATGTGTCCTTTAAGATGTACTGGTTGTGTGAAACTCTTTCTACATTGGTCACACGCGAACGGTTTCTCTCCAGTGTGAACTCTCATGTGACGCTCAAGACTATGTTTGTATGTGAAACTCTTCGCGCACTGATCACATGTAAATGGCTTTTCTCCAGTGTGGATTTTCATGTGTTTTTTAAGGTTTCCTTTTTCTTTGAATTGATTTCCGCACTGATCACATGCGAACGGCTTCTCTCCGGTGTGAGTGTAGGCGAAAGATTTATTGGCTTTTCTTTTCTTTAAAAATTTATTTTTAGTCTTTGGACAAGTCAACGGTTTTTCTCCAGGTTTGACATGATGTTTCTCCTCCACTTCACTCAGTTCTTCACTGTCCTTGCTCTCTTCCATGGGACCTGAAATAAAACAAATAATTAAAAATGACTTTAAATAAACCAATATTCAAAGAGCAAAATATGAAAGTGATTCCTGATGTAATAACAGAAACAAGACAGCTGCTGTAAAACATTATAATCATTCTGGTGTTTTTACATACACAGAGCTGTAGTTCACTGACAAGATACGAAATATTGCGTTCATTATCAAAGGCATTTCATATGCGATAATGAACGCGATATTGCGTAGCTTGTCAGTGATAAGGCTGTGTATTAAATGGCGCTCCAAGCAGGTGATGGAGATTTAGCGCTAATCACAGGAACCGGCTTTACTAACGAGATGCGCATGATCATCGCGTTCGATATATCGCCCAGCCCTATATACAGGTTTGGAACAACCTAAGGGTGAGTAAATGGCAGACTTTTCATTTTTGGGTGAACTATCCCTTTTCAAAAATTAAAACGCATTCGGGCTCGAAAGACAACTCACTAACTAATGTTCTGTGTGAACAGCGCATGCAGACAGCTGCATCTCTGACACACGCAAGCCACCTGAATTGGCAAATACACACAAAAGTAGCCTTTATGTCAAAATACCCGTCTTGCCAAGTAACTTTGTAGATTTAACAATGATTAATCTATATTTCTGTCAGGACCACTATCGTCAAAATGATAGATACTTTGCATAAAGTTTAGTTTGGCGGTATGGTTTTGTTCTGGGCAAAAACTCCCTGCCCATCCATGCAGCCAGTCATGAATGAGCAGGGAGAGCAGCGATAATAATAACCCCCCAATGGGTTAACAGAACAGAACAAAGCAGATATCATTAATGATATTTAAGTGTAACATTGTTCAAGAAAGAAGTCTGATTCAGCAAGGAATATCGGAAAGCCAAGTCCTGACTGTACAAAAGGAGTTGGGGATGATGATTAATACTGAATAGAGCTTATATAGGAATGTCGCGATAGGTGTCATATTCCTATAGGTAGATGTGATCAGCTGAGAATCAGTTGATGCAAGCTTGACTCACGTGACCTGCCAGAACTAACGCTCAATTTAATTTATACAATGGAGTACATATGCACCGATCGACCAGATATTTTTGTTTTATTTCAGACTATCTTCTGTTCTGTGCTTGCACAAACTGCACTGCAATCACTTTTATAATTTTTTACAATCATTATTATAATCAGTCTGCAAACGGCTGTTAACAGAGGCCAGAGAAGTTGAAGATGGACGCAAAGAGGAGAAAATACTGTAGCAGACAGAACAAGATCACTGTTCATGATGCACTAAAAAATATAGGAAGAAAATCCAAATATTGAATTTTACATTAAAAAGTTTCCGAGGGGAAAACTGGCTGTTTTCAGAAAAGTTGACTTTTTTTTTCATCTTGCCTCCGTATAACGCATTCAAAGTAGTGTTAATACGCGCAGCGCTGCTGTGTTTAAAGGGGGGTACAATGCTGTTTCATGCATTCAGAGTTATTTACACTGTTAAAGAGTTGGATTCTCATGCAAAGCATGGACAAAGTTTTAAAAAACTATTTGGACGTACAACAGATTATTTCTGTGCCAAAAATCCTACTTCCGGGTTCCTACAAGTTTTGGAAAGTTTTTCTCAATCATGGCTCTTGATGACGTAAATGAGGGTGGACCTCCTTATATGGACATTTCTCCCAGAAGAACGCACCCATGCACACACTGACCAGAGCGAGAGCCGGGACTCGCTCGGGAAGAATGTCTCTTTTTCAGGGGAGCACTGGAGTTTCTCAAGTGTGTTTGTTGTCGAACGTTTTCTAAACGAGGCCCAGTTCGATGCTGGATTTGCACATCGTTTGATACTGAAAGATGAAGCAGTCCCAGCTATAAAAGATCCCAGTCATGATCTAGAACTGCAGATGGTAAGTGAAACGGTATCAAATGTCTCTGTTTTGTTTTCCATCGGCGCTCAAGTGCTCGTCACGCTTTAGCTCCACCCACGACATGCCTCCAGGAGCTCAGCTTTTTTCGGAGAGAATCATAAAGCTGCATCTTTCTTTTAAAATATGACAAAACCAAAAACTTCTTGGAGATATGAAGAATGCAATACTACTCTAAAGGTACTCATGATTAAAGGGATAATCCACCCCAAAAATGAAAATTGTCATTAATAAAAAGCTTCGTTCATCTTCGGAACACAATTTAAGACATTTTAGATGAAAACTGGGAGGCTTGTGACTGTCCCATTGACTGCAAAGTAATTCTCACTGTCAAGGTCCAGAAAAGTATCGTCAGGATAGTCCATCTGCCATCAGTGGTTCAATCGGAATTTTATGAAGCGACGAGAACACTTTGTATGCAAAAAAATAAAAATAAAGATTTTTTTTCAGCAATTCATCTACTCTGTGTCTCTCCGCGTCACCGTAGCACCATTTTGGAGATCATCCACTGAACGCAAGCAGCATACGCTCTTCTGTGTCAGCCGCAACACCAGGATGCGCTATTTTGTTCAAATCAAAGCGTAAATACCATAGACTGTAAAAAGATGGACGATGCATCTCCGCTTCCTTCCACTATAGAAAAGTGAAGCCAAAGCATCTCAGTATGAGTATGAGTATCTTCAGTAAATGACGTCATTTGGAACTCGAGTCTGCGCAGTAGAGATTTGTTTGGAGCCAGAGTCTGCGCAGTAGAGATCCGTTTGGAGCCAGAGTCTGCGCAGTAGAGATTAGTTTGGTGCCATAGTCTGCGCAGTAGAGATTCGTTTGGAGCCAGAGTCTGCGCAGTAGAGATTTGTTTGTAGAGATTCGTTTGGAGCCAGAGTCTGCGCAGTAGAGATCCGTTTGGAGCCAGAGTCTGCGCAGTAGAGATTCGTTTGGAGCCAGAGTCTGCGCAGTAGAGATTCGTTTGGAGCCAGAGTCTGCGCAGTAGAGATTCGTTTGGAGCCAGAGTCTGCGCAGTAGAAATTTGTTTGTAGAGATTCGTTTGGAGCCAGAGTCTGCGCAGCAGAGATCCGTTTGGAGCCAGAGTCTGCGCAGTAGAGATCCGTTTGGAGCCAGAGTGCGCAGTAGAGATTCGTTTGGAGCCAGAGTCTGCGCAGTAGAGATTCGTTTGGAGCCAGAGTCTGCGCAGTAGAGATTCGTTTGGAGCCAGAGTCTGCGCAGTGGAGATTTGTTTGTAGAGATTCGTTTGGAGCCAGAGTCTGCGCAGTAGAGATCCGTTTGGAGCCAGAGTCTGCGCAGTAGAGATTCGTTTGGAGCCAGAGTCTGCGCAGTAGAGATCCGTTTGGAGCCAGAGTCTGTGCAGTAGAGATCCGTTTGGAGCCAGAGTCTGCGCAGTAGAGATTCGTTTGGAGCCAGAGTCTGCGCAGTAGAGATTCGTTTGTAGAGATTTGTTTGGAGCCAGAGTCTGCGCAGTAGAGATTCGTTTGGAGCCAGAGTCTGCGCAGTAGAGATTCGTTTGGAGCCAGAGTCTGCGCAGTAGAGATTCGTTTGGAGCCAGAGTCTGCGCAGTAGAGATTTGTTTGTAGAGATTCGTTTGGAGCCAGAGTCTGCACAGTAGAGATTTGTTTGGAGCCAGAGTCTGCGCAGTAGAGATTTGTTTGTAGAGATTCGTTTGGAGCCAGAGTCTGCGCAGTAGAGATCCGTTTGGAGCCAGAGTCTGCGCAGTAGAGATTCGTTTGGAGCCAGAGTCTGCGCAGTAGAGATTCGTTTGGAGCCAGAGTCTGCGCAGTAGAGATCCGTTTGGAGCCAGAGTCTGTGCAGTAGAGATCCGTTTGGAGCCAGAGTCTGCGCAGTAGAGATTCGTTTGGAGCCAGAGTCTGCGCAGTAGAGATTCGTTTGTAGAGATTTGTTTGGAGCCAGAGTCTGCGCAGTAGAGATTCGCTTGGAGCCAGAGTCTGCGCAGTAGAGATTAGTTTGGAGCCAGAGTCTGCGCAGTAGAGATCCGTTTGGAGCCAGAGTCTGCGCAGTAGAGATTCGTTTGGAGCCAGAGTCTGCGCAGTAGAGATTCGCTTGGAGCCAGAGTCTGCGCAGTAGAGATTCGTTTGGAGCCAGAGTCTGCGCAGTAGAGATCCGTTTGGAGCCAGAGTCTGCGCAGTAGAGATCCGTTTGGAGCCAGAGTCTGCGCAGTAGAGATTCGTTTGGAGCCAGAGTCTGCGCAGTAGAGATTCGTTTGGAGCCAGAGTCTGCGCAGTAGAGATTCGTTTGGAGCCAGAGTCTGCGCAGTAGAGATTTGTTTGTAGAGATTCGTTTGGAGCCAGAGTCTGCACAGTAGAGATTTGTTTGGAGCCAGAGTCTGCGCAGTAGAGATTTGTTTGTAGAGATTCGTTTGGAGCCAGAGTCTGCGCAGTAGAGATCCGTTTGGAGCCAGAGTCTGCGCAGTAGAGATTCGTTTGGAGCCAGAGTCTGCGCAGTAGAGATTCGTTTGGAGCCAGAGTCTGCGCAGTAGAGATCCGTTTGGAGCCAGAGTCTGTGCAGTAGAGATCCGTTTGGAGCCAGAGTCTGCGCAGTAGAGATTCGTTTGGAGCCAGAGTCTGCGCAGTAGAGATCCGTTTGGAGCCAGAGTCTGCGCAGTAGAGATTCGCTTGGAGCCAGAGTCTGCGCAGTAGAGATTAGTTTGGAGCCAGAGTCTGCGCAGTAGAGATCCGTTTGGAGCCAGAGTCTGCGCAGTAGAGATTCGTTTGGAGCCAGAGTCTGCGCAGTAGAGATTCGCTTGGAGCCAGAGTCTGCGCAGTAGAGATTCGTTTGGAGCCAGAGTCTGCGCAGTAGAGATCCGTTTGGAGCCAGAGTCTGCACAGTAGAGATTCGTTTGGAGCCAGAGTCTGCGCAGTAGAGATTCGTTTGGAGCCAGAGTCTGCGAAGTAGAGATCCGTTTGGAGCCAGAGTCTGCGCAGTAGAGATTCGTTTGGAGCCAGAGTCTGCGCAGTAGAGATTCGTTTGGAGCCAGAGTCTGCGCAGTAGAGATTCGTTTGGAGCCAGAGTCTGCGCAGTAGAGATTTGTTTGTAGAGATTCATTTGGAGCCAGAGTCTGCGCAGTAGAGATTCGTTTGGAGCCAGAGTCTGCGCAGTAGAGATTCGTTTGGAGCCAGAGTCTGCGCAGTAGAGATTCGTTTGGAGCCAGAGTCTGCGCAGTAGAGATTCGTTTGGAGCCAGAGTCTGCGCAGTAGAGATTTGTTTGTAGAGATTCATTTGGAGCCAGAGTCTGCGCAGTAGAGATTCGTTTGGAGCCAGAGTCTGCGCAGTAGAGATTCGTTTGGAGCCAGAGTCTGCGCAGTAGAGATTCGTTTGGAGCCAGAGTCTGCGCAGTAGAGATCCGTTTGGAGCCAGAGTCTGCGCAGTAGAGATTCGTTTGGAGCCAGAGTCTGCGCAGTAGAGATTCGTTTGGAGCCAGA
Source organism: Barbus barbus (assembly GCF_936440315.1). Taxonomy (NCBI): domain Eukaryota; kingdom Metazoa; phylum Chordata; class Actinopteri; order Cypriniformes; family Cyprinidae; genus Barbus; species Barbus barbus. The sequence goes on from NC_136717.1 coordinate 2,592,517, forward strand.
GTCTGCGCAGTAGAGTCGTGAGGTGGAGCCGTGGAATCAAACTCCCGCACACCCAATCAACTACAACGACACGCCCCGTTTTTATAGCATCAAATTACTAGCTAAAATGAAACTTGTCAAAAAAACTGAACAATTTAACTTGATAACAACTACCTTAAATGACCAAAACTATATTTCGGAAAATTGTATTGGAAGTGTAGCCTTCGTTTACATGGAGAAGGCGGGGTTTATGACCTGTACTGCAGCCAGCCACCAGGGGGCGATCAAAGAGCCCGCAGTTTCACTTTTAAGGACCTGTGAGGCACACCCAGTAAATGCACGTAGAAAACGTTGCGGCTGACACAGAAGAGCGTACACTGCTTGCGTTTAGTGGATGTCTTTATTTTTTATTTTCTTTGCATACAAAAAGTATTCTCGTTGCATCATAAAATTCAAATTGAACCACTGATGACAGATGGACTATCCTGACGATGCTTTTCATTCTTTTCTGGACCTTGACAGTGGTAATTACTTGGAGGGTTGTGACTGTCCCACTGACTGACAAGTTTTCATGTAAAATATCTTAAATTGTGTTCCGAAGACGAACAAAGCTTTTATGGCATGTGTCAAACTCAAGGCTCAACTCAGTTTGAATCAGTAAAGTGTTCATGAAGACGATACAAAATGAAAATTAAAAGAAGCTGTTTTTTTGCAATCAGATCAACCGGTAAACTCCTGGAAAATCTAAGGATCCAGTAAGGGAATGCATTCAAACAGTAAGTTCAAAACAGGGCGAATGCAGAGAAAACACGGGCAATGTAGATAATAGTACTCACGTACAGATGTCAGTAAAAAAATTAAAAATCATCAAGCTATTTGGCTTAAAAGCACGAGTGTTTTATACTGGATGCTGGCTGAAACTGTTTTAGTTTACGCAGTAGTCAGTGGTTTAGTAAATCTGGATCAGTCAGGTCAAGGTAGCTCATTTAATGGTGTTTTGGCATCCCCCTGTGTTCCTGTTTGGTATCACAGATTGACTTGTGCAATTTTCTTTTCATTAAAAGTGCTGTAAACTAGCATTGTGATGCTGCTTCGCAACAGTGTATCATGATAAGTGCTATACAAATAAATGTGAATTGAACTGCAAACCATTATTAATTAATTTATTGATTTATTTTGGCACTATATACATTCAATGCAAATTATGAAAAGTACTTTTTTTAGTACTTTAGTTTGTATTTATTTATTTATTTATTTTTTGGTGGGGGAGTGGGGTTGAGTACTGCCACTTCTTTTTTTTCTACTACAAGCATTGATTGCGTATCATATGCATGCCAAAGTCAGTTTCTGCGTATAAATTGCATGCTAAATAGACACAGAAAATTTCACAAGACCATTTGTTTTTTTTAAATGCCATATCTGTCACACGTTCTTAGCAGCTCACAATTATTTGTTGTACCATAAATGTAACAAAAAAGTTTAACAAAGTTAATGTAATGCGTTTTTTAATGATACTTGTCTTTATTTACATTGATTTATTGAGTAATTTGGATTTCTTAACCTGATCAATTTAAACGAATTATGTTAAAATAACACAGAGCGATAACATATTATTACATCTATTCAAATGCATATGCAATATTTGTAACTTAAGGAGAAACAGTTATTTAACAATATTTTAAGGAGTAGTACATTTGTACAGTCTTACAGTTTCAACCGGCCCTTTGATGGCAGCCATAAAGTTGAAGTGGCCCTCAGTGAAAATGAGTTTGACACCCCATGGGTTTGGAACGACATGGGGGTAAGTGATTAATGACAAAATGTTCATTTTGGGGTGGAGTAACCCTTTAACATGAGATTGGGTGAAACTGTGTGTTATGTCCCCTTTAATCTAATCTACATTATTTGACAGATTTTATAACTAGGGCCACTGAATCTGACGAGGTATCTGCAGGTATCAGAACATCACATTTAATGCTGTTTAGTACCATTTTCCAAACTTTTTCACCAAAAAAATAAAAGCTGGGAAAAAACTGGATGACATATGAGCTGTAATGGATTATGGATGGCTCACTCATGTAGATGTATACGAATGAACAATAGATCCTTTCACATCTCTGAGCTGAAGTAAACCATAGCAGGGTAACTGTATAGATTTATATGGGAGACCTTAGCAAATAGCAAATATAATTTTAACATTAACATGTTGTCCGACAGTAAAAAGCAGACAGAAGAGATAAAACATGTCATATTTACCTTTTTTGTGCCAGGATAATATAACACAATGTCATAAATATACACTAATTATTTTAGGCGGCAAACAGCCTAAAAACAGGTAAACCTTTCAGATTACACAAATGTAAAAAGTGAATCTGATGCGTCTCACAGTGTCTGGGTTCAACACAGTTTAGATGCTAAAAAACTACGAGTTAAACACACATCTTCTCATTGGTCCATCGCATATTTAAGACGTTTTAATGATAATTAAGCCCTTAAGGCAAAAAAAACAAAACAATAGAAGCCCAATAGAAACCATCACAGAAATTCTAATGGTTTCCATTAAAATACCATTATAAACCATTAGCTTTTTCCAGTAAAACCATTACAAAATTTATTATGGGCACTTTTCCAATAGGATTTAACATCCCACCAATAGAATCCATCACATACACCATTATAGTTTCCATTAAAACCATCAAATCCATTACATTTTCTATTGTGTTTTGGGCAGGGTCCTATTGTTTTTTTCAGCAGTGTATTTTCACATAATAGCCAAATGTAGCACAAACTCATGAATGAAGAATAAAGACCCACCTCCATGTTCCTCGTGTTTTATTCTCCAGGTTTCTGGTTCAATCTTGTTCTCCTCACTCTCCTCTTTAACAAACACCATCTTCTCAGATGATACTCCTCCAGATATTCCTGCTGTGAGGAAGAGAATATTATTGACCTGATTCAGAAACTACAGAAACACATGTCTATCAGTTTGTATAAAGGCACAATGAAACCGAGCTCTTCCTCTGAGGTTTAATGGTGTTTGGTAAACAAACACACTTGTGTTAGCACCACCCGCTGGACTGGAGTGAGAAGAGAAAATAATACGAGAGAAATATACTTAGCGACCCAGATCGCAATCAGATGTTGAATCAAATGTTTTATTTTATAAATAAAACAAATTATTTAAATTATAGATAATTAGCATTAATTATAAATTATAAAGACTTGCATATACCACCTTTTTGCGTCCGGTTGTGTTTTTCCGAAGTAAATTCATCGACCGTGCATATGAAATCAAAACCATAAAAATGATTAATCTCTTGATTCAGAGGGAAATAAACATCAAACACAAAAAGTTAACATTTTAACATCTTTATTTAAAAATAAAGAAATATGACTGTATTTTCTGGCTTTCACCCGGACTCACTGATTAATCCTGCAAAAAGAAATAAGCAAGCGTCATTGAAATGTTGAAATAAGATACATACAGAGATTATAGCCCATCCTTGAAGTGGAAGTGAAGCAGTCAGTCAAGTTTTCATAATTTAGTAAAGTTTGATTTCCACATTTAATTAAAAAATATATAACAAACATGATTAATGAAACCATTTTAAGGTAAAAAAGATGTTTTGTTATAGCTTTTAGAGCAAAGGTACCACCAGTACCACCGCGTGTGACGTCACAGGGTTGGTTCGCTCCGTTGGCCAGTTAAGTAACATATAAGTATTTCTTTATTTTTTGAACACACACTTGTTTAAATGGAGGAAGATGAACTTGAACTGGACTGTTGAGCCCATAATAAGTGCAACTGCTCATGCATTTGAGCCGATGAGGCGAGGGGGCCGAGCATTACTGCCGTTACGGGTGGAAGAGGTTGAGAAAGCGGACTCAATTTGTCTGAAAGGTCTGACTAGGGATGGGCATTTTCCAAACATTTTGCATTTGACTATTTGGGCTCATAAAAAACTAATATTAAAACATTTGTTTATTTAAATGTGGTTTAATGAGAAAGACGTTATTTTTAATTAAAATTAAAGTTATCATCACGATTTCTTAACAAGCTTATGATTAGCCGTTACTCAACAATGTTCTACAACAACATTACGTTATATTGCAAGGTTTTATTATGGTTGAAAACGTGTAAACTACAACAACAACAAAAAATACATAAAGCATTCAAGATCAAACAGCAAACGGAAAAATCAAGCAGACTGTTCTAAATACAGTACAGAATGCAGGCTACATATACTCGAGTCAGCCTATATTTATTGTGTTTAAATTGTTTCACGTATTAATTCTGAGAGAAACAATAATATCCACATGCTTGGGTGAAAGTTTGTTCCTCAGTCTAATCCAAACTTTGCGAGGCAGATGACGATGTTCTGTGATCAAATACTAACTTAACACGCTCCACAGCACCACCAAGTGCATGTAGTTATAACTGCTTAGGATTTATCATGGATTCCCTGCATTCACGTCCAGCAAATTAACACATAGTAAAATTTGAATAGTGTTTTTATTGTTCGAATAATAATTACAGACCGAATATTCGAATGTTCGAATATTTGTGCACACCCCTAGGTCTGACATAACACGGTGCCACATGAACGATACTGTATGAAGCATTGTTTGTTTACATCACATTGCGCCTCACGCTATGAAAATGATGTTTGGGATATAACTTGAAATAGGCCTAGATAATGTGAGACTAAAGCTACAACATTCATGTCTTTTATAAGGAAAATAAAACATTGTGAAATGTAGTGTACATGCTTAGTTTTGAGTTTTGTCTGTTTCAAATCACAAAACAATGCAGTTGTATTTTGAAATGCTTTAACTGATCTAAGGCCATAACTAACAATTATTTTGGTAATCAAGAAATCTACTGATTATTTTGACAATTGAGTAATCTGATCATTTTTAGTAATAAAAATAAACCTAAGTGAAAAAGAGGCTTTAATATGACTATATTTATATATAAACTAACGATGAGGCAATCATAATTGGTTCAAATAAAGTGTCATTACATTACATGGTTTTATTGAACAAAACTGTTAAAATGCATAATGTAATATGCCTAATTGCCTATATATAATATGAATATACCAACTTAAGTGCATTATGTATTATAAAAAAAATTCCAGCAGAGGGCGCCAATGTTTCATTTTCAAGTGTTATTCAATGACGTTTAAATCCATTTAATAAAAGCAAACTCAGAGCAACTTTTATTTTTAAATCGCGATGTACAACAAATCGCATGTTTAGAAATATGTTGATGTTTTCTCCTGTGTTGGCATAGGTTTGTAAATGATTTACATTACAAATCTACACAGATAACACACACTGATTTCCCAGATGAACGTTAAGCAACCCAAACTCCAGCATATGCTGAGGAAGAGTTTGTGGACTGAGCTGCTGAGATGGAGACGCGCTTCACGCTTGTAAATGACAACAGTGCAGCACAAAGCGCGTCAGACTTTATATGCGTTCCCAAATTAAACCCAAACGAACAGCACATGCAATAAAAGACCGAGCAGTATAATGCAAGCTGAAATATCGCAAGATCTCGTGCACTCCCAAAAGCCGGGAGAAATGGTAATAATTAACACACGCAGCATTGTTAATTTTGCATGAAAATATTATTTTTACGAAAACTAATATGAACACTAATTTCATGTATAATGCCTTTTAAAGTTTCAAGTACTTTTCAAGTACCTTTTCATAAATATGGCTGTTTTCAAGGGTTTTCCAAGACTTAAATTTCAAAAAGTCAAAATTTTAAGCCCCTTGTACGAACCCTGACATACGTAAGTAAAGTGGAGGCAGAGTTTGAGATGGAAATTCTCACACAAATGTGCATTGCTTTTGAATTATGATATAAAATATTTAAGTCCATGTTTGATCATTTGTAGACTTAAACCTTAAATGGATAGTTCAACCTAAAACAAAAATTCTGTCATTAATTACTCACCCTCATGTCAGTCCAAACCCGTAAGACCTTCGTTCATCTCTAGAACACAAATTAAGATATTTTTGATGAAATCGGAGAGCTTTCTGACCCGGAACTGACATGTTCAAGGCCCAGAAACATAGTAGACATCGTTAAAATAGTCCATGTGACATCAGTGGTTCAATAGTTATTTTATGAAGCTACGAGATTACTTTTTGTCCGAAAAGAAAAGAAAAATAACGACTTTATTCAATGATTTCTTTTTTTCCGGGTAAGTCCACCACCCTTTATTTGACGGAGCTAACGACCGCGGGAAATGTAAAAGCCCGTTTCCACCACAGGAACTTTCCCAAGGAACTATTTTTGGCATAAAAAAAGTATAATTTTGACCCTATAATGTATTTTTGTCTATTGCTACAAATGTACTTGTGCTCCTTATGTGGTCCTTTGTGGTCCAGGGTCACATTTTTGTTTTCTAATGTAACATTTTATTATTTTAGCATGTAGATCAAGTACCTCTTTGATTCGGCTGAAGAAATGTGTGTGCTTTTAATCTTTTTAAAATGTTTAAATCAGTACAACTTATTTGGAGAACTGTATATAAAACTAAGGTTGCACTCAGTCTTTACTCGACTCAGACCGAAAGCCAAGCTGGCAACACGGGTGGCTAAGAGTGACTCGGGAATATCAGCGGCGGCAGCCGGTCTTGGCTCCTTTAATAGGAGTATGGTGCGAAACTCCAGTTCAATCCCAGAATTTACAAAGAGGCATTCACTGGCCAAGAAAAATGCCCTTTAGCAATAGGCTAAACAGGTAGCACCACCTCCTCTCCATGATCCGCACACTCCGAAAACGACAGATTCACCCGCAAGGACTGCCTCCAAAAAGGTACGTAACTGGTCAGACCAACCTCCCTCCGGTCTCTAAACCTCACACTATATACACATTGACTCCTCCTCTTAATTAGTGCTGCTTCCAATCCAGATACAATTTCATTTGGAAGGCGGTGATAGAAAATATCTGTAATGCCACAGAGTCAACTGAATAAATTTCATCGTAAAATGATTCAGTGATTCGAAATACCTGCTGCTCAAAATACAATTAAAAACAATCTCAACAAATTAGAATACTTCATAAGACCAATAAAAACATTTTTAGTGAATTTTTGGCCTTCTGGAAAGTATTTTCATTTACTGTATATGTACTCAATACTTGGTAGGGGCTCCTTTTGCTTTAATTACTGCCTCAATTCGGCGTGGCATGGAGGTGATCAGTTTGTGGCACTGCTGAGGTGGTATGGAAGCCCAGGTTGCTTTGATAGCGGCCTTCAGGTCATCTGCATTGTTGGGTCTGGTGTCTCTCATCTTCCTCTTGACAATACCCCATAGATTCTCTATAGGGTTCAGGTCAGGCGAGTTTGCTGGCCAATCAAGCACAGTAACACCATGGTCATTGAACCAGCTTTTGGTACTTTTGGCAGGTGCCAAGTCCTGCTGGAAAATTAAATCTGCATCTCCATAAAGCTTGTCAACAGAAGGAAGCATGAAGTGCTCTAAAATTTCCTGGTAGATGGCTGCGTTGACTGTGGACTTCAGAAAACACAGTGGACCAACACCAGCAGATGACATGGCAGCCCAAATCATCACTGACTGTGGAAACTTCACACTGGACTTCAACCAACATGGATTCTGTGCCTCTCCACTCTTCCTCCAGACTCTGGGACCTTGATTTCCAAATTAAATGCTAAATTTACTTTCATCTGAAAAGAGGACTTTGGAGCACTGAGCAACAGTCCAGTTCTTTTTCTCCACAGCCCAGGTAAGATGCTTCTGACGTTGTCTCTGGTTCAGAAGTGGCTTGGTAGCCCTTTTCCTGAAGACGTCTGAGCGTGGAGACTATTGATGCACTGACTCTGAAGCTCTCACAAGTGTTTGAATCAGCTTTGCTTGACAGTATTCTCAAGCTTGCGGTCATCCCTGTTGCTTGTGCACCTTTTCCTACCCAAATTCTTCCTTCCAGTCAACTTTGCATTTAATATGCTTTGATACAGCACTCTGTAAACAGCCACAGCTTTCAGTAATGACCCTCTGTGACTTACCCTCTTTGTGGAGGGCGTCAATGTTCGCCTTCTGGATCATTGCCAAGTCAGCAGTCTTCTCCATTATTGTGGTTTCAAAGAACAAGAGATACTCAGAATTTATACTGTATGGATGGCCATTAATTGAAACTCAAATGTAAATATTCTAATGTTTTGAGATACTGATTTTTGACTTTCATGAGCTGTAAGCTCTAATCATCAAAATTAAAACAAAAAAACTTTTGAAATGTTTTACTTTACATGCAATGAATCTAAAATATATGAAAATTCCACTTTTTGAAATAACTTACAAGAAAAAATGAACTTTTTCACGACATTCTAATTTATTGAGATGCACCTGTATTAATTAACATGAAGATACTGTGGAACAAATAGGTTGGTTTATTAAAATGTCCAGAACTACAGAAATGAATAGTATTATAATTAATGATTTTAAGAATAGCATGTGACTGTCAAGCAATAAAACTGTAATTAAACAGTTAATTTGTACAATATTAAACCCATAAAATTGTATTTGTATCAATTAATTATGCAACAGTATCAACATATTTTATATAAAGTAAGCCATGAAATGTGAATAATCAACTTAAGTATTTTTTTTTTAATTCTCAAAAGCCCCCACTGTAATAGTTTTCAGGTAGAAGAGAACTTCAAAAAGCTTTATAAAACATCGTTCTGTAAAACATTTCTCCAGCTGATACAGCTTGCTATAGTTACTGCATGCTGCCTAAATTTGTTCTTCATTTAAAGGGCTTTAGGGGACAGATAACATGGCCATTAAGTTTATAACATCAGAGTGGGGATCTATGACTCTAGATCATGGACAAGACCAAAGAGCTGTCCAAGGATGTCAGGGACAAGATTGTAGACCTACACAAGGCTGGAAAGGGCTATAAGACCATCGCCAAGCAGCTTGGTGAGAAGGTGACAACAACTGGTGCGATTATTTCACAAATGGAAGGGTAACACTTTACAGGGTACATGAATTTGTGCATGAATTATGCGTTATTTCATGCATTAATATCTCATGAATTATCAGGAACTAACAAGAATTCAAAATATATCATGACTTCATTGAAGAACAACACATTAAGACCTTAATTAAGATGGGTAAATCACCATGATTTATTATGCATGATCATGATGTTTTCTTTATTCACAAAAAAGGCCTTTACTATCTTCTGTGGATAAATCTATACTTTTGGTACATGAATCATCATGACATCATGTACCGAAAGTAGCATTTAGTAGTATTTTGTGAATGTAAGACTGCTTACCTCATGCGTGCATGCAGGCTAGAACAGTATGTCAATTAATGTGAGAACTCATTAATTATGATCTGAGTTATCAAGTACATTCATGTCTTCTTCATAGTAGCTTGCAGTAAATGGTTAGACCCCAACATTGGCCGATCACAGAACATATAACTTGTAAATTCTATTGACATCTAAATACAGTAGTCATCATTAACTAAGCATTAGATTCTCATGATTTCATCATGTTTGTGGCCCCTCAAATAAAAGTGGTGACGTGGTCCTTTGAAATACTGATAAACAGTGTGTTATTAATGTTGGCATAATTGTGAAATGACATGAATAAGAACATGAAAGTTTAAGCTTTTGCACACAATGCACTGTGGACACAAAAGGACTTTGATCTTAACTTTCTGCTTTATTCTTAAACAGTAACCCAGTTCTTAACCGAGTTAAATCAACAGCAATGCCTGGGAAGAGCTGAGAAGGAATTCAGTACATATACCATGAACTTTTAGTGCCTTCATCTGAAAACTCTTTACAAAACCATAAAGCTCTTAAAGGATTTGCAAAAAAAAAAAAAGGTTTCACAAACAGCTTGGTCTTTTTTAAGGTAACAAGCTACTGATGTGGACTCCTCGTGAAATATTTAATGCTGAACAAAAATAAAACAAACAAATAAAGGGCACAAACTCATGGCATACAGAACATGTTTACAACCCATTTTTTAAATTTGAATAAAATTAAAACTAAAAGAATTTCAAATCACATGAGCCAGTATTTTATTCAGAATAGAACACAGATAACATAAATGTTTAAATTATAAATTTTACACTTTTATGCACAAAATGAGCTCATTTCAAATTTGATGCTTGCTACAGGTCTCAAAATAGTTGGGACGGGGGCATGTTTACCATGATGTAGCATGTCCTCTTCTTTTCAAAACAGTTTGAAGGTGTCTGGGCATCGAGGTTATGAGTTTCTGGAGTTTTGGTGTTGGAATTTGGTCCCATTCTTGCCTGATATAAGTTTTCAGCTACTGAAGTGTTTGTGGTCGTCTTTGACATATTTTTCGTTTAATGATGCACCAGATGTTCTCTATAGGTGAAAGATCTGGACACAGACTCTTCTACTACAAAGCCATGCTGTTGTAATAGCTGCAATATGTGGTTTTGCATTGTCCTGTTGAAATACAGAAGGCCTTCCCTGAAATAGACGTCATCTGGAGGGGAGCATATGTTGCTCTAAAAACTTGATATACCTTTCAGCATTCATAGTGCCTTCCAAAACATGCAAGCTGCCCATACTCTATGCACTTATGCACCCCCATACCATCAGAGATGCTGACTTTTTAACTGAACGCTGATAACACGCTGGAAGGTCTCCTTCCTCTTTAGCCCGGAGGACACAACGTCCGTGATTTCCAACAAGAATGTCAAATTTGGACTCATCTGACCATAGAACACTTTTCCAGTTTGAAACAGTCCATTTTAAATGAGCCTTGGCCCACAAGACACAACGGCGCTTCTGGACCATGTTCACATATGGCTTCCTTTTTGCATGATAGAGCTTTCTAAGTGTTAAGACTAGGTCTCAGCTCCTAAATTATTTAAGAGTGCTGGACAGGTCTCCTAGCCTTGTTAACCCTCTAAGCGCCAAAGTCGCAAAATTGCGACAAGACGTCATACTTCATGAAATAGGCTGTAGTTCCTAATATGGTGTAATATCTCATTTGTATTCCCATCCACTAGATGGCAGACATGTAGTACTTCGATTCTAGACCAAAAGTGTTCGAGGAAATAGCAGAGCAAGTGAGCTGTCGTGTCTTTGATGCGGAAGCAGTTCAGTTCATAGCGTCTGAGTAAATTGTGAGATTTGTGAGAGAAAATCGACAAATGGCTAATAAAAAGTTGTACTGTGAGGATGTGTTGCAAATGTTATTCGCCGATTCTGACTCTGAAGGGGAATATTTGCCTTTTGGAGTCCGTCTAATGATCCCGCTTCTCCCGGTACATCTTTTCCGCTCAATGGTGCCGCTGCGCAAGGCGCGATCGTTCACAAAGCACAAACAAGTGATCATTTCAACACTTTGCCCAACGGGGATGGGGGTGACAGGGTGGACGTGGTCTTAGTGTCCATAGGAGAGCTGTTGCTCTCTGATAATCGGCCAGATTGCGCTGTTTGTTCTGATCGCGCACGCTCCAATTGCCACCGGCAGACAGTACAGGTGCAGTCAGTTTGGGGCAGGTCTGTGCGCTGTGCCATGCGATGAGAGCTACCATACTCCCAAGAACTATAAACTGTCACATAGATACCTGATTGGGCAGATAGCTGGTCAACTGATAAAAAATAGGCACATGTATTTGACTATGGCACACAGTAATATAGGAATAATTTACTACTTTCTCCTGTTTTACAGTTGATTTCCTCTTTTCCAGATCATTTGGAATGAGGATAAAAAGACAAAAAAAACAACAACATGCAAATAAGTTCAAACATCCATTCAATATCTATTATTTCCTGAATATTACTGATGAACTGATCAAAAAGTAGGCTACTGTTCACATGCATTTTACTACTATATAGTATAGTAATATAGTAATAATTTAGTACTTTCTCGTGTTTTATTGTTGGTTTCCTCTTTTCTGATCATTTGGAATGAGGACAAAAAGACAAAAAAACAAACAAAAAAATCAAACGTCAATTCAGTATCTACTACTTCCTGAATATTATGAAATTCAAGAGGGCCACTCCCTGATGACATCATAAAATGCAAATTAGACGAGTATATTTACACCCCACATAAACTTTTGGTCATGCCCAACATTTTTCTCATTCACAGTAGGGCTCTATCTTTAAGCCATTTCAAGCCACAAGCTTTTGAAATCTTGATGTCAAAATCCAGCATTTTTTCCAAAAAACCCTGGCGCCTAAAGGGTTAAGAGTAACAAGATGGCAGTAAAGAGGAGGAAACTTGATTGTCAGTTGCAAAAAAATAATTTTTGATCTTGACAAAGAAAAAAATTTAATAACTTCTTCCACAAAAAAAGTAACTTTGCTGTGCCACAAACGGGATTTTGGATGACGACATACACATGGACCAATCGCTGAATAGATTTCCTTAATTAAAAATATTCTCAGAGGAGTTTACATTCAACACACATTTGACAATAAAGAATTTTCAAGAGAATACATTATGGCAAGGAAATGTCATCACAACTCAGTTTAGGGAGCCGATAGACAATAGTGTGCTGATGCAGCTCAAAGCATTATGGGTAGAATCTCTCATCAGTCTATTCAGATTCATCAACACAGTTTCACTGATGATTGATGATAATAAACAATAAACCCAGGATAGAGCGGCTGAGTGAATGTGGTCTGTTCTGTGTGGATGAGGCTCGTTGTGTCAGAGACGCTGTAGAAGGACAGAGTTCCTGCACTGTGATCCACAAACACTCCTATTCTACTGCTGATGGGCTTCACAGGGAGATCAGTCTTTATGTCATTGTGATAAAAGGAGTAACTGTTAGGAGAGCAGATCAAACTCCAGGACTGATCATTAAAACCAAACTCACACTCAATACCTCCCTTCCTGCTTATGCTCTTATATGACACTGATATATATACATCATTATCTCCACTCCACTCAATCTCCCAGTAACAGCGTCCACACACACTCTCTCTACACAACACCTGACGATAAACATCAAATCTGTCTGGATGATCAGGATACGGTTGTTTTTCTTCCACACGTGTCACCTTTCTGTTCTCCTCAGACAGAACGAGAAGAGTGTTTGCTGTGTTTGGATCCAGTGTGAGAAAACAGGCATCTGAACACAAGAACAAAGACATTTATAACAACAACACAGCTGTCTGTGTCTGTGTGTGTGTGTGTTTGTTTGTGTGTGTGTAGATGTACATTTCTTCAGTCCTGCTGTAATCCTGGATTCTCCTCCATGATCCACACTAGAAAACACAATCACATTCAGTCAGTCAACAAACTTTTGCTATGCAGTTGTCAAGGTATTCAGGGTGGTTTCTAGGAAATTGCTATGTGGTTGCTAAGGTACTTGAGGTGGTTTCTATGCTGTTGCTATGGTACTTGGGTGGTGGCTAGGCTGTTATTAGGTGGTTGCCATGGTAAGGTGGTTGCTAGGGTGTTGCTGTGCAGTTGCTAGTGTGCATGGGGCGGTTGCCAGTAGAGCCGTGTTTTGCCTTTGATTGAAAGTCGTGAAAACACTAGTGTGGATGTTTTCTTTTGCTATTTGAGCAAATGGGAATGCAAAAAATATTTTTGTGGTATTCTCCCATTCACTGCTCTCGAAGGTAACCAAACTATGATGACTTCCACTGCTTTGAAACCTGGAAATGTGAAAAACGTCCGTTGACCCTTCATAACAGCTTGATTGACAGCCGATCTGACCAATCATAATGCCGAATCTGACATTTTGTCCATCAAACAAATCAGATAGAAGAGTAGATTAACGTTGGTTCACTTAAACTTGAAAAACTGTCCTCCGGTTTCACAGACAAGGCTTAAGCCTAATCCTAGACTAAAATCTAAATCTGAGCTGTTTAAACTGAAAGAAACTTGCACTGACTGATCTTAAAATGTAACAGCGCCTTTGTTTTGCCTCAAGATGCACACCAGTCATGTTTTTTTCTAAGTATGTTTATAAAAATTACTTAAATGTCCTAATTGAACTATGGCCTAATCCTGGTTTAGTTTAAGGCCTGTCTGTGAAACCGGGCCTGTGTGTATTAACATCTTTCCGCGATTTAAATGTGTTGGTTCACGTGTTGATTGATTTAATAAGGCAATACAGTGATATGTCACGACACATTAAAGACACATTGTTTGAATTTCCTAAAAAATTACAAAATTTTAAAGCTGAGACATTGTTTCATACCAGAAGTAAGGAGGGTGGGTTTTATTAAAAGGGTCAGTATTAATAAAATCATCTTTACATTGCTGGTAGGTTATCATTGCACAAATCAACACACTCTCTTCCTTTAAAAAATAAAAATGAGAAGTGTTGTAAACTAAAGCGCTGTCTTCACTGTAGTACACATACAAACAAACAAACACACACACACACACATTTGTACTTGTTTATGCTACATTGTGGGGACTACGGTAACTATGTAAACAGATTTTCTATAAAGGGTAGGTTTAGGGTTAGGGTTGGGTTAGGGGACAGAAAATATTGTTTGGTCAATATAAAAGTAATAAAAGTCTATGGAAAGTCCCCACAATTCACAGAAACACACACACAGTCCCTCACACAGATCACACACACACATTCAGAGGCAGTTTATTTACTTTCCAACTGACCACCAAACCATATTGCAAAAACAAGCTACTTTTGAGGATTGTGGGCTTTCCTGGAGCTGTTTGGAGCCATTGATGGAACTCATGTTTACATCATTGCTCCAACTGTAAACGAGGAGACATATCAATAGAAAACAAAGCATCAGTAATAATTTGTGATAATTTTGCACCATGCAAAGCATTTAACCTGTTAACCTTCACCCCCATTTGGGGCCTCGCAGGTGAAAACAACCTACCTAAATTAAAATGGTAACAGTTTGTGACAAAGTGTGCTTACACAAACAAATTAGGTATCTTTGGAAAGAAGAGACTCTGGGCTTTACTGTCTATCATCCAGAGTTGATAATGCTCAAAAAGATAAAAAGTTATAGGCACTGACGTGCCTTGAAAAATATTTTTCCACACTGAATGTTTTTTTATTTCATATACAAATACATGAAATAAGTCCTGGAGCAATCCAGAAAAGTAATGGATTGAAAGCCACATGTCTCATGAGTTCATATTTCAAATTTGAAGACGATACCATGAAAAATTAGATTCCTGCAATATTTTTCTGAAACTATTTATAGTCCCCCCACCCCCCTGTTTGAGGAAAAATAACCACCAAATGGATTGCAGAATTATACAAACTATTTTAGTCATTATACATGTTCCTGCATAGTTTTTCAATTATAAAATAATAGACAGATTTATTTGAGCACTAAAAAATACAAAAATAATTATTTGAGTAATAAAAAAGGAAAAAAAATAGAAAAAAATGCTTTGTATATAGTATGTATACTGAAGTATTCTGATTGCCAGACATGAAGTGATATTGCCAGACATGGTCATACAGTCAGTAATCACACGCTGATGTGCTTCCATTCAGATTATAATCAAACAGATGGGCCATATAATCAATAATAGCTGATCAATGAATCACAATGATAGCCGTCATAGAGTCGCTAATAAACACGCTGATGTGCGTCCATACAGATTATAATCATGCAGACACGGCCACATTCCCCACACAATACACACACACACATAAAAAATGTAGAAGAAAAAAAAAACAGTTTTTTATGGATAAAGCAGAACGCTAAGTTACGCCCCGCTCAGATGACAGCGTGCGTGTCACAGCGTGCGTCATGGCTGACTGGAGGGAGCGCCAAATTCAAATAATCTATATTCCACTTTTCGGAGACTTTTTTTTCCGTAGACGGTCTCATTATGTTTGTAAAACTGTATGCTACAGCACCGTGTTGTTTTTTTTACCACCAAGACGCTGTTTTTGAGCGTAATTTATTCCATAACGGACGCGAACAATAACTCTCTGAAGAAATGAAATGTAAACAAAGGAATATTCATCCTTATTACAACGTTATTGTTTTGCTGGACTAAAAGTGCTCGCTGGGAGTTGTTCTGTGGACCCTTACCTCTGAAACTAAACTGGGATTTCAGCAGTGGACGCGTTTGTGGCTCGTTATTACAATGATAAAGGTACGTACGGCTTTTTTATTCTGCCTGTTTTGATGTGTACTGCTTACACAAATGTAGCAAATACATTCCTTATAAGCTTTCCATCGAAAAACAGCGATCTGTCGTCGATGCTTGAGGCTTAGACCTTCAGAATGATATATAGTTTGTCAAGATTAATGATATTCTTTCACGTTAAATTCATTCATAAACATTAAACTAGTGGGGAAAAAACGCTTCAGTGTGATGTCGCTTTGGTGAACGTTAACAGGTTAAGAATCAGTCTTAGATGTTACTGAAAGTTGCTTTTAGCTTCTTTATAAAAGTCTCCTACTCTCAGAAAAGTCCTTCTTTTTGCTAAGAATATTAAAAATCAAAGCTTAAGACTATTCTTAAGAGCATTTCTGAGAAGTTTTATACATACGTGCCCAAGAAGCTTAAAAGCACGTGAGGTGCAACCGGCGTTAGCTTCTAGGAATGAAGCAAGCTCTAGTAGGGATGCCGGAAGTATGGCCCTGAGACACAGCGTCTCGTTCCCTTGGAGAACCATGGTTACATACGTAACCTGGGACGTTCCCCTCGCAGAAACACGAGCTGTGTTGGAAAACACTAGGGGAACGAGATGCCCAAAAAAGCAAACCTCAGGAACTTCTTATGATTACCTGCTCGAAGTGAGCATCCTGAAATTCAGTCGCCTGACTGAGCGGTTCAGTTGACTTAGATCTAAAATAGGACGCAACCCCCCATCCTTCTCGGGAACGACGAAGTACGACTGTAGATCCCAGACCACCTCGATGGCCTCCTTCCTCAAGAGAGTATTCACTTCTTGTTCCATTACAAGAACTTGCTCAGGACCCACCAGCGTGGGAATAACCCTGTTGAAAGGTGGCGGCGAAGCTCCGACAATAGCCTCGTTCTACAGTGTGCAGGACCTATCGAGACACATTTGGCAGTAGTTTCCACGCTGCCAAATACTCTACTAAGGGAACCAGTCTCTCGAGATTGGCCTCTGGTGTGCTTAGAGCTGCTAGCTTGGTGCCCTGAAGCGGAGGACCGGCAAGGGACGGCTGATCTAGTTGCTCCAGAGACCCCCAAAGGGGCGGCGAGCCTCTCAGTTCCGCTACATTTCCGGGCGGAAGAGACTGAGAGAAGCACTTGCTTTGACCACTGTGCCCTGGAACACTGGCAGGGTTGGCAGACCGATCTCCTGCGGTCACTGAGGAGAGACGGGCACCATGTAATGCAGTGTACCTTGCTCTTCCCTAGAGGGGCCTGCCCTCATAAGTCCTGGGCCATGGGCATCAGGATGTTCTAGCCGAAAACTATCCAGCGAGAATGACGGTTCGCAGATCTGCCTTCTGCTAGAAGCCTTCGGCCCGGCAACGCCACTCTGACTCCAAAATTCTGGGGAGTACGAGAAGTGACGTTCCCTGAATGAGGAGCTGGAACACGGTTTGGGCTGCTCCTACCCCAGCCCCTGCTGACCACCACAACCTCCTCGGAGGAAAAGTGGTAAACATCATGCTCTCACTCGAGAAATTATCCAGAGAGGCTCTTGTATATCATACATATATAATTATGTGTGTGTATATATATATATATATATATATATATATATATATATATATATATAGGAACAGTAAAGACAAAATTGCTCTGTTGGCTGTGGAGTCAAGACATTTGTAAATATGATTAAAAGATAAAAGACAAAACTACAGAATGTCACATTTTATTATTAGCCTTTTCAACACATTCATGTTTTACCAAATAAAAAGAACAGCACTTTTAGAGTTCATCCCACTCATTGATGTGAGCATAAGTATTGGGACAGTTGAACATAAGGCAGATATAAAAGATTAAAAGCTATTATTTAGTTGCAGATCCCTTGCACACAATCACAGCAGTGAGTCTGTGACCCATAGACATCACCAGACTCTTGGTCTCATCCTTTGAAATACTTTTCCCAGCCTTTAATGCAGCCAATTCCAATTGTTGCTTGATTTGGGGAGTTTCTGCCTTTACTCTCCTCTTCAGCTGCTGAAATTCATGTTCAATCGGATATACATATGGAGATTGACTTGGGCAATCTAAGACTTTCCATTTCTTTGCACTTTTTGGACAATGACCCAAAAATTGAATGACTCTTTTACACTCATAATACAGAAGTTGAGGGAATCGCAACAAGTGTTCGTGTCTGTCTAAAATATCTATGTTCCCCTTTTTCAGGGAGACTACACGGGCGCTGGATCTGATGGAAAAGAAGAAGATAGGGGCTCGCCCGTCTTCATTCCCTCCACCTGATCCATCTACGATTCCCATGAGCGCAGCCACTGCTCTGCCTCGGCAAAAGCGGGGCTGGCACCGTGAGGAACGCTGGTGAAGGCTCCCTCCTCAACGAGAGCCTTCGGGGAGCAAAGCGTACGCAGTGGAAGCTGTTTACAATGCAGGCAGTCAGCCCCCTCGAGAGCTGACTCTGCGTGCTTCACGTATCCCCGCTCGTGATGTAGCGAGGGCAGGGAGGAACACACAATCTGTAACGTGATCTGCTTTCGCCTTTATGTTTTGTCTTTGCCTCTGCTTTAGACATACTGGAGCTTTATACGTTGCTGGACTTGTAACTTGACAAACAACAGTAAATAAGATTCACAGAACATAGATTGTGACTGACAAACACAGAGCTTTGCTGAATGAGAGAAAACTAACACCAGTTGCACCTCACGTGCTTTTAAGCTTCCTGGTCGTTATGTCACCCGCCCACCCTTGGACTGATTACACATATGATTCAGAGCATGGTATGGCTAAAGGCGTTCCCCTAGCGTTTTCCGACGCAGTTCGAGTTCCTGAAGGGGAACTGAGGTAATTCATATAGTCTTTCTCTCTCTCTCTCGCTCTCTCTCTCTCTCTCTCTCGTAAATGAACACTTGATGAATTACACTTTTCTGAGATTGGAATATGAAGTGGAGATCACTAAAGTTTACCGGTGTAAAAGCAGCGCTTCTATCCACAGTAGAGAGAGAGCTTGTGCACATGGTTGCCAGGTTGATAAAAATAAGTAACACACTCAGCAGATGTATTAGGATTGCACAAGTGCTCTGATTCGTGGATTACTTCTATATCAGGCAATCTCGGTTGTGTTCCTTTGCGGCCAGATTAAACCTTGCTGTAGTCTATGTATTACACTTCATTCATATATTTTTTTATTTATTTTTTTTAGAAATCTTGCGCTTTTCCATTTTTTCATTTTTATTTTCTTTAGAAAATGACCAATCGTTTCACTAGATAAGACCCTTATTATTCGCCTGGGATCATGTAGAGCCCCTTGAAGCTGCATTTTTAACCTTTAATCTGTTAGCCACCATTGAAGTCCATTATATGTAGAAAAATCCTGGAATGTTTTCCTCAAAAAACTTAACTACTGCCAAATGTGTCTCGATAGGTCCTGCACACTGTAGAACGAGGCTATCGTCGGAGCTTCGCCGCCGCCTTTCAACAGGGTTATTCCCACGCTGGTGGGTCCTGAGCAAGCTCTTGTAATGGAACAAGAAGTGAATACTCTCTTGAGGAAGGAGGCCATCGAGGTGGTCTGGGATCTACAGTCGTACTTCGTCATCAGGTATGTAATAATAATTTACCTAATTATGCAGGGAATATTAAATAGAATATAAATATGGTACGTATGGTATTATGTACTATACTATGGTATTAGTATCAGAAATTGCTTTAAATATACAATAAATAATACAATGCTTGCCTACTATATTGCTCTTTGTTGTACTGAAATTCAAAGCTTACCATGCATCATCTTGGAAATAAAGCATTACGTCTCTAAGTCCGTACCGCAGGTAGTCAGTATTATTTCTGTGAATAAGTTATGATGTGTATATTTTTAATGTCCCTGATCGACCCACATCTATCTCAGACTCGTAAAGATCATGCCAATTCTATGGCATTTTACTAGCATTACAGTTTCCATAGTAGCAAAATGTCATGTGTATATGTTGAATTATTAATTTAACCAACATTTAAATCATTACCTGCTCCAAAATTAATGCTGCTAACAAGATCATTGTTGAAATAATTGCAGTTAGCCTACTGTATGTGTAAAAACACTAACAAAATTACATAAACGGTGAATAACTGTACAAGGCAAATTAAGGTATATACATTTACAAATCATAAATCTTTATCCACATTTCAAAATGAGCACTTTGTCATTTGTAATAGATATGTTAAGGATCTCTTCCATCTGATGTTTATCAAGTTCATCTGATGTTTGCTACTATAATGTATATGTATGTAACTTTTTAATAAGCTAGGGAAACTCCCAAAATTAAATAAATTAAGAGTTTACATACTTCGATGGTTCACGAAAGAATGTACAGTGAGACTTCAGATAGAAAAACGTGGACTTATGATGTTCTCATTAAAATTGTGCGATTTCATATTCATTCAATAGAATGTATGGGAATACTAGGGAATATCAATATGGCGGCGCATTGACTTCACTTTTATTGACATCATGAGTAATCCAGTTCTCTATTATAGATCAGTAATAGGACCCCTTTCCTATATTTTGCCTGCGGCCCCCAAATCACTAAATCAGCCCCTGCCTAAACTTTACTATTACCTTACTAAATAAGAGTGTATTGAGGAAAAATTCTTAGTTAATATTGAATATGTGTTCTCTAATATAAAATATTACATAGTGCATTTACATGCACATTCTTAATCCAATTATGCTTAATAAGCCAAAAACGCACATGGTCATGTAAACGCGGTAACCTGTTTTCTTTCATCGGAGTAAGGTCATACACGGCCTTATAAGTATGAACTGGATGACACAGGTAGTTTTTTGCCTCTTACCCCAATTTTGCGTGGCATGTAAATGCAATAACCTGCTTTCTGTCGGCTTATTGAAGTGCGCATGTGTGATATGTGACAGGAACGCATCATTAGTGCAGATTTAAGCGCATCTAGACCGAGCAAACGTTTTGCAGTAAAGAAAGAAGGAAATATGGATCACAAAAGCAGACTCTTTCATGACTCAGAAAATGATAGAAATGGGGGGGGGGGGGCATATCTCATATCCTGATATTTTGTGAGGAACTGCTGTGGGGCATGGACTCTTTTTGGTTTCTTTTTAGGTCTGCTGCTCTCTCTCTCCATGTCAATGTCCTCATCTGATGTCATGTTTTTTTTTTACTTGCAAGGCATGAACACACACACACTTTTCTGTCACCGAGCACATAACTTTACACTACTTTGCCAACTTAAATGCCTGGTGAATAGGCAAACTAGCTTGAAAATTATGTAGTGTTAGGATAACGTTATTCATGTTAGATATTTCCCAAAGGTCTGTACTCAGTCACATACGAGAGCTGCACGATTCTGGATAAATTGAGAATCACGATTTTTTTTGTCTCAAACAGAGATCACGATTCTCCCACGAAACAAAATAATGTGTGACAAAATATAATTGCTGCAGTCTATTTAAAAGTGTTTAATTTGAACGAATTATTAAACATTTAAATTAATATGTATTTATAATATATTTAGTTCATATTCAAATTATGAAAAAGTGGTTTGCATGAATGATTTAATGTCTCACTCGTTTCTTTACTGGATGAATCAGTGTTTTTAAACGAATCGCTTGATTCAATCACAAATACATTTTTTAAGTCACTTTTCTGCACCTAGTGGCCAAACAATGCAATCGACACAAACGTTATTTGAAGCGCCAGTTAACTTTCAAAAGGTCTATTTTGATCGCTACCACAAACATCAGTGTTTATATCTGAACTATTAACTTATGAGTGACTGTAATACAGAAATAATACTGTGTAGTTGAAAAGACTGTTTGTGAAGCAGTTACCCAAACACTGTAACTCTCTGCTCTCTGTCAGCAGCTGAACACAGATGTGAATGTTCCGGTAAGACTTTATTAAAGGTTTATTAGACACGGGCGAAGCTCTAGTGCAAATATATCAGTATTTATCCAAGTACCTGCACTTTAAGAAATCATCGCCATGTTTTATTTTGTGTAACTACTCATGTAACCGTCTTTAAATAGGGAAAATATGGAAGTGTTTGGCGGCTTCTAAATTCATCCCTGTTTCAACAATGAATGGTGCTAAGCTAAACGCTAGCATAGTGGTACCGCGCATTAGAGTGATTGAGTGCCCGCACTGAGATGGGAGAGGTACATATCATGAAACGCAGTGAAACAGCCAGTGTAAACGAGGATTGTTTTCATTTTAAAACACTGCTTTAAAATAAAAACGCACTAGTGTAAACTAGTGTAGGGCCTTACCATAGCAAAGGAAAACCAATCTCCTCTTAGCTTATACCGAAATCCGATGACATTTTTCTTTACGAATCCTCATTTTGTACTTCTAATTTATGACCAGTGTTTTGTTTTGCTCTCTCCTGTGCTTTCGTGTTTGTCACTTCTCAACAGCGCATGCGCAACGGCGACATTCTATGTCAGGGATATTCAGTTGGCAGCCTGATAATGTGCCCTTCAAGTAGCCTAGTGTGAAAAAGACATCTTTAGAATAAAATTAGTTCAGTCGGACAATGGGCCCTACAATTATGAAATGACACGCATCTGTTCAATGCAGCACGAGCTGCAGTCAAAGGCTGCGCAGAGCACAAGTCACGTAACGTTAGGCGAGTGGTGCGAGCAGCCTCCCTGGTGAGACGTGAAGACTGACAGGATGATAGATGATAACTTTTGTTAGTTTAATTTATTCTGTTTATTTCTTTCTTCAGTTTATTTTTTTCCCACAAAAAGTGAAAAAACATTACCCCACTACAGCCTAGTTAGTCAAAATGTCTCTTTCTACTTTGAAAAAAATAAAAGTTGATGCAGAAAACAGCGAATGGACAGAGAAGTATTTGTTTACATCTGTCTGTGCTAAGCCCGTATGTTTACTATGCAATGAGTCATTGTAAAGAATTAAACTTGAGAATTGTTTTTTTGGGGCTATCTGCATGCTATGAAAAAACATATTACACTGTATGGAGCTTGTACAGAACAAAAGAGAGCAACATCAGCATCCTGACGAGTGGCGTGGATATTGGGAAAAAAAGCAAAGGCCATTTACCGATCCAGAGACTGTCAAGGAGTGTATGCTTGCGTCAACTGAGGAGGTGGTTGAAAAACAGACAAGAAAACCCAAAACAGCTTACTTGATTCAATCAAGAAAATTCCATTATGAGACACCTTAACTATTATTGTATATTTTTGTTTACTCACTATAACATTATCTTATTCAAAATGATAGACATGTTTAAAAATGTAATCCATGTACTAGTCTATGCAAAAGTGTGATATCCTACTGTACTGGATGTCTGGATGTTGATTAATGGTCTTGGAGTGCCATCTACTGGTCATACTGAGTATAAATGTTTTGAGGGACATACAACGGTGCAGGTGTTGCCTGTGAACTTAGAATAACCCGAGGAACTTTGGGTGACTTCCAGAATATGACAAATACGTGTAAACAACTGTGATGAATGTCTTCTGGGAGCACTGCCAACCAATGGGAGTAGAAGAAGAACTTTTACTTTTTAAAAATGGCGAATATGAAAAATGACCAGGTGGACTAGTAATTAAAAGTGGACAAGGCCAAATAAGAAAAACAGGAACTACCAAATATGGGCAATAAAAAGCATATATATACTGTACTGACACTCACAGAACTCAGACGCAGTTTGATGTGGCGGCTGTGTTCTCGGCTTTATCTTGTCATAATAAAGTCTTTTCTTTCACATTTGAAACTCTGCTGTTTTGAGCCTTTCTGATTGCACCAACTGAGATCCGGACGAGAGACAACCTCTTGTGCCACGACACTATAAGGAGAGTGAATGAATTGACTGACAACAGTGATATAGCGCAGGTGTGCCTTTATGTGAGATTTTTTGACAGTGAATGCTTTTGGGAAGATTTACTTGGACTACAAGCTGGATTTGAGACGTATTAACATGCTAGTAACTGATGGTAGGCAAAGGTAGGCAGGATACAGGGCCTGTCTGCTCGTTTGGCGGCTGTGGTTCCGCAGCTGAGATCACTACATTGCCTTATTCACCAAAGCCTCTTGTGTGCAAAATTAACCCTTAAATGCATGAATGTTTTGCCAACCATTACTACATATTCGGGTCTTTAGCGATCCGGACCTATATATCCAGCACGGATGGATCTCTAACTGCTGCAATAGCAAAAAAAAAACTTGATATTTTAAGAACAATTACAGAAGAATAAAATAAAGCATATTTCGTTACTATTTTATCATCGCCGTCATCATCAGAGCGCACTTCCACAGTATATTCAGCATCTGGCTCATATTCACGATCTCAGCCATATTCTCAAAACGATTGAGAAATTTTCATTGACTTCATATTCAATATTTTGATCACTGGCAGCTTATTTACCACATCCAGCATCAAATGGCAGTGACATTTATATTTCATTGCACATAGTAATGCTCTGCAGTATAGCCATTCAAACCAATTCAGTTTTTGCTGATGATATTTGTTAGTTTTATGCCTGAGGTAATTATGTGTAAAACACCACGTCATCATTGTGTATCAAACAGTGCCACCTTGAGGAAAAAAGATGCATAGCACATATTGAGTCAGCAGATATGTAAATATAGTTGCGTGGAAAAAAATACTTTACACATTTACATCCCTCGGGCCTCTAGTGACCCAATACACTTTTTACAAAAAAATAGGCATTCTTTTATATTTTGCTATTTTTTATTTTTTTTATAATGAATAGATTGAGGAATACTAAGAAAGCTGATGTCTAACTTTAAAAAATGAAGGAGGGAGAGAGTAGAGAATGATGTACCGGGTTGCTAAAGACCCGAGGTATGCATTTAAGGGTTAAGTGGTGAGTTAAAAGAGACCATGGACTCTACCATGGCTATTATTAACTTTATTTGTTGTACCTCCAGCTTACAACACCGCCTTTTCTGCCAGTTGCTGTCAGATATGTTGGCTCAATATAATGACTTGCTTATCCACAATGACATTACATGGCTTAGTAAAGGAAACACATTGAATTTCAGAGAAATGCCAGGATCTCATCCTCTAGTTCACAAAATCGTTTCAAATCACTAACAGGCTCAAAATTTTCTGATGATTATGGAGAATTGGGAATTTTCCAGTGCCGTTTGTTTTTTTTGAGTGACATCTTTTATCACTTGAATCAAATCAATTACGAGCTACAGGGCAGAGATCAAACAGTCATGGAACTTGAGGAGAAACTTCATGCATTTCAAAATAAGGTCACACTTTTTTCTGCCAATCTATGTCCTGGAAAAATGCTCCTCTTCCCTACATTGCACACATCAGGTCAACAAATCCCAGAGGTGATGACGGATTTCATAGACCCACTGAAAACCAACTTTGCCGATAGGTTTGATCATTTTAGTATCCCCACTGAAGTGAGGAAATTCGTTAAGGACCCTTTCTGTGTGAATGTTGAGGGAGAGTTTGCGTCAAAAGCAAAGGAGCTGGTAGTGTCACTAGATGAGGTGTCTTTACAACTTGAACTCATTGACATTCAGTCATCAGATGACCTGCAACAGGCAGGTTCTGAAATGTTTTGGACACATCAAGTCAGCCAGGAGAAATTCCCTAATTCAAGGGGTCTCACCACTTTTGTCCTCACAATGTTTGGCTCTACTTACACGTGGGAGTCATCATTCTCACACATGAATGCCATTAATATGAGTAATCGCGCATCCCTAACAGCATAGCACCTCCACCACTGTATGCATATTGTGCTGACAACATATACACCTGATTTTGCTGCTCTTACGAAATCGAAAAAATTTAATTTCTCTCATTAGAAGGCAGTCTAAATGTTTGCCAATCTTTGAGATGGCTGTTGTAGTTTAAATAGGGCTACTGAAATATTTTACTTTGACAAAAATACCATAAAACAATCTGTTCCATATTATAAACTTTTTTGTTATGTGCACTTAACTTTCAGTTAAATGAGTTTCTAATGAGTGCAATATGGCTCTCTGTTTTGGAAGAGCCAGGACATTTTTTAACATAACTCTGATTGGATTCGTCTGAAAGAAGAAAGTCTTATACACCTAGGTGGATGCCACTTGGGTGAGTAAATATTGGGCTAATTTTTATTTTTGGGTGAACCCTTTAAGGACCCAAATACAGAACTGAAACCATATTCTGCTGCTCTGTGAATGTGGCCAATGTAGGTCTATGAGATTTTTCCCAACTTTGATTGTCATTTTTATGAAAACCATAAGTCTGATCAGTTAGAAAATATATAGCACACTACATCTGAAGATCTGAGTTGAATTTGAAGGATGAACTGTAGCTTGAAAATTACAGGAGGAGATACATTTTATTTAACTTAATCTTTTCCAAATCATTGAAAGTCTAAATCATAATTATCAATATAAAACATGCTAAACTTGCTTTTAAACACACCAACAATGCAGCATACATGTTAGAATCATGATAGCAAAAAAATAAAAATATATTTTTCATTCTGGTTGTTTCAGAGAGACTGAACTGGTCTAAAACAGAGACCAGCAGTAGCAGTAACTTATATTCCTGCACTTCACAAGAGCTTGAAGAAACAGCAGAGTGAGATGAGTGTTTCAGTCTCAAACCAGACCACAAAATCAACAGCTGCATCAAATGCACGGAAATGTTGAATATAGCATAGTTTGATTCTGACAGAAACAGGGAAATACTGCAAGTCCAGTCATTTAGAGTAGGATAAGATGGGGCAAGATGATTTTCTCTTGACCATAAATAACACAAAATCATAAAATCTCTTTTCAACTTTTTTGATGAATGGCTACACTATTAGTCATTTAATGGATCATCTATCAGTATATTTAGTCAGTGTAAACGGTTTGGAGGTTAACTGATCTAATTACATGTTAAATGCTGAATGAACATGTTGAATATTAAAGGTTTTTGTGTTCTACTAATGATGTCTATTTGTTAGTGATCTGGAGGCATCAGTGTTTTTAGATTTGTGGAGTAATATATATATATATATATATATATATACACATACACATACATACATACATACAGGTCCTTTTCAAAAAATTAGCATATTGTGATAAAGTTCATTATTTTCTGTAATGTACTGATAAACAACAGACTTTCATATATTTTAGATTCATTACAACACAACTGAAGTAGTTCAAGCCTTTTATTGTTTTAATATTGATGATTTTGGCATACAGCTCATGAAAACCCAAAATTCCTATCTCAAAAAATTAGCATATCATGAAAAGGTTCTCTAAACGAGCTATTAACCTAATCATCTGAATCAACTAATTAACTCTAAACACCTGCAAAAGATTCCTGAGGCTTTTAAAAACTCCCAGCCTGGTTCATTACTCAAAACCGCAATCATGGGTAAGACTGCCGACCTGACTGCTGTCCAGAAGGCCATCATTGACACCCTCAAGCAAGAGGGTAAGACACAGAAAGACATTTCTGAACGAATAGGCTGTTCCCAGAGTGCTGTATCAAGGCACCTCAGTGGGAAGTCTGTGGGAAGGAAAAAGTGTGGCAGAAAACGCAGCACAACGAGAAGAGGTGACCGGACCCTGAGGAAGATTGTGGAGAAGGACCGATTCCAGACCTTGCGGGACCTGCGGAAGCAGTGGACTGAGTCTGGAGTAGAAACATCCAGAGCCACCGTGTACAGGCGTGTGCAGGAAATGGGCTACAGGTGCCGCATTCCCCAGGTCAAGCCACTTTTGAACCAGAAACAGCGGCAGAAGCGCCTGACCTGGGCTACAGAGAAGCAGCACTGGACTGTTGCTCAGTGGTCCAAGTACTTTTTTCGGATGAAAGCAAATTTTGCATGTCATTCGGAAATCAAGGTGCCAGAGTCTGGAGGAAGACTGGGGAGAGGGAAATGCCCAAATGCCTGAAGTCCAGTGTCAAGTACCCACAGTCAGTGATGCTGGTGTTGGTCCACTGTGTTTTATCAAGGGCAGGGTCAATGCAGCTAGCTATCAGGAGATTTTGGAGCACTTCATGCTTCCATCTGCTGAAAAGCTTTATGGAGATGAAGATTTCATTTTTCAGCACGACCTGGCACCTGCTCACAGTGCCAAAACCACTGGTAAATGGTTTACTGACCATGGTATTACTGTGCTCAATTGGCCTGCCAACTCTCCTGACCTGAACCCCATAGAGAATCTGTGGGATATTGTGAAGAGAAAGTTGAGAGACGCAAGACCCAACACTCTGGATGAGCTTAAGGCCGCTATCGAAGCATCCTGGGCCTCCATAACACCTCAGCAGTGCCACAGGCTGATTGCCTCCATGCCACGCCGCATTGAAGCAGTCATTTCTGCAAAAGGATTCCCGACCAAGTATTGAGTGCATAACTGAACATAATTATTTGAAGGTTGACTTTTTTTGTATTAAAAACACTTTTCTTTTATTGGTCGGATGAAATATGCTAATTTTTTGAGATAGGAATTTTGGGTTTTCATGAGCTGTATGCCAAAATCATCAATATTAAAACAATAAAAGGCTTGAACTACTTCAGTTGTGTTGTAATGAATCTAAAATATATGAAAGTCTAATGTTTATCAGTACATTACAGAAAATAATGAACTTTATCACAATATGCAAATTTTTTGAAAAGGACCTGTGTATATATATTTATAATTAGATGATATTTAATATTATCAAAAATTTCCATGAATTAGATATACATTTCAGACATCTTCACTTTCATTACAATCTATAGGCTAATTGAGCAAAATAATTAAATTAGGCTTGCGCGTTTCCCTAGTTGCTTATACATGTATTTTCAGACATAATTGCTTGTTTTTTTTTTTATTTTGCTTTTTAATATCCTCCTGAGACCCAACTATGGAGTTTTTGCCTCTGTAGTGGATATTCTATTTCAGTGAATTTCTCTGAGACCTCACACGTCACAATTGTGAGTCTGGATGTCCTGTACAGAGCACATTTCAGGGCTTTATAGAGATACTAAATGATTGTAAGTTTCATCATGACCACTCCCTCTCCTAGGTTTTTAAAGATGGCTAAATTTAATTTAGTGAAAAATGTTACATCCTTATGGAAATGATTATATTTTGTAATTGTCATTTAAATCTGAATCATTTTCTAATTGTTTGTCATAAAGCAACATCTTAGGAAAATGTTATGGGTTTTCAAATTCAAATATGACTTCCTGTTATGAAACAGGACATCATTTCATACATGTCCACTGTAGAGGACACCAGGACTAAAAGCATGTTTATTATGCATTTTGGAAGACATAACAATTGAATTGGAAAATAAATGATATATCTATTTTGTTATGAAATATTAGATATTCTGAAAATCTGGCCAATTATTACTCCCATTATGACAATTATTTTTTCAACATGCTGTCCCAACAGCAACACATTAATATATAAATTAGATACACTGTTTAAATGGGAAAAAACCAGTTTATGGAAATTTTTACACACATATTGCATAAAACAAAATGGTATATCAAATCATTGTGTTATATATTTTATAACATAGTTGAGAATCATCCTTAAAGTTTAGAAGAAAAAAAATCCTGAAACCTAAAAATGTATTGGTGATTTAAAAAAAACAAAAAAAAAACATTGTTTTTGCCTTTTTGATGTCTATTCACGCCATTTTATTTTTAGAAAAACTTAGTCCTAGTGACCTCTACAGAGGACATAGAATAAAACATGAATAAAATATAAATTTTCATTAATTTTTTCGTTAATTTTCAATTTTTTTTCTAATGCTCTAAACAATGTAATGTCATGAAAAAATAATAAATTCACAAAGCTTTTTTTTTGGGGGGGGGGGGGGGGAAGGGGGGGTCTCAGGAGGCTATACATTTACTGACATTAGCATAAATGACTACAAACACAGAGAAAGCATTTTGTTACCTATAATTCGTTTTAAATTTCAAAATTGCACAGAAATGTTACAAACAGGAACACTTAATCCATGGGTAGGCATGTCTGGTCCTAGAGAGCCTCTGGCTGTTTCTCAATTCCAAGAATGCAGAGAATGGACTTGTGTTCTCATGGAGACCAGTCTTGCTAGGCTTCCTTGAAAGAACGAACTCGGAAGTATGCGAGAACACAGAACACATCCTTGTGAGAATTGAGATGTACTGCATTCTTGTTTAACTGACTACAAAGTCTCAGCATAAGCAGTGGCCAATGAACAATAAATATAAAAACAAATGTCATAACTTATTAAAACCTTTCATACTACTATAGATATTATTTTCATATAATTGTATATCATATTATTTTACAGCGCTATGTTTAACTATGACTAGGCCCATGTTAAGATTATTTTTAATATGCCAATTAAAATACTACAGACTTTCTCTGGGTCTTACCACTTTATTAAAATTAAGCAAAACAAAACGTTTAAAGGTTTACTTTCAAGAGCCATCAAGTATTTGCGAGAGCAAGTTTAAAGCTTACAGGCTCAATATCAAGAACACATCCGGGCACTTTCATGCGTCCTCTGAATTTGCATTCTTAAGAAGAGAAACTTAACTTCGACGGTTGATGATGACGTAGAACAAGGACGCAAGATCGCTGAAGAATGCATACTGAGATACAGCCATTGTCCTGCAGAGTTTAGCTCCAACCCTAATCAAACACACCTGAACAAGCTAATCAATGTCTTCAGGATTACTAAGGCTATAGACATGTTGAGTTTTTTTCCAGGGTTGGAGCTAAATTCTGCAGGTCAATAGGCCGCTCTCTCAAGGATAGAACTTGGAGTATGTGGAGGAATCTGGAGTAAAAACACTAATAAACTGAGTAAAATTACATTTGTTTAAAAAAAAAAAAAAAAAAAAAAGAAAACAAAATTTGTTGCCTGTGGTCTCTGGTACCCCAAACAGCCCGAGTGTCCACCCCAAACTAACAGCGCAATTTTCTGTAATGTGTAACTTGTAATATTCAAAGTTAGGGCTTTTTTGTTCCTTCATTTACAAGTTTTTAATGTTTGCAACATAAATGATCATTTTGAATGTTTGTTTTTTTCCTTTTATGAAAGCTGTAAGAAGGTGGCTGCCATTTTTGTTGTATTTTCACCGGCCTCTCCTGTTTTGTGGCCAGTTAGGGAGTTAAATTATATTGTTTTGTTGTTCATTTGCTTTGTCAGAGCAGGGGTGCCCACACTTTTTTGTGTGGGGATCTACTTTTCAAATGAGAAACTCACCGAGATCTACCAAGTGAAAGATAAATAAATAATAAAATACATAAAAAATAAATAAAAAAGGCATGTTGGGATGTATCTTTATATTGCATTACTTTAATTTTTAATTAAATAATAATAATATTCAATTCTTAGTACCCATGTAGAACTGTGCCTGCATTTACCTAAACCAGTGGTTCTCAACCTTTATTACTCCAAGACCCCCTCCTCTCCAAATCAATACTGCAAGCCCAAACTTTTCTATTCACTAAAACCTTTGTATTTGTTATTGCTTTTCAATTAAATGTAATTTATTTAAAAGAAAACAAATTCAAGATGGATTTAAAAATTCCATGTTCTTTTTTACAAACATACTTTGTGGTTGTATAGAATATCTGCAGTGACATTTTTGCAAAGTTTGTAAAGCTCAATTAAACACTAATTTTAACATAAGCACAAGTCAACCTACCATACCAAACAATAAGGACTGCTTATAAATTACTATACGGGTCCATTCAGAATCAATAAACACACCAAAATACAAATGACAAAATGCAAAATATTTCATTTGTCAGAACAAGCAGTTTGGAGAATCTGATGCCCACTTGTACATAAACGCCACTGATCCTCACAAACTTTTCCAAAACACGCAAGCATCCATAAACACTCACTGTATTCAACTACGTTAATATACTGAGGTGTAGCCTATTCAAGCAAAAATATGATGTTATAGTGATGAGTGAGCCGACAGCGCACACGGTTTATTTGCACATCAAATAATGGACACAACGCGCGGTTGAAGGTATTCAAGGTAAAGATTATTACACTGGCTTCTTTTATCCAGCCGAGAGCTGTAGTTTACGTATCATATGCTCATACAGCGGTTTTGAGCCGCCATTCAGTCTGTATTTCACACAGCGCGATGAGAAACGGCTTGAGCTGCTCCAAAACACAGAACATCACAGAATACGTAGAGAGTTGGTGCTGTTATTTATATATTCTTACATTTAGCATTAGTCATAACATTAGTGAATAGGCTATATTAAATTTTAGTTTTACGTTATCTCGCACCGCCCGGTTGAGAACCACTGACCTAAAGCGCGATCTACCAGCATTGCCTTCACGATCGACTGGTAGATAGCGATCGACCTATTGGGCACCCCTGCTTTAGAATCTCCTAGACTCATATAGATATACAGAGACACTGAAAGGTTTAAACAATAACCCCCCAAAACAACCTCCTGCTTGACATACTTGAGTTTGTTCAGTGAGCAATTTGGATCCTCCAGTTTTTCAGACAGAAGTTTGACTCCTGAATCTCCTGGGTGATTGTAGCTCAGATCCAGCTCTCTCAGGTGTGAGGGGTTTGAAGTCAGAGCTAAAGACACATAATGACAGCCTTTCTCCGTCACCATACAGCCAGACAACCTATAAAAACATACAACAGTCCACATCACATTAGTTTGTTTGTTGTTCCTTTTTATATTGAACTGATTGTTCAATAAAACAATTAGTCACAAAAAAAAAAATAACTTTGTGCTCATTTAGCATTATCAAGAAGAAACAAATATTCCCCCAAATCATTGGACATTATGTGTGACCATGGACCACAAAACCAGTCATAAGGTCATTTTTAAAAAATTTAGATTTATACATCTAAAAGCTGAATAAATAAGCTTTCGATTGATGTATAGTTTGTTAGTATAGGACAGTAGTTGGCCGAGAATCTGAGGGTGTAAAAAGTCTAAATATTGAGAAAACTGCATTTAAACCGGTTTAAATGAAGTTCTTAGCAATGCATACTACTAATCAAGAATTAAGTTGATATATTTATGGTAGAAAATTTACAAAATATCTTCAGGGAACATGATCTTTACTTAATATCTTAATTATCTTTGGCATTAAAGAAAATCCATAATTTTGACCCATACAATGTATTGTTGGCTATTGCTACAAATATACCCGTGCTACTTATGACTGGTTTTGAGCTACAGAGTCACATATATCTTGCATTTAAATGCAAAAGTAAAGTGTTAGATCTCTCACACAAACAATAGTGGCACAATACTGCTCCTGAAATCATGTCAAAAAATTAGTGAAAGAAAGAATAAAGATAATATTTAAAAACAAAACTTCTAATGTTCTAATCTAATCTGCTGCTACCCCTACCCACACAAGAGATTGGCGCCAAAATGACACAATGATAAACTTTTTCCAGTTTCAGAGATTTTTCATAAATTATTAATTTATATTTATCTTAGTTTATTTAACAGTTACGCTTAATGATGAATGAAACATTCAGCACAAATCTGGTGGCTGACATGGGCACTCCAGCAGCTGGCTGTGACATGACCCCGGCTTTAAGGAGCGGATTCCAGACACTCCACCAAGTGTCAAAAAAAGTCCAGGAGGGAGGTAGAACGCAGGCAGATCAGGAGGAGGGATGGTGGTCCAGGCCCATGTGGTGGAAGAGGGCCTGGAGACAGAGACTGGATAACCCCAATGGCGGATCAGACAGGACTGCAATGGAGAGCATAGTAACAGCATTTATGGCCTTAACAGAACAGGCAGACAGTTCAGCAACGGTCTCCTTGACCGTAACAGGACAGACAGAGTTCAGGAATGGGCACCACCACCCAGAGAGGAGCTGAAGTGGACAACACCGCCTTGGGAGGTTCTGCAGCAGAAGCTGCCACCACGGGAGGAACTGGAGTAGGCTCAGGAATGGACTCCTGGACTGGAATGAATTCAAAAACTAGAGTGGGCTCTGGAGCGAACTTGTAAACTGGAGCAAGCTCTGGAATGAACTCACAGACTTCAATGGGCTCTGTAGTGAACTCATAGATGGGAGCGAGCTCTGGAATGAACTTGTAGACTTGAGTGAGCTCAGGAGCGGATTCATTGACTGGAGTGGATTCTGAGGGCTCCCGGACTGGAGCGGGCTCTGGAGTGAACTCTGAGGGCTTTTGGACTGGAGCGGGTTCATGAGTAGACTCTGTGGTCTCCCAGACTGGAGTGGTCTCTGGAGTGGACTCTGAGGGCTCCCAGACTCGAGTGAGTTCATGAGTGGACTCTGAGGGCTCCCGGACTGGAGTGGGTTCATAAGTGGACTCCGAAGGCTCTTCGACTGAAGCAAACTCTGAAGGCTCCAAGACCGGAGCGGGCTCTAGAGTGGACTCTGAAGGGTCTGGACTTGAGCAGGCTCTGGGTCAACAGGAGTGGTCCTTGCAGAGTTCACCAAGAGGTGATTATTGCAATTCGTTATACTGTGGCATTTCTAAAGCCCAAATTGCCCGACTTCAGTTGATCCAAAATGCTGCCTCAAGATTTCTTTTGAAAAAGAAAAAAAGGGATCACGCTACTCCACTTTTAAAGGCCCTTCATTGGTTACCAGTACAATTTAGAATACATTTTAAAATTGTACTATTTGTTTTTAAATCTTTGCACAATCAAGCACCCGGCTACCTATCTGAACTATTGCATCAGTATATCCCCTCAAGAAGCTTAAGATCTGGTGACCAGAATCTTCTTTTAATACCACACTCCAGACTTAAACGTAGAGGTGACCGTGCCTTCTCTGTAATTGGTCCTCGTCTCTGGAATGACCTGCCAGTGGAAATTCGAATGGCCCCGAGCTTGACCATTTTTAAGTCTCTGTTAAAAACCCATCTGTTTTCATTGGCTTATTAGGTTTTATTCCTGCCTATTATAATTTTTCTGGTACTGTTTTATTTTGGGTTCTTTGTTTTAATCTGTTTGCTTGTTTTAATTACTTTTATGATGCTGTATCTTTTGTGAAGCACTTTGGTCAGTCTCGTGGCTGTTTTAAATGTGCTATATAAATAAAGTGAACTTGAACTTGAACTTGCTGCCCTCCTTCTCGATTTTCACTTGCGAGATAAAGACAAATGAGGCTTCTCTATTCTCTGGGGTCACTGCAATTAGCACAGGCTGACCGGATCAGACCACTAAACTGCGCTAACAGAGAGTCAATAAACCCTCAAAACTCTAGATTCTTCAGTCCCTTCATCTCCCACAGAGGCAAAGGGTAATCCAGGCATTCATTAAAAATCTTGAGCTCAGAATTACAAGTTCCAGTCCTACCGCCAAAGTCCAAAAGGTCTGTGCAAGACCTCCTACTCCTATCCCCTGTTGACAAAGAGCTGCCAACATCTAGAGCCGAGCCTTCCACTCCTTCTTAGAAGCAGGAGGAGAAATACGGATATCCATAGACCAAGAGGTGATAAAAAAAAACTGCTGGATCTAGAAGTGGCATCAGTATTCTGTCACAAAGTGCACTCAAGCAAGAAGATCCAATTGCAGGTTTAATTGAAAACAGTAATCCACATAAGGAACCCGCAAAAACAGAGAACAGAAAACACAAAGAATCAGAACGCATTACTGATACAACAAAAGACACAATGAGCAAGGTTTATATATGGTTGAGCTAATAGGTGAATGACAAACAGCTGACAGTAATGATGATCCAAAAGGAGTGCCCTCTGGTGGCTGACATGGGCACTCCAGCAGCTGGCTGAGACAAATAATAATAATAACGATAATAATGCAGGGTTCCTATTTGTAGCTTGACTTCTTCAGTTATGCATAAAACTTTCCCCTCTCTGAGAGGGCGGCCGTCTAGCGCCTCCACTGCCATGGGAGAGTTACAGGGAGTTAGTTTCAGTTTATGTTGCAGAGCAAATTCATGTGATACAAAGTTACCGGCTGCTCCAGAATCTAATGGTGGTATCAGTAGTGGTAATCGTCTTGTTTTGAATAACTAATTTGTCTGGTAACTTAATGCTTGATGGAGAGGTCGTAATACGAGCATTAATACTCACCGATCGAGAACTGGATGACAGACACTGGGCAGGTGTGTCCGGTCTGACCGCAATAGAGGCACAGTTGGTTCTGCATGCGCCGTTCTCGTTCCTCAGGTGTGAGGTGAGTGAATCCCAGCTGCAAGGGTTCCCTCATCTCGACAGGCCAACTCCGACTGCAGTTCTAAGTTCAAACCTTTCCGAAACAAGAGCTTTAGTGTGTCCTCAACCCAATTAGTCTGAGCCGTGAGGGTTCGAAAAGACAGGGCATACTCAGCGGCCGATCTTCTCCCTTGCGAAAGAGTTAGCAGTTGGTCACCCGCAGTCTTCCCTTCGGTGGGGTGTTCGAAAACATCACGGAAATGTTGGAGAAATGCATCGAAGGTGGAAAACGATGAGCCATCCATCCTCCATACAGTGGTAGCCCAATCCAGCGCTTTCCCGTTGAGTAATGAACAAACAAAAGCAATGCAGCTAGAGTCTGTGGGGTACAGCGAGGGCTGTTGGTTAACGAAAAGCAAGCACTGGAGTAGGAAGCCTTTGCATTTGGCGGGTTCACCAGCAAATTTCTCTGGGAAAGCGAGTCGTGGACTGATTGAGGATGCCTGAGCAGGTGGGGAGCTATTGCGTATCGGTGGTTGATGAGATGCGGCTTCGGGTGGTGATACATTAAGTCCCTGCATTGCTTTGACCAGCTCCTCGGTTAAAGTAGCTGGTCGCTCCTGAACTTCTTTTCACAAGCGTCTTGTTAGGTTAATGGTCACGACTCCATAATCCTCCATAAGTCTTGTCACAAGGCTACTAGCTATATTACTAACTTATCAATATTACGTTAAAGTGAGCTTTGTTGGTATAATGCAGGAGTCATCAAACTTGATCCTGGAGGGCCGGTCTCCTGCAGAGTTTAGCTCCAATTTGCCTCAACACACCTGCATGGAAGCTTCTAGTATGCCTAGTAAGAGCTTGATTAGCTGCTTCAGGTGTGTTTGATTAGGGTTGGAGCTAAACTCTGCAGGGACACCGGCCGGGTTAGAATTGGATGCATTTAAAAGTAAGATACTTTTAGACTGTAATGCCCAACAGACAAATAAATATAATTTTAAAATAAATTTTCATCATTTAACATTTTTTATTGTAAATGCAGGCTTTAGGCCTGCTTACAGGATTCAAAACGAAATGACAAGACGTATTTTTCAGCATTATGAGATTTTTATTGGTATTATCCACTAACATGCTGCAGTGATATGCAGGCTCCTCTTACACCAGTGGTCAGTTGTTCTTAAATATTATTATATATTAAAAATACATATTAAACATATTTTCTACCAGTATAAGTTCATAAGTACTCTCTATTCTAATTCTATTCTTTAAAAAAAAAAAAACTTTCCCATTTTAGACTTGCACTATTAATTTACTAACTGCTTGTTTTCTTTAAAAAAAAAAAAAACTAAACTAACACTAGCTTTTTTTAATCAATTTTGTATTCTATTTGTTTTCTTTTTATTTATTATCAAATTAAGCAAAAAAGTCATCTAACACTAGCTTGCCCTATTCTTTTTCAATTCTGTTTTTCTTTTTTATTTATTATATGATAAAAAAACCTTGCTATGTATAAGCTAACTGAGACTTGTTATAGCACTTGCATATCATTGCTCTTTTGTTGATTTTGATTGCTTCCATTGTCATCATTTGTAAGTTGCTTTGGATAAAAGCATCTGCTAAATTACTAAATGTAAATATAAGACATCACAAGACAAACACTCTAATCCATATTAACAATTAAAGTATGCAACGTAAACTAACTTAAAAACTCAGAACGCTGGTCACTGACGCCACTGCTATTACACTATAAGCTGAGGTACCTTACATGACCCAAGTTAGTGGTTAAAGGGGTCATATAATGCCCATTTTCCACAAGTTGGTATTATTCTTTAGAGTGTTAATGAAAAGTCTGTAACATAGTTTGGTTAAAATTTCTGATCGGTAGTGTAAAAAAAAACTTTTTTACTCTCTCAAAAACAGCTCTTTTTAGAGCAAGCGGTATTGTGTCATTCTCCTTTAAATGTTAATGAGCTCTGCTGACCACGCCCCTCTCGTCCGAGCCATTCTCTGAAGGATTGTTTACTTTAGCCGCATTCATGGTGAAAATTGCTAATTAGCACATTATTAGGAAAGGCAATTTGCAAAGATTCATTTAAAAAACCTTGAACTCACTTCTTCTGGAGGTGAAGCTGGATCACGAATGATTCGCGTGAACATAGACGCATTTAGGTAGATCGAGGGCGCATTCCCTTCAAAACCAAACGTAATCCTCTTCAGCGGCTCAGATGACGGGAGTAAATGGCTACTGCTATGTACATTATTACATCCAACAACAAAACACCTCAATCGCTTGGGAGCCATTCTTGTCTACATCTGCTCAGGCGGTGACAGCTCACTCAGGGCGGGTCTGAGGTAAGACACCAGTGCAGTCTGTGC
Source organism: Barbus barbus (assembly GCF_936440315.1). NCBI lineage: Eukaryota > Metazoa > Chordata > Actinopteri > Cypriniformes > Cyprinidae > Barbus > Barbus barbus. The sequence goes on from NC_136717.1 coordinate 2,631,104, forward strand.
TAAAACGCTGCTGTCAATCAACAATCGTGGGATGGGACTCCGTCCGTGTGACGTCACATGGACAGACGGCTCGATTTGAGAAAGGGGAAAACATTTAACATGTTTGCAAAAAAAAACACTGGGTGGATTTTATCATTATAGGGTGGTTGTGTAAACACACTGCCAACACACATTTCAGTTCAAACAACTTGTAAAAGTGCATGTAGCATTATATGACCCTTTTAAGCTTTCTTCAGCATTAAAACCCCAGATCCTCTCATCTCTCAATAATAGACCATCTGTAGTGAGAAAGTACTATGCAAGCCAGGTCTTAAAAACGAAAAAGAAAAACAAATTCAGTAGGTTCACTCCAAGCAGAATCAGTATTTTTAACGTTTCTGTTCTTGCATTCCTTCTGTAGGCCTACTATTACCTTTCTGAAACCAGTTTCAGTATAAAAAAAAAAAAAATAGGTTAATAATTTTTACTTTTTTTTGTCTATGATAATAATAATAATAATAAAAGTACAGCGTTTTCTTCCAAAAAATAAATAAAAATCCTGCATCTAGTCTTGGCCAATATAGTATCTTTTTTTTTGTTTACCCAAATGTTATTAAATTACTCTGTAATTTATTGTCATACTGACAAAAGCAAAACAATTAAAACAAAACATCCTATGTTTTCACTTTTTAAATTAAATTGATCTGCTTTTATGGTCTCATTAGTTTGTTGGTGTCTGTTTAGTAGTAAATGTGCATAAGAGAAGGGGAGTGTGGTAAAAAAATACGGTATGTTGGTGATCTTGTCATAGTTCTTACCACATTAAGCTATGTTTTAGATCATGACTTTAGATGATCCACAAGGTATAGCAAAGCATAGTAAAAATTAGCACTGTAAAGTAATACTTTAAGTTTTTTCAGTGATCAAACTGTCATGATAAACATGAGATAATACTATTGATAACAGAATCATGAATATTTTATTGGCCTTTGTGAAGTACGCAATAAATTTCAAAAGACTATAGCTCACCTCGCCACGATTAAAGTTCCACTTCAGGAACTCAAGCTGCGTCGAAACGTTTTGGGAACGCCTTCACGCCTTCTCCTCTGTTCTTTTGCCTTAGTTGTGTTTTTCAACACAACTAAGTGTTGTGTTGAAATACGAGTCCCATACGAATCCCAAAGCATTTCAACGCAGCTCAAGTTCCTGAAGGGGAACGCCTCAAGGTTACGCATGGTTCCCTGAGTGAACGAGATGCTGCGTCTCCCTGCCATACTTCAAGCATCCCTGCGAGTGCTTGCTTCATTCTACCAGAAGCTGCTGCTGTATCCACCGCACATGCCTTTAAGCTTCCCGGTCTCTACATCACCCCACCCGTGACTTCTCGCCCATCCATTGGACTGATTACACACTTGATTTAAAGCGCATCACACAGAAGTCGTTCCCAAAGCATTTTGATGCAGCGTCTCGGTCCTTTGGGGAACATGCGTAACCTTGAAGCGTTCTCTGCCACTTCAGTTCAGTACATTACATGACTGCCCCCTACTGATCAAGTCTTTCCTGTGTTAGAGCATTCCCCATTATCCTGCATAACACAACGTGGTCTCGTGTGATCCTTTTCCTCTGCGCACGCATTCTCAGTGGCCAGATCTGTATATGTGCTAGATAATGCCTGTGCAGTGCTGTCAGAAGTTATTCTTGAAAATACAGCAGTTTTTCAGCTTGTTCAGTAATTGTTTCAGACCATTTTGCTATTTCAGTCTCAATATAATCTACAGAGAATTGTATAAACATGAAAACAAATGACTGCAAATGTTTTTGTCTCTTGTTCTGGCACTCCATTGAGAGCAGATACAACATTTGTTGACAAAATTCAAAGGCCATTTATTTTGGTAGCATTTTGTTAATTATTTTATGGAAAAACATTTACCTTAGTATCTCCAGCTTTGAGTTTGGACTCTTCAGTCCTTCAGAGAGAAGCTTCACTCCTGAATCATGCAGGTCATTGTTACTCAGATCCAGCTCTCTCAGGACAAAGTTTGAAGATTGTAAAACTGATGACAAACTCCCACAAGACTGTGCAGTGAGATTACATATGAAAAATCTGAACAAGATGAACACAGAAATTGCATACAGAATTAATCTTAACATTGTGATTTTTTAATAAATAAATAGTCAAGTATTTCAAACTCAAACCTCAATATCTCCATCTTAGAGTTTGGACTCTTCAGTCCATCAGAAAGAAGTTTCACTCCAGGATCCTGAAGGTCATTGTTACTCAGGTCTAGCTCTCTCATGACAGAGTTTGAAGACTGTAAAACTGAAGATAAAGTTTCACAGGACTGATAAGTGAGATGACACCCACACAGCCTGTGAAACGAACAAAACAAATAGCCATATTAATGTGAATTTAAATAGTTTATAACCTATAGTGCATGTTTGTACTGAATAACACTTTACAATAGGAATACAATAACAAAGCACTCACAAATTATTTCAAAACTATCATAGGTCATTAGTAATTTATAAACTGTAGTTAATACATTATTAGACTACATACAAGTAGTGAGTACATCATTGATTGTCTCTGTAATTAACGTGTTTAAATACATCATATATTAAGGGTTAGATAATGCTTTGTTGACAATGTATTAACCATAGATTGTTCTCACTTTAGGTCACAGAAAATCTGAAAATGTCAAATTAAGTGCTTTAAACCAGCCTTTATTGGACATTAATTGCATTTATTTTTCAGTGTTCATTAAAATGTTTACATTGGATTACCATGTTTTATAGGGACCTTCCATAGAAATAGTCTTAGAGGGGACAGGATATACAGTTTCAGTGTAAGCCTACCCCTAATCCTAACTGATGTATCTTAACATGATCTAGTAAGTATTTGTATGTACTTCATATTGACGGCATTATGCTATTTAATTTTTTTTTAAGTTTGTGTTAAAAAGTATGTTTAACTTTGGGCATAGGCTTACTGTATTTGTACATTTTAAAAATCTCTTAATACTAATGCAATTTATAATGATAAAAATTGCTTTTAAGCACTTAAGTAATGACATTTTTCAATATACCATGACCTAATCTAATCTAAAGTGAGAACTAAGTTCTTTGTTGTTAAGTTGTTTACTATTGATTAACTATGTACTTTATCATACTTAATATAAAGTGTTAACACATTATCTATTAAATTGCCATAAGTAACTTAAGTAAATACAAATGTCACAACATCTCCAAGGCCTGATAAAAGCCTCAGGGTCAACTCCTGAGGCTTAAGCTAATAACTCTTCTGTGCATTTGTGCTCAACCCTGCAGCAAATTGTTCATGAATCAAACTGATCCAGTTCAACTCGCTGACTCAATGATCCGGTCACAGTCGTTGTCAATTTGTCAACGCACTGAATCTGTCCTATGGAATGAGGCAAGAACCAAGAATAATATGATCCTCAGAGCTGAGGATTTTACTGATGAAGTAAAAATAAATTTGTTGTAATAATTAAATGCATAAGGAAGGGAAAATGCTTTTAAATGAACATTAAAGTTTTTTGAAAGAAGTCATTAGTAAGGTTAGTTATTATTTCATTCTCATAACTGGAACACTGCATTACAATATTCCAGGTTATCCAGGATGATTGGGAACCCTAACTATTTTCTCATCAGGTTCTTTGAGTAGGCATTGCCTGCCTTGTGTTCTTGGAGAAAATACCACTGATAAAATCAAACTACAATATAGACAGTGTGATGGGACTGAGTAAGTACTCTTATTCACTACTTTTGACTACGCCACTCATGATTTTATTTGGGTAGGAGATCCCAGGCCATGTAAAGGGTTTTCCCACACGGCTATTCAAATCAATGAATATCCTCAAGGCAAAATACTATAAAAACCGTTTCAATTTTATTAACCAAGTAAATAAATAGTTTTGCTTCAAAGCTGGCTCAATTCACTCATACAAGATGAAAACACAAATAACTGTGGAGAATAATATATCGCCTATATCGGCTAACGTCGGCAGCGTCTGGATCCAAAGTTGCCCTGACACACCAAGCCGACGCTCGACACCTGATGGCCAAGTAGCACGTCCGTTCTGCGCCTGCGTAAGAATTGTTTTTTTTTCTTGTGCACTGGTTTGTCAACTGAACAGCCAGTCAGAATGATCTGATGGCCCAACTGAACGACGAGCTCAGACACCAATTCAACATGTCGAATTAGCCGAAAAAAATCGGCTCATCCAGCCCAAGATAACCAGCATGAGAGAATTTAAGACATCTACAATTGAGTGAGGTATGCAGTGTTGATCACCAATTGTTCAATTCAGAATAGTCAGCATGAAAACGCGTAAGGCACTTCCAGCGACAGAAAACCACCTGCATGGCAAACAATTGAAATGCAGCTCGTCTACTTATCGGAAGTGTGTATTTAAAGGGAATCCTGCCTACTATCGTAGGTACAGCAACGCCTCTTAGTGGCTTGGCTACAACTGGAAAAATGTCTGCTAGCTATAGTTATGAAACACCTAGTCTCAGCCTCAGACATCACGCCCACGGCACACTTAGCTGGAAACACTTCAGGAGTTTCGAAATCGTCCTCTGATTTGTTGAATTCTACAGGATTTCTGGGAGATGTGTGTGTCACGTTCTGCCCGGAAACAAAGATGGCGTGACGCCAAAACCCCCTCACGAAAGAAGAAAGCCGTCATGTTTACAACTGTGACGACGACCGCTTGTCAGGATCAAATAAACGCTGGATTTTCAAAAGGATGTGAAATATTTAAAGTTTGCGGCAAAGAATCTGTAAAATACGTCACCGGTCTGTTATTGTGGCAATATTTACACACCCCGAAACGTGACGATGAATGAAACAAACTGTGATTTGTTGTTTGACATGTCGGTCAAACGACCTCATGAGCGGGCCTTGGCCAATGAAAGCTGCCAACTATTCCAGACCTTCAGCAATCAGTCTGAAAGTCTGGCTACGCAAGACTATGAAACACTTATTTATCCACATATCTGAACATAGTGATTCAGTGAAAGTTAAAGTCAAACCTCAGTATATTCAGTCGACAGTGTGGACTCTTCAGTCCATCATAAAGCAGCTTCACTCCTGAATCCTGCAGGTGATTGCTACTCAGGTCCAGCTCTGTCAGATGGGAGTTTGATGATTGTAGAGCAGAAGACACAGTTTCACAGCATGTTTCATCAAAACCACAGCTGTCAAATCTGCCAAAACAGAATGTTTAGTTTTTATTTATGTAGAATAAAACATTTAATTGAACAGCAGTTAGTGAAATTACTCACAGGGCTTTTCTGCAGCATCTCACAGCTGGAATGAGTCTTGTGTATTTTGACGATGACAACGTGAACCTCTTTGGGTTGAACTCATCCAGCACCTTCTCTGATATCAGCAGTATGTAGGTTAGCACTGTGCACATTGAAGGTGAGAGGTCTCTTCCTGGATATTCATCTGAACTGAGGTAACTCTGGATTTCCTCATATAATGAATGATCCTTCAGCTCAAGTAAGCAGTAGAATAAGTTGACTAGAGCTTCATCTGAGATATACTTGTTTTGTTCTTGTTTAATGTATTCAGTTATTTTTGTGATGCTCTCTGTGGTGTCTTTAGTTTGTGTGAACAGGCCTTTGAGCAAGTTTTGACTAGATTTCAGTGAAATGCCCATCAGAAACCGCAGAAACAGGTCCAGATGTCCTCTCTGACTCCTCCTGGCTTTATCGACAGCCTTCTGCAGTAGCTCCTGCAATGTGACATTTTGTTTTGGCTTATCAAAGAAAAACTGAAGCTCCTGCATGTTCTTGTTCAGGTAACAGAGGAACACATGCACTGCAGCAAGAAACTCTTGAACACTCAGATGCACAAAGCAGAAGACCTTTGCTCCATGAAGTCTGTGTTCCCTTTTGAAGATCTCAGCGATCATTCCTGTGAACTCAGTGTCTTTGCTCACATCAATACCACATGCTTTCAGATCTTCCTTATGGAACACAATGTTTTCCTTTTTCAGTTGTTCAAACGCTAACTTGGCTAACTTCAAAATCATCTCTCTATTTAATTGTAAGTGCTCTGTACATTCTCTTTCTTCTTGTTCATCGTACTTCTGGTTCTTCATGTCCATCTGTATCAGTAAGAAGTGAATGTACATTTCAGTGAGTGTTGTGCTGATGTTCTCTGCATTGTTCTCATTGAGAATATCTTCAAGTACTGTGGCCGTGATCCAGCAGAACACAGGAATATGGCACATGATATAGAGACTACGAGATGTCTTAATGTGTGAGAGGATTCTGGAGGCCAAAGTCTCATCTGTGATTCTCTTTTTGAAATACTGCTCCTTCTGTTGGTCAGTGAATCCTCGCACCTCTGTGAACAAACCCACATACCGAGGAGGAATCTGATTGGCTGCTGCTGGCCGTGAGGTCACCCACACATGAGCTGATGGAAGTAGCTTGCCTTTGACCAGACTTGTAAACAGCACATCTACAGATGCTCTTTCCTCAACAGTGTTCAATGTTTCACTTTTACAGTTCAATGGCAGTCCACTCTCATCAAGTCCATCAAATATAAATGCTAGCTTACAATCCTTATATAATTTTGATTTCTCCAGGTCCTTCAATTCAGGATAAAATTTCAGCAGAAACTCATGGAGATTGACCTCTTTGTCTTTAATCACATTGATCTCTCTGAATGGAAACAGGAACACACAGACTATATCCTGATTGGTGTTTCCTTCTGCCCAGTCCAGGATGAACTTCTGCACAGAGACAGTTTTGCCAATGCCAGCGACTCCCTTGGTCAGCACAATCTTCTCCTCATTGTTTTTCCTCAGTTCAGTAAATATATCATTGCATTTGATTGGTTTGTCAATTGTTTTTTTGTTCTTGAAAACATCAATCTTCAGAATCTCATGTTCCTGATTGACATCTTTCATATCTCCCTCTGTGATGAAGAGCTCTGTGTAAACAGTCCTGAGATCTGTGTCATTTTCTTCGTTGCCCTCAAAAATATATTTAGCCTTTTTCTTCATGTTGTTTTTGTGAGTTTTTAAGAAGTTTTTTTGCAGCTCTATAATTAAAAACAAATAAGAGATAAAAAAAAAAAAAAAGCATTAAACAAATTTGACACTTTTTTCATCGATCATCATTATTAGTTACTGATTCAGATAGATTAAATTCATACTGATGAAAACAGCAGTCCATCCCTAACAACTTGGGTTTCAATTATACAATTTCTGAATGTGTTTATGTTCTTTCCAGATCACTTATTGTATTGATTGACATAATCTTTAGGCTTTGCTGGCGATATTAGAAAAATGCAAAATGCTGATATCTGGCATTTTTCAAATATCGGCATCGGCCGATAAGATTTTCTGTTTGGCCGATGCGTTTTGTGGCAGGACTTTTATTTTGAAAACACTGAGAACGGCAGCGCCTGAGCACACAGCGCTCACATTCTCAATCTTAGTCACTGTTGTCGTAAACAGTTCTGTCTAATACGGATAAAAGTCTGTCTAATAATCAGATAGAACTGTTAAACAGAGGAATTAAAAGGTATACAAAAAATGATTATAACGATAGCTTTTATATTATTAGTAATAGAAAGGCAAATAGTATAATACTTTTTCGTTTGCCTTCAGCATTCAGCACATGCGCATTTATATAATTTAAACAAATCTTTGAATGACTAATGAACATATATATTAAAATATATATTTTTTTTATTAATTATTTATTTATGAAAAATGCTTTGTCATCTAAAGTATTATGTTTCTTTACACATAATTTTTTTAATCCATTTTCAAATTATTTAAAATTACTTAAATACTAATTAAAATAAATAAAATTATATCGGCTTTATATCAGCCATCAGCCACCCTGCGTTCCTAGATATCTGTATCGGCATCGGCAGTTAAAATACCAATATCAGTCGACCACTAATTGTAATCATGTCTCGATGATACTGAATCAATTTGGTGACAGTGCCTTCTATTGTTAACTTTAATAAAGTTTAATCACATTATAAGATGATTAATTAAGGCATTTAGACCATTGTATATTGGGTATCACTGTATGCTTGCAGTTATATTTTCTCTTTTTTCCATTTACAGACAGTGATTGACATTTACTCCAGATTTGTTGTAAATTACCTCCAGCAGGGACAGATGTCTTCATATTGCCCTCAGTCTGAGCTGTGAGAGAGAAAGAGAGAAGTACTATCTGGGAAACACTTATCTCACAAACACATCAGCAGAGCAAAGAGGAAAAGAGGTTTAAATCAAACCTTCACACTTGTAAATATTTAATCACGCAGTGGCGGCTCGTGGGTTTTAAAATAGAGGAGGCACACTAATTGTATTGTTCTGGGGATCCCTGCCAATTATTATTACTATTATTTGCTTTTAACCACTTTAAAATGGCTTTTTGGTTGCCTTTAGTCAGAAAAAGTAAAGAAAACGACACACATACAGCAAGATAATACAATTTTATTTACCTGGCCTATCACTTGAAGCAAACATCCATTCCCTTTTAAAAGTCTGCGTTAAAAGAGAGCTGCCTGTTGTGACATTTAATTTAGCCGACTGCTGTAGTCTATATCCAGCTTAGACACGTTTATTCCCTTTATTTTTAATTTGTATATATACTCTTTGAATGATAGCTTGGTAAATCTATTGGCGATCAAATAGTCAATGTCACTACTCTGTCACATGTGTGTTCCCATTGTGTTCCTGTCATTTCCTTATTTGATAGTTCCTGTTCTTATTAGTTCATTATTGGTTAATTCGTGTCCAGCTGTGTTTAGTTATCTTGTTTAGTTTATTATTGAAGCCCTGTGTGTTCCTTATTCTTGTTTCTGGTATTGTTCGTCAAACCCCTTGCTACTTGTGTTCCTACCTGTCTTGAATCCCTGTGTGAGAAGATTAAAGTCTGTTTATCGGTATTCTCCAGCGTTCCTTGCTCCAGCACAGTAGCTTAAGCGTGACATACTCATCATAAGTACTTGGTACATTATAAGTGCAAAGGTGTTCAAAACTAATATCACGTAATTTACGTCTCTATGATGACTGGTTGAAATACCAGAAGGAATTCTAGCCTCCCCTGCAAGGTTTCTTTTCTCAACACTCCTCAGCACTCGATGGTGACTGGCAAATTTTTTTTTTTACCAACGGAGGCATGAGAGCTTAGCGCTCCCCCGGTCTCCCCCTCCCCTTCTCTATCACTTAGCGGTTGTAACTGCATCAGCAGATTCGGCGCATTCGCGATAGAAAAGTGGCACTTCCCAACTTCAACATGTTATGGTATTACAGCTGTGAAATTACAAACAAAAAATACACATTCTGAGACATAAACTGAAATGAATTGTGAATTTTATTAACATTAAATCGTCCTCCTCCCATTTTCAGTTCAAAATTTTGGGGAAGCTGTGCATCCCCTTCCACCCCCGATGAGCCGCCACTGTAATCACGTTACAGTCACAATGAATTAAATGTTACCTTGCTTTTGTCTATTCTCCAACTGTTTAGCCAGATCGTTTTGTTTCATCTTTCTCAGAATGTCCACCATGACCTTCACAGCTTCTTCTGGTCCAAAACACACCACCATCTTATCTACCGTGTCAAATATATCTGCCTTTTCCATTTCAGACTTTGATATATGGTTATGATATGCATTCATTAAGCGCCAATGAAACTCCTTCAGTTCAGCTTCTACCAGCTCCTTCAGTGAGTCCACGAGCAGCTCTTTAACAGACGCCATCGTCCTTCACCAACTCTGGGCTGCAGGTCAAGTAAAAGAAAAGATCTTAAGTACTTCCACTCTTAACATGTGGACCTAAGTGCTCAAATATATGTGACACTTTAAAATCTATATATCTCAGTATCTCATGAAGTAGTACAGTATTATTTACTAACCATGAATAATGTATTAATAAAATAGTTTCAAATAGTTTCTTGTTTATTCACTGAACATCATCTTGAACAGAAGTTCTACAACTCCTTTCAATTCTGCATTTTTATAGGACTCTGGAGGGGGAAGTTTTCTTCAGAACTTAAACCTGTTAAACCAGAATGATATTAGAAAAATAATGAAACCAATTTTTCAGACTCGAGAACAGACCAACACACAACATGTCTGACACACCATTGAGTAAAATAATTTACAACATTGAAAAACACTGATAAACAGTGTAGGGATGCACTGATCATGATTTTTCATGGCTTATTACACTATTTCAAAAAACAAATGGGCCAATTCCAATACCAGTTTATAATTGTAAGCAAATTTTAAACAAATATATCATGCAAATCTGACTTTTTCTGTTTAAGTGCTACAATCGATGCATCTACCAACCCAGAAAACATAAAAAAAGGACAACCCAGTAACTTTGTTTTGGTAAGCCTCTTTATATCTACACTTTTTTATACACTATCTCACAGAAGTGACATTTTTAACATCTCACATTTTTGTCAATATTTCACTAATATTTTAGTGGTGTCAAAATTAGCGCGTTAACGCAGGCGATTAATTTTTTCAGTTTAACGCATTAAAAATATTTAACGCAATTAACGCAGGGGTGGGCCTGGGGTTGGCCACCCCACTCACAACTGCTGTTTCTGTCACAATTTTTCTTGACAAGAAGTGCATTAATTCAGTCGCAGAATGTCTTTACGAGCACATCAATCCGGAGACGTTTCAGATGCACGCTCGGCGCTCCACTTCAGTTCAGCGCCAGGCGCGAGTCAAACTAGTGCAGAAACTGTACTGTGCTCGTAGCACGTGATCTTCGCACTAAGGCACCAGCGTGTGCTGTAGCCTGTATCCTTTCATATCAAAGCTATACTACGTGCATGCAATGTCGTGGTCAGTCTAGAAGTTACCAAAAAGGCGATTAAAGCTGCCTTAAAACTGTGCATGCATGTAATATATTTAATACGAGTCACATTTAAGAACATGTCTATGAAATGGTTTTAGAAGTTGTTTTTTTAAAGTCTAATCAATTTTAAAATTGATAGCTCTCAATTATACTGTAATGTTGAATGGCTATAGTCAATGGTTATATATTGGGCAGGGTGGGGCAATTTTATAGAGAAATCAGTATTGGTATCAGTGATACTGGCCTTCAGTCATAAAGATGCCATTAAACAAATATAAAAAATATACTGTCTTTATGTTGTTTGTACATTAATTTGAAGATTGAATGTGAAATTATTGCAATATAAAAGTATATCAAAAAACTTTAACGTTAGGTGGGATTAATCGCAATTAAATTCATAAATGTGCGATTCATTCGTTAATATTTTTTCATTGATTGACAGCACTAATTTTATTATCTTTTCATGTAACAACACTGAAGAAATGACACTTTGCTACAATGTAAAGTAGTGAGTGTACAGCTTGTATAACAGTGTAAATTTGCTGTCCCCTCAAAATAACTCAACACACAGCCAATAATGTCTAAACCGCTGGCCACAAAAGTGAGTACACCTCTAAGTGAAAATGTCCAAATTTTCTCTCCCCAGTGTCATGTGACTCGTTAGTATTACAAGGTCTCAGGTGTGAATGGGGAGCAGGGGCCTCATGTATAAAACTCTCCGTAGATTTCATCCTAAAAGTGTACGTACACACAAAAGCTAGATTTTGCATACGCACAAAACTTTTCAGATTTAGAAAAGCATGCATACACCAGAACATGCGCAAAAATTCCTTTATAAATCCCAGTCAGGGGAAGATTGTGCGTACGTGCATCTCCACCCTGACTCCTCCCCAAAATAACCATATATGGAGCTTACAACGCCTAATTTTACGATGCATAATCTCATCTGCATATCATTTCCATGCATATTTCCATCCACGTGACACTATGTTTAACACCGTCAAAGGTACAAGACGTTAAGGTAATATGAGCCATTTGTGCCACATTAATTTTTATAGCCAAAATCATCCAGAATGTTTTAGAATATATCAAAATATCCATAAATACAAAACTGTTTAGTTCTCAGATAAATGGCCTATTTTAGAATATACTTGACCTCATTCTTTCTACTGGCCAAATAGTATTTCAATTGTTTTAAACAACTCAAATAAAATAAAATTTATGTACTTTTGCTGAAAAGGTGAACAACTTTTAGCTATTTTTATTGGAAACAGGTAAGCCGTTTATTGCAGTGTAAATACAATTTTCTGACTCGCACGTCAGACAAAAAGGAAACAGGCAAATCTTACCTTCCCCCCAAGTTTTATCCTTCAAATACAGTTGTATTTTTCATAATGTTGTGGAGATGCCTTCACATGACATCAACACTTCTATGCAGCTGCGGCTGTACAGTAGCTATTATTCAAACCGGACAATGGACCATTCGACCACCGAATCCCAGCAGTGTCCGCTATAATATCGAAGTAAGTGTGCATCATTGATCATTGTTCTCGCTAAAAAAAATTCTCATAACATGAGATCCACAGTTTAGTTTAAATATATGAATTATTATAGCACTCATCGCTGTCATTAAAACATTGCATGCCACAGGAAAAGTGATCAACTACAAATATGTCTAAATTCATATAATTTTAGTTTAACTTCTGTGTAATTACTTTATGTAATTTCAGTGCTTATCTCCATTGATGAGAGTGGAATAGGCTATTTAATGTAAATGTGCATATCGAAATACGCGGACGCACTCGTACGCACAGTCAAGGGCATCCGTACGGTGCACACATATATACGCCAAATTTATTTTTTATAAATCCAGATATCTGCTTGGAAAACAGCAATGTTTATAAATGAGGCCCCAGGTGTGTTAAATTTGGTGTTATCGCTCTCACCCTCTCATACTGGTCACTGGAAGTTCAACATGGCACCTCATGGCAAAGAACTCTCTGACGATTTGAAAAAAGAATTGTTGCTCTACATAAAGATGGCGTAGGCTATAAGAAGATTGCCAAGACCCTGAAACTGAGCTGCAGCTCGTCGAAGCAGTGTATTGATTCTTCTGGTTATGTATATTTTTCAATGTACTGTAATCACCTAGTTGAATAAACGCCTTTTAAAATGAGCATCTGCAGGATGATTTTAAAATCCGATCATTTTCAGAGACAGGTGAAGAGATATTCTGATGATTACTGTACACAGAATTTTCCAAACTCAACGGATCTTGTAGTTTTAATCCAACGTAAGCCGATCTGAGAAAGCCGTGGCTCATAAACACTGGGTCCTAACATACACCTGGTGCAATACGGTGCCAGGCGTGACGCAAGTGTTTTTTGCTAGTTTCAGCCCAACGCAGTTATCATTTTCACATCCTGTGCCACGTTGTTTAAATAGCAAATGCATTTGCACCGATGTGTGCACCCATGGGCGTGCTGGTCTGAAAACGAAGTTTGTTCAGGCACATTGTTTTGAGGCAGCTGAAATAGACTGTGACCAAATAAACCTTGCCTTAAATCAATGTTTTTTTTTTTGCATTATTATTTTTTTTTTTGTTATTAATATGTGCGTTAGTAATATGTGCCTATAGGCAATGTGCATACATTCTACTTATTACACACACAGCAGCACACAAACATGCCAAATATTAAAAATTAAAGGATTACAATGTAAAAGATTATTACTGTGTAGGCTACATAAATATAAAAATGCCTATGTGTAATAATGGATAGTCACTGTATGTATCAGAATTATGTTACCTATTTGCTTGCGCACGAGCAGCTCCGTTTACTCTCTGGAGACACGTTCAGTCTTTGCTCTTGCAAATTCCGCCATGTAAATAGTGAATCCGCCATAGCGTGAGCGAAACTGGCTCTTAAAGGGAATGGGAGATAAGACTCTGATTGGTTTATTGCACGTTGTGCTCCAAACACACCCATTACTCCTGCGCCTTGCGCTTTAGACCATGCACTTAGAACGTTAAAATAGGGCCCACCGTGTCAGTGCTCATTTAAATAGTGACTGCAGTGCTGCAGTGTGTGTGAGACCTGAAGAACATATACTGTATATTAAACTTTATAACATTTTTGTCATTATTCTGTCAGTTTTCACAGTAATTTCACTGTTACATTTCTTTAAGCCCGGTACACAGCAAGCCGACGGTCGGCCATCGGCTAATGTCAGGCCGTCAGGGAGCATCCGCCGGGCTAGTTTGTTTGGTGTGTTCCACTCATCAGCTCTCGTTGGGCTCACGTCAGTGGTAGTTTGCCCGATTCAAAATGTTGAATCGCCATCAGGCCGTCGCAGCCGTCCACTGCTTCACTTGCCAGATACTGGAAGTGTGATAAAGGTCTATAGGTCCCCTTTAACTAGTTGCTTAATAGCATGCATATTACTAGCATATTGCCTTATTCTGCATGACTAGAATAGATCCCTAAATCCTACCTTATACATAAACTTGACAACTACCTTACTAACTATTAATAAGCAGCAGTTTATTTAGGTAAAAGTTGTAGTTAATAGTTAATTAACACTAGAACTACCAAGGCAGTCATTTGGACTGTTTTTAAATGTATAAAGTTTGTTAAAAATTTAATAACTTTATGTAATAAATCCCACGTTACTATAATTCCTAGTCTTTTCTTAAATGTGTCTATATTTCATACTAACATTGTTATTTTATTACAATTATAAAATTCAAAAAAGTTATTAGTATTTCTACCTTGAATGGCCAAAGTGGTCAAATTGACCATTCGCATTACAGACGTCGTATAATTTCAACTTTTGTGACTTTTTCCCATGGTTGAAAATGTTCATCTCTGTTGCCTAGCAACTTTTGTCCTAGTCCTTTTTATATTATTTTCATAAGCTAAAAATTTCTTTCGTAAAAAAAGCCGGATGGACACCTCCAATTCGACAACTGCTGCCATTCAACCAGCCAGCAGGTATGTTAGGCTGATCCTATGAAGACTATAGCCTGGGTGTTATCAATAATAGCCTACTTCAGTGTTCTGACAAAATAGCCATCATCATCATCATTATTATTATTATTATTAAGCTAGTGTATTGCTATAGCTAATGCATATAAGCTAGCCAATTTTTGCCCTGACAAGATTGACATTGTGGAGTAAAACAAACTAATTAGGCAATTATTTTTTTTTTTGCGATAGTGACAATGTTTATATTGATTGTTGATACTGTCATAACAAATCAATTTATTCATGGATTTTGATTATAGTGGTAGTTGCATAGAATTGTTTCCGATTCGTGTGATCCAAACATTTCCAATAACTCCAGAGCACTGTAAAGTACAAAAGTCAAAATGTATTGAAAAAAGATGTGTAATCATTTCCAAAATTCACGTTTTATCCACCGAAATATTCGGCTTTAGTTCATATATTTTGGCATTTAGACTTTCAAATACACTGCGGTGAAAAAACTTTGGTCTCCCACTTGCCGGACACAAGCGAAGCACGCACCTTCGGGAGTGGTCTAATCACTCGTACACAATTATAGGCTATATTACAAAAAGACTATTTTTTTAGGGTGATGACTTCATAAAATATGACGACAGACATTCAGAGCTTTATGTAGAAGCTTTGCATGTAAATATGACATGGCATTCAGCTCAGTCTAGTATGAACAGTCAGATTCTAGTAGTTAAAGAATTCCAGTAGTTGTAGTGTTAATAGAGAGATTTGGTCCCCAAACTAAAAAAAGGCTGTTATTTATTTGCTTTATTACAAATCAAACTGGCCTTAAAGTTTAATCAGGATCCAAAGAAAGATAGTACACACATTTCTCCTCATTTATTATTATTATCAGATTGTATAATTCCAAGATTTAAAGCAAAAACTGAATGATCTGACTTAAAGGGGTCATATGATGCAATTTCATGTTTTCCTTTCTCTTTGGAGTGTTACAAGATGTTTGTGCATATATAAGATCTGTATAGTTGCAAAGATTAAAGTCTCAAACCCAAAGAGATATTCTTTATAAAAGTTAAGAGACTGCCACGCCCTCCTAAAACGGCTCATTCAAACACACCCCCACATGTCTATGTCACAGTGTGGGAAGATTTGCATAACACCGCGCAAACGTATACGCAATGAAAGAAGGCTTAACTTTTATTCTCGCTGTTGTATTGTTGTTGTCGCCGCCATGTCATGGAGACGCTGTGTGTTTCGTTGTGAAAGCTAAAGTACTTTGTTTGGCCTTCCAAATGAGTACACAACCAGAAATCAGTGGTTATATTTACAACACTGTTCCAGAACAGTACAACACAAATATTCGAGTGTGTGCAGTGCATTTTACGGAGGACTATTTCCTGAACCTGGGAGAGAGTAGCCTACAATGTGAACACTATAAAGTGGGGCAATTCCAACGTCACAAGGACAGTCTGCTGCTTCTGACTAACAGTCTGTAAGTATGTTTCGATATTTAAAGAATTTGCCACTGATTATTCAAACGCGAGTTTTGAGCTGTGTAGAGTAGTGCTTGTTTGGCATTTCTACAAACACAAATGTAGACATGGTGTTATGTTTAAGCGGCATGGCACAACGCATAAAAAGACTGTATGAGTCATTATAATCAGTAATTATGTCCTCACTGAATGCAACGAATGCCTCATTTATAATGGGTTTTATTGTTTTAGTCTCATCTCACCGGGACACTGCATCACAACATGGTAACGGGCGTAACATTTCCATCACATGCTTGCAGTATTCAGCTAATCACAACGCTAGCTGGCCAATCAGAGCATAAAGTATTTTCCCTGCTCTCCTTTTTGCATCCGTCTTTATTGTGTCCTGGCCTCTGTTAACATTCTCTTTACATATATCCAACCTTATTGGCAGAGGCTATTTACACTAACTTCGTCCGTTTTTGGGCTAGACGTAGCACTGAACCCAAGTTTGAATCCACCTTTTGCCAAACTCATTCTTTCTTTTCACATCACATATCACATTGGAAAGGCATTTATTTTCAATAAAAATGAAGGAAATAATTGAAAAGAGGAAAATAAAGTACCTCTACCACTATTTGCACTTAGTGTAAATAGCATGTATCGCTAAAAAATATGGGTAATGCTTTACTTAAAGCCTTTATGTAAGATTTTCATTCAGTCTTTCACTCCGAGTCACATCGCTGACCGACGAATTGGGATCTCGCTTAGAGAGACTAATCCACTTTGAGTGTAAACTAAACAAAGCAATGCACATTGACATGCGATGATTGCATCCAGCTGCCACTGATGGCAGTGAAAGTATAACTACGCAGCAGGTGCAACACATACTCAGTTTTTCGCTTTAGAGCCGAGCGATCACATCGTTTTGCTCCTGACTACTCTATTGAGAGAAAAAGATTGAACTAGGGTTATGACAGTGAGGACATTAAGGACGCTAAGGTGGCGTTCGTGGATGAGTCATGTTCTCATTGCGGGAAGATGATCATCTCGGAGTTGCACTGTGGAGAAGCTGCCTCTGCCTTACATGCTAAGGCGTTACTGCAGGTTCTTCAGACTAGCACTGAGGGACCTGCACGAGGGTTGTCACGATCTAAAAGTTCGACGGGCAAACCAGAGAGAGAGGGAACTGCTCTTCAAGATATGGTGAATGCACCTCTCCCTCCCCTGGAAGAGGGCCGGGTGGAGAATCATTTGTTTCCAAGAAATTCATCATAAGAGCATTGTTGCGTTTACTACGTCATGGGTGTTTAGCGGCAATGTAACACAGGTTAAGAGGTGGGAGGTTCATTTACCTGATTGGAGCACGGGCCAGTCAAGAGTTGAAACGTGGACCAGTAAAATCCCAAAACAGTGTGTTAAAATCCAGTAATGAATGAGCACGGGCTATAAGCGGGAGCGAGTACTAGTTTTGGCATGTTGTCTCGTCAGGAGAGATGCGCCACCGGTAAGCTGCTGTTTTATCCATTGAGCTGCGGTTTAAGTTTGTTTGTCTGTTTACGCTGCCGCTGTGCTGTCGTTGTGTATGTGCGCGGTTTGTATGCTTGATAACTGTTATTTTGGTTACGCTGATAAAACCTTGTTTGCGGTCTGATGGTTAACGTTGTCGGCTCAATAGTATCCGTGGCTATATTCCAGTAAATGTTTGAAATTGGAGCGTTTCACTGTCACACGAGTTATTTCCTGTTTGCGGTGCTGGATGGGTAATGTAGTTAATCGCTCTACATTGGTAATGGATTGCTATGCTCAGCATTGCTACTTAAAATTACACTCACTGTCTTTCACTTTAGGCCAACATACTGAGAACACATTTGTGGTTTTGGGTTATTGGTTTAATGTGTAACATTGACATTCATGTACATTTGGTGTGTGTGAAATTGTTGCATTTCTGTGTTTAGATGTATGTGCTTTGCTTAGTCATTCAGTTTAAACACTAAGTATATTTATAATATTAAATAATGACTATATTTGGAATTTATATTTTAATATTATTCAGATTTTATGGTATATTATGTATGTGGCTATCAATATTGTTGTTTACACCATAGCTTTTCTATTTCTACAGGTTTATAACCTGCTATTTGTGGACTAATCAACTGTATGTGAAAAAATTAAGAAGAGTAAATAAAAAACCACAATGAGTCATAACAACGTGTCCTCTCCTGACGCCCCGTTCGGTGGGGAGATTCTTATAGAACCGAACAGTTATAAACCGGGCCCCACTGCACTGGATTGAGTGCAGTAAAAAACAGCCACGAACTGCTTCATTAAGGAAGCTCAATCAACCCAGGATTAGCTGGCCTCTCACTTCTGACTGACCCCAAGTTTATCATCAAGTTTATCACCAATCAAACTGCCCGTTGATCAAGGATAAAAGAGTGTGTATACACATTGGCAGTGACAGCTCTCCAGTCAACATAAAGGGAGTAACAATGACAGACTTGGAAAAGCTTAAAAGTGTGCGATCAAGAGCACAGGCTTCATTCACCAAAAGGGCTCATACTCTCACTAAACCGGGACTCTTGGAACCGACTGAAGTTCTCAGGGAATGGAAAATTTCCAGGACAGACCTTTCTAAGGTCACAGATGCGGGACATGAGTATGCTGAAGCCCTGAGGGAATCAACGGATGAAGAGGTCATAGCATCTGCAAACCAAATTGATGAAAAGACAGCAGAGTGTGAGAACAGGTTCCTCGAGGTAAAGAGAGTCACCCAGGAAACCTTTTGGACCAGCTACGCAGAGGAGGCGTTTATTAAGCAGGCTAAAACAGCTGATTCGGCCATCACTCAGGCAGAGGAAGAGGAAGTTAACCCTCGGAAGTCAATCAAAGACCGCAGGCTAAGGAATAGAGGTCTTGAAAGAGAGGTCGCTGAACTCGGAGAAATGCTGGTAGAGTGGAAGGAGTTGGTTCCTGGTCCGAAAGAATTAGATCTCAGGATACGCCACAAGACACTAAAGAAGAGGGTCCTGGCGTTGTCTGACAAACTGGAGGAGGATGAAGCAGACCAAGTAAAGGGTAGAGAAAGAAACCTGGGAGATGATGGCAGCACGGTTGGTGATCCGATACAAGGTGCTTCTTTCCTCTCTCTCCCTGACAGGTCTGCTGATCTCAAGCTGAAGCCCAAAACGTACACGGGGTCATTGAACATGATTACCCGGCCCCTCTTACAGCAAAGCAGCCCTGAAAGGACCAAAGGAAACCCTAATCTCAAGCCTCAAATCAGCCTTGAAAGAGCACGGCTACCCACTTTTTCTGGTGACATGAGGGACTATTACCGCTGGAAGACTGAGTGGGAGGACCTACAAGAATTGGGTAACCCACAAGGTGTGGAATGTATAAAAAAGTTCCACTTATTAAATAGTCTTCACGAAAAGGTCAAGAAGGATCTCGTCCTATCTAGCTGTGGGTCCGCCGACGATATGTTCAGGCTGCTGGACAGCAAATACGGGAACAGAGCAAAAATAGTCCTAATGATCACCAACGAGGTCCAGTCTCTTCCCCCCGTCAAAGGAAACAATCCAAGAAGAACCATTGAATTGATCCAGGCTGTGGAAAGGGCACTGTGCAACCTCCAGATTCTTGGTGAAGAGGACGCCGTGAAGAACCGTGTTGTTGCCCAGTCTCTTGAAAGCAAGCTTCCCAGTTCACTCAAGAAGGAGTGGATTATACACAAAACTGACCCGGTAAACAGGTTCTCTCCACTGTATCATTTTGATTGCCTCCTAGGATTCTTGAAGAAGCAGGAAGAGATTCTTGAAGAGCTGGATCAGTTGGAGTCAATTCCTGCAGATAAAGGCCCTGTGGAAAAGGGTGCTGCAGACTACCCAGACAAGAGAGGGAGGAAGGCTTTCACTAAATCCACAGCAGGTCAGAAGGACGACTATCCCAGCTGTACTGTCTGTGAAGATGACTCCCATGCTGGCAGGCTATTTGCGTGCAAGGTCTTTAGAGAGCAAGATCTCTTAAAAAAAAGGGCCCATTTGAAGAAGCTAGGGTTGTGCTCCAAGTGTTTGCGGCACCACCCCAAGGATGGGAAGGGATGCACACCCAGATACCTCTGCCCAAAAGTAGACTGTCGGAAAGGAGGGGTGTCGGACCACAATTACCTTCTGTGTCCTAAGCCACCGACTCCAAAGAAGGACAGCAGTAGTGAGGAGCAGAGCACCATAAAAATTGGAGTAAAGAAACTTGGTCTAACCAACAAACAAGAAGAGTTCCTGGCAGAGCTTACTCCAGAACAAAGGGAGAAATACAAGAATGCGTTCTCAAACAAAATATCATCAACTGTATGCGCCAAGGCTGGAGATAGATTGCAAGAACATCCAGTGGTGATGATGCTGACGGAAGTGACGACAAACTCGGGTTGCCTTATTGGTTCCCTAATCGACCTTGCATCTGACACCAATTATATCACCAATGAAACGGCCGATCGCCTTGGACTGTGCGGTGAGAACATCAGGCTTATAGTCCATGGAGTCGGGGGGATGAAGAAGACTGTCCTGACCAAAAGATATTCCCTGCGGCTAAAGGTGAAGACATCCAAGGGAAAAGTGGCAGAGCACAAAATTCTCTGCTATGGCCTGGAAAACATCGCGGAGGTGACTCAATTAGTCACTGCCGAGCAATTGCAGAAGTTCTTCCCCAATGTACCCAGAGACGAACTGGTCCGTCCCACAAAGATTGACCTCCTTATCAGTCATCGGGAAGGTCGTCTTGTTCCCCAGCCAATCAAGATTGTGGGAGACCTCGTTCTCTGGGATGGCCCGCTGGGAAAGACTGTTGGGGGAACCCATCCCGATCTCATTGAGACAGTCGATTTGGCCGTGTACCGCTCTGAAACTCACCTTGCAAGGACCATGAGATCAGCCTCGATGGCGTATAAAGAGACCATCATACCTCAAGAAGAGGAAGGAAATGCGCTTGTCCGGAGCACTGCAACCACCAACAAAGAGGTCTTCGAGTGGTTCAGGTGGGACAGCATCGGAGCTGCGTGCAGTCCTCAATGTGGCGGCTGCAAGTGTGGCAGGTGCCCCCCTGGAGGAAAAGAAATGACCCTCAAGGAAGAGCGGGACCTGGAAAAGA
The DNA here is from genome assembly GCF_936440315.1 of Barbus barbus. NCBI lineage: Eukaryota > Metazoa > Chordata > Actinopteri > Cypriniformes > Cyprinidae > Barbus > Barbus barbus. The sequence continues at coordinate 2,652,565 of NC_136717.1, forward strand.
TAAAAGAATGCCTAACATACGTGCTGGCGGACAAACACAGCAACTCTCCCCACTGGGACACAGCTTATCCCTGGAAGACAGACCTCACAACACTGCCAGACAATCGGCAGGCAGTGGAGGCAACCTTCAGAAACACGGAGAAACGTCTGGAGAAGGAACCTGTGTGGAAGGCTGCATATAAAGAACAAATACATGAAATGGTTTTAAGAGGGGCTGCTGCAAAACTCACAAGGGAGGAAATTAACAACTGGGAAGGACCTAAATGGTACATCAGCCATCTGGTTGCACCGAACCCACACTCCTCCTCAACTCCTGTGAGAATTGTGTGGAATAGTAGCCAAGAGTTCCGAGGCATAAGTCTAAATGATCTCCTTCACAAGGGTCCCGATGTACTCAATCCCATCAGAGGTGTCCTTTTGAGGTTCAGGAGTGGACTCCATGCCGCACTGGGTGATGTAAAAAAGATGTATAACTCAGTGTGGCTGAAAGATGATGAAGTTCACCTCCACCGCTTTCTCTGGAGAGACAACCCTGAGGACAACATTGAGGTGTTTGCAGTTGTCAGAGTTAATATCGGTGATAAACCCGCAGGATGTATCGCCCAAGTTGCAATGAAGGAGACGGCCAACCTTCCTCAGTTTGCTGACATGATTGAAGAACGGCGAGCTCTGACTGAGGACAGCTATGTGGATGACATCCTGACCTCACACGATGACCTCAGGACGCTGGAAAGGATCACTAAAGGGGTGGAGGAGATTTTGAAAGAGGGAGGCTTCTTCCTCAAACCGTGGGTTCTGTCACGTCAAAGTGGGAGGAGTGGAGCCCCTCCTGAAACAACTGTACCTAGGACCCTGGTACTGCCCAACCAAATGAATGATGGGGAGAACAAAGCACTTGGGGTCGGTTACGAACCTGAGACAGACAAGCTTCGGTTGCTGACTTCTATAAACTTCTCTAAGAAAAGAGGGAAAATGAGGACAGGATTTAATCTGAGCATAGAGGATGTCAGGGAAGGAACACCAAATCCCCTTACCCGACGCATACTTCTTAGCCAGATTGCCGCATTGTACGACCCGATTGGTCTTGCCTCACCAGCCAAACAGAAGGGAGTGATGTTGGTACGAGAATCATTCCAGGAAGCTGGCAAGGACAATCCATCTAAAGACACATGGGATGCCCCTCTCTCACTAAAACTTCGAGAAGCCGCAATAACGCTCTTTGAAGAAATCGTGCGACTTGGGCAGGTAAGGTTTGAGAGAAGCCTCACGCCGCCTGGAGCCATAGGCCCACCAACAGGGATCACGTTCTCAGATGGAAGCGAATCCTCCTATGGAGCTGTACTCTATCTGCGGTGGGAAACTCGAGACAAAGTTGTAGTGAAGTTGGTGGAATCCAAGGCTAAACTGACCCCTCTCGACCAAAAGGGAGATGTGGTCAAGGCGGAACTCTGTGGTGCGGTCTTCGCTACCCGCCTAAAAAAGTATTTTGAGAAGCACTGCCACATTAAAATCAAGCAATGGATTCACTTTGTGGACAGCCAAACAATCCTGGCAGCCATCCAAAAGGACAGCTACGGCTTCCAGACCTTTTTCGCTAATCGAATCGGTGAGATTCAGAAAGCCGGACATGTGGAAGATTGGAGGTGGATTGAAGGCAGACGAAACATTGCTGACATACTTACCAGAGGTGCAACTCCTGAGGAACTTAACGAAGGGTCAGAGTGGCAGCGAGGCCCTGAGTTCCTGAAATTGCCCAAGACCGACTGGCCTATGAAGATGGCCAGTGAGATTACATCCTCTGCTGCTGGAGATGTGGGAAAACTTCAGCGGAAAGCCTTCTCAGCAGTGGTCATCAGGGCCCAGTCAAAGGAAAGAACTGGCCTCAACGGGCCTGACATCAAGGTGGACCTCAAGCATGGAGTCAACAGGAGACCGACATCGCCAGCTATCCAGGATGCAACATTAGCAGACAGACAGAGAAGGCCCTGGGCAATTGGACTGGTGCGCCTTGTGGAACCTCAACGTTTCAGTTCTCTGTCCAAGCTGTGTGGTTCTATAGCCTGGACTCGACGGGCTGCAGAAACCTGGCTGAGAAGACGCCAGGTACCAGACTCATCAAAGTGGGAGGCAAACCGCTCTATCCTGTCTATTGAGGAGAGAGCACAAGCCTTCCGAGACCTGGTCCTTGCAGCCCAAGATGGTAGTCAGTTCCTGGACTCAACGCTGAACCGCTTGGTGGTCCACAAGAACGAGAGCACAGGAATCCTTCTCTGTGGTGGACGAATCCAGTCCTGGAATGAAGATGGAACAGCTGTTCCTTTAATTCCATTTCATTCATGGCTCGCAACGCTACTGTCAAGAGAAGCTCATAACGAGAACCATGAAGGTGTTGCTGCCACGCTTCTGCGCACCAGGAGGAAAGCATGGATTGTGCAAGGTCGGAGGATAGTAAAGAGAGTTGTAAACGACTGTATTACATGTCGCAAACTAAAAGGGAAGATGTGCCAGCAGAAGATGAGTGATCTGCCGCCAGAACGCTCACAGCGTGCTAACCCATTTGAGTATACTACACTTGACCTCTTCGGCCCCTTCGAAATCAAGGATGCTGTCAAGAAAAGAACAGGGAAAAAAGTCTGGGGCATAGTATTCTGTTGCATGGCATCAAGGGCAGTTCATGCGGACCTCGTTGATGACCAATCATCTGAAAGCTTTCTTCAAACTTACTCTCGCTTTATAGCATTGAGAGGCCATACCAGAAAATTGTGGTCAGATAGGGGAACCAATTTCATTGGAGCAAAATCGGCCCTACAAGACTTGCATAGGTACTTAGCTACCTTACGGGAAGCATCCATAGAGGACAAAGCTGCCAAGAATGGGACAGTGTGGGCATGGAACTTTCATCCAGCTGACGCACCTCATCGTAACGGGGCTGCGGAAGCTGCAGTTAAGCTAATAAAAAGGGCCCTCACTAGCCTCAGAGAGACAACAAACTCACTCACCTGGGGTGAACTCCAAACCCTCTTCTACCAGGCAGCTAACCTCACCAATGAAAGGCCGATTGACGCCAGGGCACAAGAACAAGAAGACTCTATAGAGTATTTGACCCCCAATACCCTGCTTCTCGGGAGGACCAGGCAAGGAGGAGATACAGGAGGAATTGACTTGTGCACCCATCCCTGGCGCCGTCTCAGATCCATCCAGATTGGTGTGGATATGTTCTGGAAGAAGTGGAGTGAACTTGCCGGACCTAACCTATTCGTTCGGCCAAAGTGGCACCGGACCCAAAGAAATGTAGCAATTGGTGACATTGTTTGGATTGCTGATCAAAACGCACTGCGAGGGCAATTCCGGCTCGGACGGATCCAGGCCGTGTACCCTGATAAGAAAGGACTCGTGAGAGACGCAGACGTTAAGATGTGTGCGGGCCTCCCTGCCTCCCTAATAGTTTGGCAACTTAAGAGGAACCCTCAGCAGCTGACTTCAGTCATCCTACGGAGAGACGTGAGGAGGCTGATAGTCCTCATCCCTGTGGAAGACCAGTGACTCCTAGACCTCGTCTCTTCGACCACCAATTCTGTAGGCACTGCCTAAACGCCCAAACCCCGATTCTGAAGGCATTACCTCAGGATACCTCTCCTTTTTTTTCTCTCTCTCTCTTCTCTCCCTTGCATTACATATCCATGCTGCCTTCGCCATCACTTGCACCACCATTCACGAAGAATGAAGAGTACATACCCCATATGACCAAACCTGGCAGAATACCACACCTCTGTCAGGGGAGGTGCCTGAACAGTGACAATGGAGTCCTATTCTTCATGATCAAGAAATGAAAGAAAAAAAAAAAAAATTTTTTTTTTTTTTTTTTTTGTATATTATGCGGTGTAATGTAATGTTTTGTCTGTGACCGCCTTGAATCACATGATCAGTCGGTCAAGTGGGAGGTGTTGCGTTTACTACGTCATGGGTGTTTAGCGGCAATGTAACACAGGTTAAGAGGTGGGAGGTTCATTTACCTGATTGGAGCACGGGCCAGTCAAGAGTTGAAACGTGGACCAGTAAAATCCCAAAACAGTGTGTTAAAATCCAGTAATGAATGAGCACGGGCTATAAGCGGGAGCGAGTACTAGTTTTGGCATGTTGTCTCGTCAGGAGAGATGCGCCACCGGTAAGCTGCTGTTTTATCCATTGAGCTGTGGTTTAAGTTTGTTTGTCTGTTTACGCTGCCGCTGTGCTGTGCTGTCGTTGTGTATGTGCGCGGTTTGTATGCTTGATAACTGTTATTTTGGTTACGCTGATAAAACCTTGTTTGCGGTCTGATGGTTAACGTTGTCGGCTCAATAGTATCCGTGGCTATATTCCAGTAAATGTTTGAAATTGGAGCGTTTCACTGTCACACGAGTTATTTCCTGTTTGCGGTGCTGGATGGGTAATGTAGTTAATTGCTCTACATTGGTAATGGATTGCTATGCTCAGCATTGCTACTTAAAATTACACTCACTGTCTTTCACTTTAGGCCAACATACTGAGAACACATTTGTGGTTTTGGGTTATTGGTTTAATGTGTAACATTGACATTCATGTACATTTGGTGTGTGTGAAATTGTTGCATTTCTGTGTTTAGATGTATGTGCTTTGCTTAGTCATTCAGTTTAAACACTAAGTATATTTATAATATTAAATAATGACTATATTTGGAATTTATATTTTAATATTATTCAGATTTTATGGTATATTATGTATGTGGCTATCAATATTGTTGTTTACACCATAGCTTTTCTATTTCTACAGGTTTATAACCTGCTATTTGTGGACTAATCAACTGTATGTGAAAAAATTAAGAAGAGTAAATAAAAAACCACAATGAGTCATAACAACGTGTCCTCTCCTGACGCCCCGTTCGGTGGGGAGATTCTTATAGAACCGAACAAGCATTTTTCTCTGTCTCTAGGTCCCAAGAGGGCATGGACCAACACCGGACCACACTCATCCTCCTCTCTCATCAGCAGGCACCGTCTTCCAAACCATGGAACCAGGTAAGCGTTGCTTCGAACACTAAGACCTCTCCGCACCACACACTCAGGGCCTTTGGGTCAACTCTCCCCAACGCAGTGGATCTCTTTTCTCGGTATGTAGTTGAATTCGGTCGAACAGACAGCACGCCTCACGCAGGAACGTGCTCAGTTGGTGTTGAACTGCCTGAATATATTCAAGAGCAGCTACAGAGGCTCCTGGGGCATATGGCAGCTGCAGTCACGCTGCTTGGGCTGCTGCATATGAGACTGCTTCAACCCTGGCTCAATGGCTGAGTCCCAAGTTGGGCGTGGCAATGCGCCACTCACTGGGTCCAAGTCTCACCGGCCTGCCGCCAATCCTTTCTCCCGTGGTTAGACCTTGCGTTTCTCCTGGCAGGAGTGCCCCTGGAACAGGTCTCTGGGCATGCTGTGGTTTACATGGATGCATCTACCACTGGCTGGGAGGCCATGTACGAGGGGCATGCAGTGTCGGGGGTTTGGACGAGCCCCCAACTGCACTGGCACATCAACTGCCTAGAGTTGTTAGCAGTACACCTAGCCTTGAACCGTCTCAGACGGTGCTCATGAGGCAAGCACGTGCTGGTCCGCTGGTCAGCCAACAAGGTGGTCTATGCTCCTGTCGCAACTCGCACGCCAACTTCTTTGGAGTCAGAACCATCTGAGATTGCTTCGTACCATTCACATTCCGGGTCTGCACAACTGTACAGCCGACGAGCTGTCACTTGCTGCTCTCCCAGGGGAATGGAGACTACATCCCCAGACGATCCAGCTGATTTGGAGATGTTTTGGAGCCACTCAGGTAGACCTGTTTACCTCTCCACAGACCTCTCACTGCCAGTTGTTTTACTCCCTGACCGAGGGAACACTCGGCACTGCCTGCGGGGCCTGCGTAAATATGCGTTTCCCCCAGTGATCCTTCTCACACAGACGCTGTACAAGATCAGGGAGGACAAAGAGCAGGTCCTGCTTGTGGCACCTTGCTGGCCCACTCGGATCTGGTTCCCAGAACTAATGTTCCTCATGACAGCCCCTTGCCTGGCAGCTATCTCTGAGGAAAGATCTACTGACTACGGACAGGAAAGGTTCAGTAGACTTTTTGCTTTAAAGCCTATCTGTAGCTGGACATACTGTTTTTCCACACAATTCTAAAAACTTCCAAGTTAGTTTTTCTCCATTTGTGCTCAAGATTACGAGTTTCTTTCTTGAGAGAATGGGTATAACTGTTGTACCATGGCACAGTATGTTCTTCTCTAACCTTTTTCAATTTGATGGGGGCAACAGCTTCTAAGGTATTAGACAAGATAGTGCCCATGTTGGTAGTCATTTCGTCTAGTTCATGTGTATTTATAGCTACACAGAGCAGTTGAGATAAATCAGACAGGTTATTTGTGAATCTGTCTTTAGTGGCTGGAACAATATTTCTGCCTGGACGATAACGCAGAGCCATATAGTTAATATCCGTAATACGCAGCATGCACGATACAAGGAAATGGTCAGTAACATCATCACTTTGAGGTATGATATCTACATATCAGGAAGATCAATTCCATGCGTCATAATTAAATCTAGTGTATGATTAAAATTATGATTGGGCCCAGTGACGTTTTGCTTGACTCCAAAAAAGTTTATTAGGTCAGTAAAAGCAAGCCCTAAAGCATCATTTTATATTATCAACGTGAATGATAAAATCTCTGACAATTAGCTCTTTATTAATAGTAACCAATAGGTCTGAGAGGAAAACAAATTCTGCAAATTCTTTTAGAAATCTGTATATGGCCCTGGCGGTCTATACACAGTAGCCAGAGCAAGAGATAGGAGAGATTTCTTTTGCATATCTGACAGTTCAACATTGAGTAGAAGTATTTCGAATGAGTTAAACCTGTATCCTGTTATCTGAGTAACATTGAGAATATCACTATATATTAGGGGTGGCACGGTATATGTATTCGTACCGAACCGTCACGGTACGGGCATCTCGGTTCGGAGCATGAAGCCTTACAACGAATACAGGCAATTCACTCTCAATCCAGAAGGGGGTGCCCGCAGTAATCCAATGCTGTTTGATAACCGCCAGCAGAAGAACAGTGAATGCCACGAGTTTTGCACTTGAAAACAAAGCCCACTAGACAGTGACCATGTACTGATTCTGAACGCTTCTCTCACATAGACTGAAAAAGGAGTATACTTTAAGGCTTGCACACTCATCTATTTGCGAAATGGGGCTTTGTGCTCGTGTATCCTACCTCTCTCATTCAGCACAAATCCAAATATTCCATAATATTTCCATATTTGCGGTGTAACGTATCTGAATGTTAAACTATTATTTATTATGCAAATTATCCCTGCTGTATACAAATGACTGCACCTCCAAAAATCCCTCTGTCAAGCTCCTGAAGTTTGAGGACGACACTACAGTCATCGGCCTCATCAAGGATGGAGACGAGTCTGCTTACAGACAGTAAGTTAAAGAGCTGGCTGTCTTTTGCAGACAGTGTATACTAGTGCTATATTAGAGTTCTTTCAATATAAGAGATATGGTCCTCGCTTTCATGTTTTATGTCAGCTTGATCGCCGAGTCATAAAAAAATGTTTATCTCCATAAAAAAAATGAAAACAGGGTTTAATGGCTGTTAGTTTTGTTTTATGCAGATTAAATTTCCCTTAGAAAATTAACAAATTTATAGTGTCGTCAACTACAGAAAATATAGTGTTACAGTAAAATAAACAAAGTCATGGGTGTATCTATTGTAATTATTTTATAAACTGCACTTTGTGTTTAAAAGTTTCTAGAAGCACATATTCATTTTGAGTAGATGCAAGAAGAAAATTAATGTAGAAGTGTTCCTGACTCAAGATTAAACAAAGAACATAAGTGATATATTCTCCTTATGCATTGCCTTTCATAATAAATATGTGAAATATCTATGACTGTAATACATTTTACATTTCATATTACTTACAGTGTAATACACAACCTATGGAGCAACAAAAGTAGGCTACTTTAAAATTATCATTATATCAATTATATAAAAGTTTGAAAACATGATTGCAGAACATTATAGTGAAACATGTTACAATCTTGTAATCCCTATTTGTCCATATTTAATCATGTTTCTTGAGTGTTTCTTGGTTAAATTAGTATTTTATGCTTACCTACATTAATAAGGAAGTGCCTTTGTTCTCCAGACCTAAAAGACTTGCTTTAATCAAAATGTTCGGCTACTAGACAAGTTCTCAAAATGTCCTTTGTTTCCCATTAGGTACATATAAATTACCACATCAGCAAATAATAACAGTTTTATGGTCAGTTTTTCAAAATGAAAAAGTCTTACGATTAAGTGTAAACACTGCATGTACAACACAACTTCTGCTTTCACTTTCGTTTGGTCAGTAAGGTTGCCAAATCTGTCTGGAAAAAACACCTCATCATCGTCATAGTTTTTATACAGTTTGCTTGTGACAGTGACTACAGACTGTTTTGATCAAACTTCTGGAAACACTTTATAATAATGATCAGGTATAAGTCATTTAAAAGTGTTTTGTTAATGATTAACTAATCATTTAAACATTAATATTAGTACAACAGCTCTTATTGAGTTTGTGGCAAAAAAAAAGTAGGAACATGTTGCTCTGTAATTTTAGTAGATAAATGGCAGATTAATAGATAAAATAATTTTAAGGAGTGATATAGGTCTATAATTTTGACAGTGTTCCCTGTCTTTTTCCCCCTTCGGGATTACGGAAATTATAGCCTCTTTCCATGACGGAGGAATTTTTCCTTCTTTTATGACCCAGTTGAAGGTGTCCATTAGCAATGGCATCAGTTCTTTATTAAAAATGAAGTACCACTCTGAAGGGAATCCATCACTCCCTGGTGCTTTGCCTGACTTTAGTTTACCCATGGCTTGTTGTAACTCCTCTGTGGTTATTTCTGCAGTTAAACTTTTATTTTGTAAATCACCAGTAGAGGGCAGATCTAATGTATTAAGGAATTCTAGTACTTTTGTTCTATCCATTACAGAGGTCTGTTTGTATAGTTTTTCATAATAATTCTTAAAAATACTTTCAATATCTTTTGGATCGTATTTAATTTGATTTGTTTTGGAATTGTGTAATTTAGATTAAATTATTAATTTGTTGCTTTTGCATTTGCCTTGCCAATTATTTAACTGCTCTTTGTTTTAAAAATGTTGCCTACTTCTCTACTTCTAATTGTAATAGGTTGTTCATTTCCTTTCTCAATTCTCCAGTTTGAGCCATCACCTCTTTGTTCACATTAAGTTTATGTTTAAGCTCCAATTGTTTTAAGTAAGTTTTTCATAATGAGCTACCCTTTCTTTTTTAAAAGTGCTTGTGATAGCTATTAATTTTCCTCGAATCACTGCCTTAAGTGCATCCCATAATATGGAGGAGTCCACCTCACTGTTGTTATTTTCCTCTAAATATCTTTTTATTTCCATGCAAATTTGTATAGTTATTTTATTATTTAATATTCCTAAATTTAATTTACACAGCGTGTTTCTTTTTTTTTCTTTCACCCAGAGAGATCCACACATAGATAGCACTGTGATCCGATACGTCTGCTACCCCAATTCGACATTGCTGTATCCTGTATCTGTTTTCCTCTTGTAAGAGAAAGTAATCTATTCTAGAGTATTCAGAATGTGTGGCAGAGTAGTGACAATCCTTCTCTAATGGGTGTAGTAATTTTAGAACTATTATTTTAATTTAGCGTATAATTTCAAAGGTTTTAATGACTTGTCCAGCGAATCGTTAAATTCAGTATATCTTTAACAATTTTGTTTATCTTATTCATGGCCAACGATAAAACAAACCAAATAATACTTAATCAAAATTCATGAGCATAGGTAATTTTAGCATAGGTCAATTTTAGCATAGGTAACGCAATCTTTGGCAAATAGTTTCAGACTTGAAAATCACATAGCACCAGACAGAAGATTTCTTAATAAATCAAAGTTTATTTGCTACTCTACAACACAAACACTGCAGGCAATGAACTTGAAGAAAGCTTAAACTAGCACTCTTTTGCCAGTTACTGAACCTGTCACGTCGTAAAAAGGATCAGGAAGCAGTAGCGAGGGAAACGAGAGCTTTATTAAAAGCCAGACAGAAACACAGGTGGAAACACAGGATGATGGTGATTGACGTAGGAACCTTGATGGACACACAGATGGCTGAAGTGAAGAGATAATCCGTGAGTGCTGAGTGATCCGGAACAGAGACCGCCAACAGGAACAGGAACAGGAAACAGGTGACCCCACTGGAAGACATCAACAACGATCTGGCAACGGATAGAAGAACTGGTGAGTATAAGTAGCTGAGATGATGAGCTGCAGCAGGTGCTGCAAACGAGACACAGCCGAGACAAATCAGCGGTGATGGGCAGGTCACGCCCACAAGCACCTACACACAACATGACAACACTGACACGAGACGAGGAGAAAGCAATGGATTAGTGAACCGTGACAGAACCTTCCTGAGGGAGTTTCAAGCAGAGAACTTGACTATCTTTATTGTTAAGATTACTTCAACCAGTTTCCAGCAGAATTTATTGTTTGATTACTTGCTTTAAGTTGAGTTTGACAGCTGATCGGGTGTTTCCGCGCGGTCTCCGAGGGAACCTCCGACTGATTGGCTGCTGATGTGTCGTCGTCGCGTGATGTCACTGGGGATGCCCTCTTGCAATTGGTTGGTTTCTTTGTGACATGAAGACGCTCGAAGTTCTTCCTTGAGTTCCTTTCGCGTAGCTTTAGACTTTCAAGGGTTTCTTCAGAAGTTTGACTAAGTATTGATAGTTGTTCAATGCTCGGCCAGATGTTAATGGCTGAGAGCGCTTTGGTGTGACTCAATGAGACGAAGCCAAGGTTTTCAAAAAGCGCACGAGCAAGCAGCAAGCAACAGCACACCAAAGTTGGGTATCTGTCTTTATTGAGCTGATTTCAGTCTGCCCCTTTTTCTGTTTGATCCAATCACAAGTGTTTCTGTAGGATGGAGCCCCGCCCCGCATGGCTCAGTTTTCCGTGCGTAAATGAAAAATATATCCTAGCAGATCCCTTTATGTGTTTTAATCATACATTATGATGAGAAAAGTCAACTTTCATCCACACCAAATTATTACTGACACAACTAGCTTTCATTCAAAATTAAACAACAGTTATTTGGCATACACAAAGTACATACCTTAATTTTATATACTACATGGGCTAATGCATCAATTAACATGCTACCTTCTAAATAATCACACCAAGCATATGAAAGACATAAAATAAACACACAACCTAAATATATATTGTCTATATATATATATATATATATATATATATATGTTGCTTTCGGTAGCAGCAACAATTATTATTTGTCTTTCGGAACACCCATAAAGGTCCGATTTTCTTTGTTCTGCCAATAAGAAGAAAAGGCGCGTTTCTCTGCTGGGAGAAACGGGAGGTCATGGGAATGTCACTCCGAATGGAGATCTGGTGATTTTCTTAGCTCGGACGTCCAAAACCATCATCTTTGTTGATACCATCATTGAATTACTGCGTTAAACGATCAGGAGATATCAGGGAGGGTCTGTGCTGGAGCCTTTCCATATGCCACATGCTTTGTACTGTTGATTATGCGACTTTTATTTATGGTAAACCGATCAGGAACAACATTGAAGGTTCTGTTCTAAATCCATTCCAGATGTTCCCTCAAATTTATCCTGGTTTTTAGAGGTCTCCTGAGATAAGGAGATTTAGGGCAGGAAATCGGCCAGCCAGTCAAATGCAGATGCTGGGAGTGGACGTCTTAACTCCTGCTAAGGAATGTGCTGTCTTGAAATTATGCTGTGTGTGTGTCCTGCAAGGCATTACATGGGTGTAGTTCCCTCCAGGAATCTATAAGTCCCATTTTGGTACATATGTGATTCATGAATTTTGATATATATTTTGTGTTTCTTTTATGGCTTGTTGACAAAACAAGTATTACAAATTACAAATTAGTACATATTACAAAGCATATTAAAAAGACAAAATTGCTCTGTTGGCTGTGGAGTCGAGACATTTACAAATATGATTAAAAGATGAATATGAGACAAAACTACAGAATGTGACATTTTATTATTGGGTGAGTCAACACATATGTTTTACCAGCTAAGAAGTTCAGCACTTTTAGAGTTTGATCCCTCTATCTGATGTGAGCATAAGTATTGGAGCAGTTGCCTCTCAGGTCTTTCTAAGTGATCAGCTGTGTCCTGTTGCATTAATTCTTCAGATATTAAAAGCAGGGAATGTGTCGTATCAGTTATATCCATTACTTCTGCATTCTGAATCTTGCATTCGATGATGACACACACAAACCAGGATGAAGATGAGGGAGCTGACTTTGAGAGAAAAGCAAGCAATTTGGATGCTAAAAGAAAAGAGGAAGTCAATTAGAGCTATAGCAAAAACAAAGGACATGGAGAAATCAAGAGTTTGGAAACCACCAGCAACCAACAACGACCTGATCGGCTGAGAAAACAACAGAAGTTGATGACAGACAAATCATAAAAGCTGTGAAAATGAACCCTAAAAGACGTGTCTGTAAAATCACCAACAACTTCCAGAAAGCTGGGGTGATGCTCTGACAATCTACTGTCCTCAGGAGACTTTGACACAGAATTACAGATGCTACACAGCAAGATGCAAACCTCTGACCAGCACCAAAAATAGAAAGACAAGATTAGAGTTTGCAAAAAAGCACAAAGGTGAGCCAGAAGAGTTTTGGAACTGTGTTTATGGACCGATGAGACAAAGATGAACCTTTAACTAAGTGATGGGAAAGAACAAATGTGGAGAAAAAAAGGGAACTGCAAATGATCCCAAGCATACAGCCTCATCTGTAAAGCATGGTGGAGGTGGTGTCATGGCATGGGCGTGCATGGCTGCCTCTGGAACAGGCCCTCTCAACTTTACTGATGACTTAATGTATGATGACAGTAGCAGAATGAATTTGGAAGGGTACAAAACCATCTTTTCTACCAATATTCAAGAAAATGCCACCAGATTCATTGGGAAGTGCTTCATATTGCATCAGGACAATGGCCCAAAACACCCTGCCAGTTCAGTCAAGGAATTTATAAGAGCAAAGAAATGGAAAGCCTTAGATTTCCCAAGTCAATCTCCAGATTTAAATCTGATTGAACATGAATTTCAGCAGCTGAAGAGGAGAGTAAAGAAACTCCCCAAAACAAGCAACAATTGGAATTGGCTGCATTAAAGGCTGGGAAAAGTATTTCAAAGGATGAGAGCAAGAGTCTGGTGATGTCTATGGGTCACAGACTCACTGCTGTGATTGTGCGCAAGGGATCTGCAACTAAATAATAGCTTTTAATCTTTTATATCTGCCTTATGTTCAAATGTCCCAATACTTATGCTCACATCAATGAGTGGGATGAACTCTAAAAGTGCTGTTCTTTTTATTTGGTAAAACATGTATGTGTTGAAACGGCTAATAATAAAATGTGACATTGTGTAGTTTTGTCTCATATTCATCTTTTAATCAATTTTGTCTTTACTGTTCCAATACTTATGGAGGGCACTGTATGTGTCACAGAATGGCCCGTCTTCCCCGTCACTCATCACTATCACCTGTTTATTTCCAATCATCACCATCACCTGCACCTCATTATCACCAGCCACATAAAAGCACTTCCCTCAGCTCACTAGATCGTCCGATCTTGACGTGACGTGACAAGCACTGCAAAGTCCGATATCCGGATTGCTACATGGACCGTCTCTGCTTCCCATAAGCTGAGTATATCTACCTGCAAATAACTTACCTGTCCTTACTTACCTTCTGCCTTGTCCTCTTCCAGTCCTCCTCCTCGTCTGTCCCCGGTGGCTTTGTCGAATCCTCGGATGTCTCTGCCTCTCTGACGCTGCCAAACTCCAGGATCTGTGAAGACAGAGAGACTGATTGTGATTGACATTCCTATTACTTTAACCTCACGAATTGACACTCACCAAGTCCGAAGAATCCGCACGATTGCTGTTTGCTGTTCACCCTGTAAATAAACACCTTGTGATTTCACTTACCTCTGTGTCCGACCCGGTCCGTTACAGTATGTGTAAATACATGTAAATATATTTCAAAATATGTACTGTATGTGTGTGTATTTATATGTACATAATAAATATACAGTGCACACACATGTATGATAATAAAAATAATATTTTAGTATTAAAATAGTAATAGTAAAATTATTAAATTAATATTTATCTTGGTAATGACAATTCTTTATTATTTGTTTAATTTTATAATTGTATTACTTAAATTTATTTTATATATTATTTTACATTATTATTATTTTAATCATTGTAATTATTATTACAACTGTAAAATTACAAAGCGAATATTTATGGCAGTAATGACAATTCTTTACTTATTTAATTTTATAATTAATAATTATATTATTATAAATAATTATTCAGATTGATTAAATAACAATTATAGAAAAGCTAATTTATTATGATAAAAACAATTGCAATTAGATGTTTCCTCAATTTGTTCAGCCTATTTGTTATTAAATAATGCACATACTGTCAAATGTGTGTTTCCGTTGTGTTCCTGTCTTGTCCTTATTTGGTAGTTCCTGTTCTTATTAGTTAATTATTGGTTAATTTATGTCCAGCTGTGTTTAGTTATCTTGTTTAGTTTTAGTTTATTTAGTATATAAGTTCCTGTCTGTCCCTTATTCTGAGTTCCGGTATTGAATGTCTCACCAGTGTTACCATCATTAAAAGTAATGTTGATTGGTCTCCTGCGTTCACCTTGCTCCCCGCGAAGCATGACACATACTGTATCCTGTCTGGTGAAAAAAAAAAAAAAAAAAAAGTTATGGCCAGTAAATTTTCTCAAGTCACCGGCCATTGGCAGGTGTGGAAAAATATTAGTTTAAAGCCATGTGTGTAGATGTTCAGCAGTAAAAAATAGTTTTGACAATATATATATATATTTTTTTTACATTTACATTGAAATATATTTCAATATGGTATTACTGCAGGAATGTAGCAACTTTCTGTCTTATTCAGTTTTGTATTATGTCAGCTTTGAACTGACATAAGTTGTGAAAAGAGCAAGTAAACTGTAATTTAGTCTATAAGAGGTTTGATGGTTTTTGTGTCTCAGAGAGGAAAGAATTAATGTAATTTGAAAAATGATCCTCAATCTATCCAAGCTGCATACTGTGTGAAACGATTTGATAAAGTGACATAAATTATAATGTGTATTAGAGATTGTAAAGAACTGTATTTACTCATATCATCTGATACAGAAACAGCTAACTGTATATGAACAGATATACTGTCTCTTTACCAATCGCCTCTCTGAGTTGAAGAGTGGCCACTTAAGTCTTTCCATTGACTCCTCTCCAATCAAGGTTCTTCGCCAGGGAGTTGGAAATCCCCCTCTTCAATATGCGCCAGGTGCAGTTGCACACATCCGCCCCATCAATAAGCCCCAACCAGTTTATCTGAAACAGAATTTAAAAAGAAAGCAAATTGTCAATAAAACTCCTTTTTTATATCCACTGTTTAAATTTGTACATTTCAACAAAGAATTAGTCTTATGTGCTATTTAAATTGTTGTATCTGGCATGGGAAAACTCAGTCCTGATGCTCCAGAAGGAAACACGATGCATTAAGAGCCGGGGGGTGAAAATATTTAAACAGATTGAAAAAAACTAATTTTATTACACACACACACACACACACATACACTGACTCCAAACTTCAAGAGTACAATGTTACAAAAGCTTTTTTATTTCAGATTAATGCTGATCTTTACATCTTTCTATTCACCAAAGAATCCTGAAAAAAATGTACTCAACTGTTTTAAATATTGATGTTAATAATTGTCACAAATCTGGTTCATGGACGTCCGTGCAATTGCCACCAGAGGTCGCCCCTCCATCATATTGACTCCCACACCACACAGACTGTTACACGTCACTCTGGACTGCATTTCCCATCATTGGGAAATGCATTGCACTGATTACACACAGCTGTAACCAATCACACACACACACACACACACACACACACACACTATAGCTGTGTCTCGTTTAGAAGGCAGCGTCCTCCGGAGGTCAAAGCCTCTGGAGATTGGATACTCTGTAGGATGTGTAATGTATACGAGATGTCCTCAATCTAGAATTCTATTTATCGCTCTCCTAGTGATAGCTACATTACGGAGCCATTGTGAGTTTTCTGAATCTAGTTTAATCCTGTTTATTTTCTGAGTCATTCGTGTCTTGATCCTAGCCTGTGTAGCTAATTTCTTGTCTGATCTCTGCCTGCCCTGAAGTTTATAGCCTGCCTTGGATCTCTCTCTTGTCTTGTAGTTTGGACTCTGATCCCTGCCTGGACTATTATTGCATACCTGGATAAGTGGCACGGGTATATTTGTAGAAATAGTCAAGACATTATATGGGTCAATTTTTATTTTATGCCAAAAATCATCAGGATATTAAGTAAAGATCATGTTCCATAAAGATATTTTGTACATTTCTTACCATAAACATATCAAAACTTGGTAATATGCAGTGCTTAGAACTTAATTTGGACAACTTTAAAGGCGATTTTCTCAATATTTAGATTTTTTTGCACCCTCAGATTTCAGCCAACTATTGTCCTGTACTAACAAACTATACATCAATGGAAAGCTTAATTTATTCAGGTTTCAGATGATGTATCAATCGTAATTTAAAAAAAATGGACCCTTATGACTGGTTTTGTGGTCCAGGGTCACATATGACCTAACAAAAGGGCCTGCAACACATAACAACTAATAAATGTGACTTTTGCCTCAATGAACTTCTAATTTACTGCTTATTAATAATAAGGTAGTTGTAGTGTTTACATTTGGTATTGGGCAGGTTTATGATATTGTAGAATATGGTCATGCAGAATAAAGCATTAATATGTGCTTAAATAGCCATTATGCTAGCTAATAAGCAACTACTTAAAAGTGAGAATTGTTCCCCATACTTAAGTGTTAACTAAACATTTTATTTCAACCACTTAAGAGTAGCATGAACAAAACATTAACTAAATTGGTTTCATTATAATTTAAAGTAAAACTACTCTATTCACAGGCTATTTTTAAGACATACAATACCTAATAGCTGTGTTAATAAAACATTATGCTGGTGGTTTGCAGATCTCCATCGAAGCACTCTTTGTGAACATTTGTCAGAAGAAGCACTAGGCCTATCTTTATAGACAGAATGGTATGTATTAGTAAATGTAAGTGATGCAGATGGAAGTTATATTGGTTCTGTTCATTAAATGCCATCGCAGCTCTGTTGTAATACCACTGTTTTTGCTCTTATTACAGATCGCAGCAAAAGGTGTCAGAAGATTGTCCAAGAAAAGAAATGCTTGCTAGAAGAGATGCAGAGATACAACCAACAACCTGATGGTGACCCTATGGACACAAACTCAATTGTGCAGAAACTCTCCAACAAAGCAGCAGAGAGCATGATCTGGTCTTGGCAGGAACAGAACATAGGTGTTGTATGAAGATTTATCATTCTGTGTTTATTTAAAATATATCATCATCAAATTTTTTTTATTAATGTATAGCTAATCTTTTCATTTCTTCAGACGGTGTCGACATTATCACCAATAAGAAGCTCTTTGATCAACTAATGCTTGTCTCACGACTGAGAGAAGAAAAGCAGAGCCTTGTGAAGGAGATAATGACAACACTGTCAGTACCTTAAGGACTCGGTAGCAAAGGTCCAGTCACTATTGTGCGCCATTTCAGTGTACACACAAACAGGAAGTAAGTGTAAATCAAACTGGCTTTATGCACTTTAAATTCTTTTGGTCAAACAATTTTCAAGTTAAAAGCAATCATGCTTGTATTGGCTCAAGAACTAAGGATAAATGGCCTTCAAAGATTATTTTATCCATTTTTTTTCCAATTTGACTTTGTAGTTAAGATTTGTCTTAACATAAATAAGCTCTCTCTGATAAAATGTTTAGTGTGACAGTACTTCAATTA
Organism: Barbus barbus; assembly: GCF_936440315.1. Taxonomy (NCBI): domain Eukaryota; kingdom Metazoa; phylum Chordata; class Actinopteri; order Cypriniformes; family Cyprinidae; genus Barbus; species Barbus barbus. Next base: position 2,670,650 of record NC_136717.1, read on the forward strand.
CTCCTCATGTGTGGACTTCCGAATGTATTCGCAGAGGATGGGTCCTAGGGCCTCATCAGTCTACTTAAGAGAAGACTGCATGACCTCAAACTCAAACAGCAGACTGTAGCATGCATGTACAGAGGCATTCTCGAATCAACTCCTAGGCTGGTGGAAAAGGTGGAAGGGGAAATGGAGGAAGAAATGGAATGGGAACGTGACATCAGCATTCTGTGGTTCGTGTTGACATGCCAAGCAGTTTTGAAATGCAAGCGCAGAACGAAACGAGCGAAGGGGAAAAGACCGTAAGCACACAAAAAATAAAAATATGAGCGGGAAACCTGATTTTGTTTGCGATTTGGAAAACTTTGAATTCATGTTTCAGTTTTGTGCAATATATATTTTTAATGTGTTTACATTTTTGATTCACACTTATTATTTTTTGATCCGTGACCACGTTGTTTGCTATTCTGAAAAATTTTGCATTTGTTTTTCGATTTTGTGCGTTATTATTTTACTCATGTTTTTAAATTTTTGATTTACGCTTATTATTTTTGTTATATGTGACCGCAATACTTTTGATGGGAAAATGATCCCATACATCTCCATGTGGTCTTGTGGGGTCATGCACAGTATTGGAGAAGTGTCCCTTCGATGCAAGAAATATGACAATGAGAGAAATGTCGCAAATGAAGGATTTTCTGTGTCAGTATGGAAGGGGGTAGTTACAGCCTACAGAGAGCATCCTGACTGGCAGCTTTACCTCACTGCAGGACAGACCTGCTATTTTGTTGTGTGGACTACCAAAGAAACAGTGGGTAGACCGCCAGCGGAGAAAACAGGCAGAGCCGGCTTGAGACAAGCAGTCAAAACCAGCAGAGAACTGGAGCACTGGACAAAGAAAGACTCGAGTCAGGCTCGAGAGCAAAAACAGAGAGGGAAAACAGGTGAGAAAGCCAAAAACGAGAAAAACAAAGACACAAGGGAAACACAGAACAGTGATCAAACCCGTGTCCTGATTTCAAAGTGTTAATCATTTGAAAACAACAACCATGAAACAAATTTAGCTAAACGGATAACATGCAACAAAAAATGGTTTACTGTTGTCGTTGCCAGAGATCGCAGCTTCAAGAGTTTTTTTCCTGCTTTGGTACTGAAAGTTTGTTTAAAAACTCAACAGGCTTGGACGCATATTCGATATGTTTTGTCTCCAAGTTTGCTCTGTTTGAAAGCTTCATTTGACAAGACGTGAGCATACAACAGAGCTGTCGCTGCTTATTCTCTCTTCCCACACGTCAAACTATAGCGCTAGGTAGTCACTGCTATAATTTTCTTCGTTTAGCTTTATTTTGAATCTTTTCAGTGTCAGGCTTACTTGTAGATGAAGAAACATCTGCATTTGTCCTTTACAGCGATCCCGTTGACAACCATTTATCCATGTTTAAAGCTTTTGTAGCATGTATGCAGCAAAAATGTTAGATAAATGTGTTATTAAACCAGGCAGCGAGTTCGAATAACGAACGCATAGTAACAGTTTAATATTTATTTCTCATTATTTAATTATATATCAAATTATGATATTTAATTATGACTAGAAATATTTACATATATTAACAATATTATTACTTCTATTAATAATAATTAACGGCCCACAGACTGAAAACCACTGCTGTGAAAAACTACAGCAAAGTCGCCGGCTCCCTCTCCTAAACAAATGCCAGTTTGGGCTGCTGCGCTGACCAGTTGTTGCCACCTGAATGGCTCTCTGTTTGATTATCTGACAAAAGCCTGCTGGCCAGGATAGCCTCAAGCCCCTGGTGCCCCACAGACTCTACAATTTTAGACACAGATTTTAGTTTGTTTACAGGAGCAAAGGAAGCAAAGTTTCCTTACTTTAGCAAAGGAAAACCAGCCTCCTCTTGGCTTATATCGAAATCCTCCGACATTTTTCTTTACAAATCCTCGGTTTGTGCTTCTAATTCGTGACTGGCGTTTTGTTTTGTTCTCTCTCTGCGTTCGTCACCAATCACGCAACGCCAACATCCTACGTCTGCGAACCACAGTTAGATGAAGTGAGAGAAAAGTGTTTATTACCTTTGAAATATTGATATTTTTCTCACAAAAACATATGGATTCGCTACAGGAGGCCTTTATTGATGCGCGTGCTTTATTTGAGGTCTTGTGGACTGTTGAACAGAAACACCCACCCACAGCAATAATGCCTGGAAGAGCCAGGACAATTTTTAATATAACTCCAAAACACAGGCTAATTTTAATTTTTCAGTCCTTCCAGGATTTCGTATAGTTTCTCTCTCTGTCGGCGACGAGGGATTCACATGTGATAAATGCAGGGATATAGTTAGGCTGATTGAAAAGGAATCTGTTCTCCATAGTTAGGTGGAATGCTAGTCCACTACGGAACTCCCGTAAGAAAGTGGGACAGGAGACAGATGATTGTTCGTCAGTTTAATCTCTTCAGGATGGGTTATTTCACATCATCCAGCATTGTACAGTCATTAAATTAACAGAGGTAGTAATTGTGGTTTAACTACAATATGAACCAGTAACTACAATCAGCGGTAACATCATGTCACCATCAGAAACCAGCTGCTGAGATGACCACCCTTTCTGAAACAGAGAAAATTGAGGCTGAATTAAACAACTACCTGCATGGGCCACTTGCAGATGGTGAAAGCAATCCCCTTACGTGGTGGAAGGTACATGAGGTGAATTTCCCTAACATCAGTCGTTTGGTGAAAAAGTACTTGTGCATCCCGCCACTAGTACACCCTCAGAGAGGGTGTTCAGCGTCGCTGGAAATGTAGTGACATGCCAAAGGTCTCTTTTGAAACCAGCTACAGTGAATATGTTGGTCTTCTTGACCAAAAATCTTAAGGTGTGAGCCCTGTTCTCTTTTTGAAAGCTACTGAATCACATTAGTATCAGGGTTCCCACTCTTTCATGAACACCAGATTCAAGGACTTTCAAGGACTTTTTAAGCACCATTTATTTTATATCAAGCACCTATCAAATTCACACGCCAGCGAATGTAGTGTCATGAAAGACCTTATAGTACTAAACATTTTACTTACACTTAACATTTACATTAAAAATTTCAGAGTAATAATGTTGTGAATGTGTAGGTTTCATACATTTAGACCGTTTTGAGTAGTCGTGTTCGAAGAATTTAATGAAATCCATTGAAGTTAATACTGGTAATATTCAAATACAATTTCTAAAATATTTTTAGAAAAACAGCAAACTACAAAAAACAAAACTGTTTTTTTGCTGTAGTTCTTGTAAAAGATTTAAATTTGAAAGAATTTCACAATTTTTAAATTAATAAAAAGTGGTTAAATGTTGTAATAACACTGTAAACCTGTTAACATAAAAAATTAGCATGTTCTCTCAATAGAGACGTTACTCATTAATAAACAACTCAATTCAAAATTATTTTGTAAATCCCATTTTTTTCATCTTTGACCTAGAGGAATGCAGCTGCTCAACATTTCAATATTTTTTTTTTAATATGTCATGAACATTTTAAACATTGTACATGTGCAAATCTGCAAATAAATATAAAGAAAAGAAATTAAAAATAGGACTTTCTATTTGCTTTTAAACTGTACATGCGTTCCACGAAGCAGTTTTTCTTATTTTTAAAGTTCTACATTTTCTCCTTAGCTCCATGTCGCAGTAAGTTTTGGGAGTTCATTTTTAGTCCATCTCCTATCCTGAAAAGTCTGTCTTGCAGAGATTGACTAAAAATGAGCTCCTAAAACTTACTGCTATTCTGGAAGATAAATTCTTCAAACAGTGGTACAAGAGGATGTGGTGCTGGTCCTTCAAGAGTCACTCTCAACCAGTGTTAATTTCATTGACGAATACTTTATCATAATTTTCATCAACAACATTTTTTTCACTGACGACAACGAGACGATAATGAACGAAAACTCTTTTTGAATGACAAAAATTATGACATATCTATCTATCTAATCTAAAATGTTAGGGAGGGACAATTTGGGAAGAGATTCATTCAGAACGAATCTGCTGCATAGAAGGTTAGATGCAAATATGAACCGGCGGGACATAAGCTAAAATACACTTGCTGCACGGCACATAAAACATTAAAAAATGTCAATATGTGGGAGTAAGAGGAGAGCAGACATATGCATAAATCTGACGACGCAAGAGAGAACTCTATTCGGTCCTGTTTTCTGAGCGCAGACACTGAAGCATACACACACAGAAAGCACGTCTCACAGCACGCGAGTACACTTTCACGTCGCATGAACGGAGAAATACACACAAAATGATGTCGAAATGTCCGTTTTGACGAGTATTCACGTAAACACAGCTGTGAACGTAAACAGTAGGGAGAACGTGTATCAGTAGGCCTACATTGCATCCGTCACCGTGTAATCGGTTTTAAAGGGATAGCAGCCTAATTTAGTTGCCATTGTCCGAGTCATTGATGTTAACCAAGCAACAAAAGACATTCACTCACTGCTCTTGACTGAAAAACTTTAGTAGCCCTAAAGATTAATCTAAATTTATTTATAGAAATAAACATGTCTGCTTGAAAGAATGATAAACAAGTTGTTATAAAGAATGCATAATTATCCTATATAACCATTGGTATTTCATTAAAAAGAAGACCATATTCCTGTTCTTTATGAGAAGTGGTTTTATTTAATTTGATCAAAGGCATGTTGTGTGTCACCGCAGTTCAATTGCAGTCTATCATGATAAAAAAACAATATCAAACCTATATAATGAGTTTGGAAATTTTAGAGAAATGCTTAATACATGCACTGTAACTAAACCCATTAGATTTTAGCAGACTAGATTTACTGTAGATTTAGTCGACTAAAAATCTTATGATATTTAGTGAACTAAAATGAGACTAAAACTAAAAACAACTCAGATGAGTAAAATATGACTTAAACTATATGGCATTTTAGTCAAAAGACTATGACTAAAACTAAATCAAAATTTGCTGTCAAAATTAACACTGCTGTCAACTTATCCGTCTATAAAGCCTATAAAAATTTGTCTTCATGTATTTAACAACACTTCAGCATGTTATTCTCATTAAGTGAGGGTCATATTTTAGGATTTTTTACACAAGCAAAGTCTCTGAGAACCTGACATCTTATAATTCTGGAGACTCCAGGAAGGTTGCAGTTCTGGAAAATGGTGGCGCTGGAGACTAAATGTTTGATGGTTTACACCTAATTCTTCACATTAATTCTTAATTATTTTGCAGTTATCGTGTGTCTTATCTTCTCCACCTGTTTTTGTCTAACCCCGCTGTAACCAATGAGCATTTCGCTGACCAATGGTCATGTCTTAACTTTACAATTTCTGTATTGCATTAGTTTTGAATATTTCTCATTGGGGATTTAATAATTTTTGACTTTTCAGTTAAATCTCTTTTTTGGCTCATTTTATCTGTAAAAGAAAATGTGCCTAATAATTCTGCACACATGAATAAGGAGTTTTTCACTTCCAGCCTTCATGGGCAATTATATATCACTTATAAATGATTAATTACAAAATTAATAGTAGTTATTAAGATTGATGTGGTTTGGAATTGGTAAAATGTTCTTGGAAATAAATATGATCAGAATATCAACATGTCTAATTCACGCACTGTAAAGATGTGCTCACTTTACACAGAGTGTGCGTGATCGTGTAATCGAAAGTGAAAGTGAACTGCGAGCGCTCATTCAAATGTGATTTCACTTATTAATAGCGCGAAAATGATATACAATATTAGGAATGTTTGCGGGAGCGGCACACACACGTTGCGGGAGCGGGCGGTAATGGTCAGACACTCAGCGGGAGCGGCTCAAGAAAACTCTAGGCTGCACATCAACACAGGCTGTTTTTTTTTTTCGCACTACCCCATCTCCACCCCAATTATTTGTGCCGTTTCGTTCTGTGACAGCACATATAGGACAATTTTGAAATAGCGCCATAAACTAAATTTATTTTAAATTTAATTCAAGCACTTTCAAGGACCTATGTTTGTTTTCAAGTACTTTCCAGGCCTTGAATCCATATGTCTGAAATTCAAGTACTTTCAAGTACTTTCAAGAAGAGTGGGAACCCTGTAGTATGTGTGTTATACAACTTGCACTACCAGACATGTTCATGTCAGCCTCATTTCTACATTTTGCAAGAGTATATCAGTGTTTACAGTTTAATTAAAGTTTTATTTAAATTTAATTTATTGATTTGTTTTTTAATTTATCATCTTGTTTTGCACTATTTTGTAAACTATCTGAAGACATAGTTGGGATCGTTACTTTTTGATAGTGTTTGCACTATTTTTAGTATTTGTTCCATGGGACAAGAGTGTTGAAAATTTAACTACCTAATTGGTGGTAGCATGTTCCACATGCGTATTATATTTACATTCTAAGAGTGTGTCATTGACTGTTTCACACTGAACTTCTTTACTTTATCAGGTTACTTTAACATGTTTGTTACTTTATCAGGATTTCTTTGCAGTTGTACTCTGTTGTAATTTTGAAACACAACTGAAGTGGTTGGCGATTGTTACTTTTGCTGTTTGCACTATTTTTGCCAATGTTTGCACCATGAGAGTATAAATAAATACAGAATCTGTGTTTACATTTTAAACTTGTAATTGATTTGAATTATTATTGTGTAATTGTTGTTGTGATGTTTTTCAGCACAGTCACTGGAACACAACTTAAACATAACATAATCTGCTATTTTACAGAAGAAAATAATTTATAATATATACATATATTATCGTCATTTGTATCGTTATCGCAATAAATACCTGAAATTATCGTGATAATTTTTTAGGCCATATCGCCCATCCCTATGCCTCACGTCACAGAAGTCATCTCAGTACATAGAGACTCCTTCACCTAGATATCACACTATAGAGACTGTGTCTGTTCCCCGAACTAGAAAATACAGAAAACATCCAAACCAAATTAAGAGTAACAATCTAATTGATGTTCAACAAATAAAAAATTTTTAAAATACAGAGAAACACTTGATACAACTTGTCTTACTGAATATCAGGTCCCTTTCTACAAAAGCACTTTTTGTAAATGATTTGATCAATGATCATAACCTAGATTTGCTCTGTTTGACAGAAACATTGCTAAAACAGATGATTACATTACTTTAAATGAGTCTACCCCCCAAGATTACTGCTATAAAAATGAGCCACGTCCAAAAGGTAATGTCAGTCCTCTGTCGTGTGTGTCATGTGTTACTGCCTCTTGTGTCCATATTTGGTTTGTTTCCTGTCCTTGTTAAATGCTATCATTAGTTAATTCTGGTCCAGCCGTGTTCGTCTCATTATCCTTGATTTTCCTGTGTATATTAGTTCTGTCTGTTCAGTTTGATGTCGTCTGGTCAACTTGTTACTCCCCGGTGTTCCTGTCTGTAAGCCTTGCTTTGTCTTGCCTTGCCGTGATGTCTTCATTAAAGATATATTATTTGAGTTGCATCCTCGTCTGTGTGTTCCTTGTTCCTCCTTGCTGTGTGCACCGTGACAGGTAAAGGGGGAGGTGTTGCAACAATTTATAGCAATATTCTCAGTATTTCTCAGAGGGCAGACTTTAAGTATAACTCGTTTGAAGTTATGGTGCTACGTATAACATTATCTAGAGAAACTTGTGTTAGTGATAAATCCCTTATGATATTTGTACTGGCTGCTGTACACAGGGCACCATACAGACTTTATTAAAGAATTTGCTGATTTTCTATCGGAGTTAGTACTGGCTGCAGATAAAGTCTTAATTGTTGGCGATTTTAATATCCATGTCGATAATGAAAAACATGTATTAGGATCAGCATTCATAGACATTCTGAACTCTATTGGGGTTAGACAACACATTTCAGGACCTACTCATTGTCAAAATCATACTCTAGATTTAATACTGTCACATGCAATTGATGCTAGTGGTGTTGAAATTTTGCAGTAGAGCGATGATATCTCAGATCATTATCTAGTCTTGTGTAAACTCCATATAGCTAAAACTGTAAATTCTACTCCTTGTTACAAGTATGGTAGAACCATCAGTTCTACCACAAAAGACTGCTTTGTAAGTAATCTTCCTGATTTATCTCAATTCCTCAGCATATCCAACATCGCAGAAAAACTTGATGATGTAACAGAAACTATGGACTCTCTCTTTTCTAGCACTTTAGATACAGTTGCTCCTTTACGCTTAAGGAAGATCAAAGAAAACAGTCTGACTCCGTGGTATAATGAGCACACTCGCACCCTAAAGAGAGCAGCCCGGAAAATGGAGCGCAGCAGGAGGAAAACAAAACTAGAGGTATTTCGTATAGCTTGGTGGGAAAGTACCCTATCCTACAGAAAAGCATTAAAAACTGCTAGATCTTATTACTTTTCGTCTCTTCTAGAAGAAAGCAATCCCACTCATTCTCTACTAATAGGAGAGGAAGAATTGTATAAACTTATTAAATCATCTAAACCAACAACATGTATGTTAGACCCTATTCCATCTAAACTACTAAAAGAGCTGCTTCCAGAAATTATAGATCCTCTGTTGGCTATTATTAATTTGTCATTGTCATTAGGATATGTCCCCCAAAACCTTCAAATTGGCTGTAATTAAGCCTCTCATTAAAAAAACACAACTTGACCCCAAAGATGTAGTTAATTACAGACCGATCTCAAATCTCCCTTTTCTGTCAAATATACTAGAAAAGGTAGTATCCTCATAATTATATTCCATCTTAGAGAAATATGGTATCTGTGAGGAATTCCAATCAGGATTTAGACCGTATCATAGTACTGAGACTGCTCTCATTAGAGTTACAAATGACCTGCTTCTATCATCTGATCGTGGTTGTATCTCTTTATTAGTTCTACTGGATCTTAGCGCTGCGTTCGACACTATTGACCACAACATTTCTTTTGAATAGACTAGAAAACTTTGTTGGCATTAGTGGAAGTGCCTTAGCGTGGTTCAAATCGTACTTATCTGACCGCCATCAATTCGTAGCAGTGAATGAAGTGCAGTGAACAAGTGCAGTACGGAGTACCTCAAGGCTCAGTACTAGGGCCGTTACTGTTCATGCCTTACATGTTACCCTTGGGAGATATTATCAGGAGACATGGTGTTAGGTTTCACTGTTATGCTGATGATACTCAGCTCTATATTTTTTCGCAACCCAGTGAAACACACCAAATTGAGAAACTAATGGAATGCATAGTCGATATAAAAAACTGGATGACGAGTAATTTCTTACTGCTAAATTCTGAAAAAAACAGAAGTGTTAATTAACGGACCTAAAAACCCCACATGTAATAACCTAGAACACTATCTAACACTTGACGGCTGCTCTGTCGATTCTTCGTCATCAGTTAGGAACCTAGGTGTGCTGTTTGATAGCAATCTTTCATTTGGAAGCTATGTTTATAGCATCTGTAAAACTGCGTTTTTCCATCTCAAAAACATATCTACATTGCGACCTATGCTCTCAACGTCAAATGCAGAAATGCTAATTCATGCGTTCATGACCTCAAGGTTAGACTATTGTAATGCTTTATTGGGTGGTTGTTCTGCACGCTTGATCAACAAACTACAGCTGATCCAAAATGCAGCAGCTAGAGTTCTTACTAGAACCAGGAAGTATGACCATATTAGCCCGGTTCTGTCAACACTCCACTGGCTACCTATCAAACATCGTATAGATTTTAAAATCTTGTTAACTACTTTTAAAGCCCTGAATGGCGAGCGAGCTCTTATCACATTATAGTCCTCCACGTCCGCTGCATTCTCAAAGATTAAAGATCTCTAGAGTAAAGACACATTTCTTTAACCTGGCTTACACATAACACACTAATACGCTTCTATTATTCAAATCCGTTAAAAGATTGTTAGGCTGCATTAAGTAGATCAACCAGAACCGGGAACACTCCCCATAACGTACTCGTTACATCATAAGAAGAATGGCATCTATGCTAATATCTGTTTCTTTCTTATTCTGTTTCTCAGTCCGTGTCCAGATCAGATGGTGGATCGGCGCTGGGAGATGATGTCTCCCTGATCGTCGGCGGAGGTCAGGACACCTGGATGAGCCCCGGGGACATATCCCCAGTGAAGACCTCGACTTAAATGCAATAAAACTAAAAATTTAAGAAAATAACTAACTACATAATACTATTATTGTTAGAAATTGCAACAATATAAAATAGAAATAAATACATTTATACATTAAAAAATTTAATTAAAACAATAAGTAAACAATTATCTCCTGGCCAGAGGAGAACTGGCCCCCCAACTGAGCCTGGTTTCTCCCAAGGTTTTTTTCTCCATTCTGTGACAGAGGGAGTTTTGGTTCCTTGCCGCTGTCGCCCCTGGCTTGCTCAGTTGGGGACACTTAATTTCTAGTGATTATCAAGTTGATTTAGCAGATACTATTTAAACTAAACTGATCTAGACAGACATCACTGAACTCAATAATGAAATGCCTTTAACTGAAAATTGAGTGTTTAATCTTATTATTATACATTACTGACACTCTATCCTCCAATTTGATACTGTTAAGTGCTTTGACACAATCTGTATTGTTAAAAGCGCTATATAAATAAAGGTGACTTACACGGGGGAAGTGTCCCCCCCACTTTTAATATGACGTGAATTTGTCCCCCGCACTTTTTCGGGCAAGTGTGTTGGCATAAAGGTTTTCAAGAGCCGGTGTGAATAAATATAGATTTAAATTCAAAGAGACAGGATAGTCTGTTGCATGACCTGATGTTTTATTCGGATGCAGAATAAGGAGTCATGGAGTGCTAAACGCTCATTACATGCAGTGTGTTCATTCATACTCAAAGCCGGAGGGCGCTCTCGTGCAGAAAGTTGCACCATGAAATTCCTAATATATGAAATGGATGAAAACAGCTGTTTTCACAGAAAAAAAGACGAGTTTGGAATTGCGATTGCAACAATATAGTGACTGAGGGAGAGACAGAGAGAGAGAGCGCGCTGTTCTCTTCTCAGTGTTCTGTGTGTGAGTGAGCAGAGCAGGACACAGCAACACAATAAATCTGTATGCGTGTAGGGGAGGGGTGCTGTGACTAGCCTATCACAGAACGCAGACACAGTCAGCTACCCAATGATCATTTTTATTCATTCCGAGCACAGATATTGACTCGTATTACTCGTATCATACTCGTACTCGGCAAAAGTGCTTTATCCGTACCGGATACTCGTTGAGCCGAGTATCCGGCTCAACTCTAATTTTCAGCATCATTACTCCAGTCTTCAGAGTCACATGATCCTTCAGAAATTATTCTAATATACTGATATGCTGCTCAAGAAACCTTTTTTAATTATTATCATTATTTAAAACAGTTGAGTAAATTTATTCAGGATTCTTTGATGAATAGAAAGATCCAAAGACCAGCATTTATCTGAAATAAAAAGCGTTTGTAACATTATACCATTCAAAAGCTTAGAGTCAGTATTATTATTATTTTATTTTATTTATTTTGGAAAAGAAATGATAGAAATTAATAGTTTTATTTAGCAAGGATGGTTTAAATTGATCAAAAGTGATGATAAAGACATGTATAATGTTACAAAAGATTTCTATTTCAGATAAATGCTGTTCTTCTGAACTTTCTATTCATCAAAGAAACCTGGAAAAAAAATCTACTCAGCTGTCTTCAACAACATCATAATACTTTTTTTTTTTTTTAGCAGCAAATCAGAGTATTACAATGATTTCTGAAGGATCTTGTGACTGGAGTAATGATGCTAAAAATTCAGCTTTGAAATCGCAATAAATTGCATTTTAAAATATATTAAAATAGAAAATAGGGTTTAATTTGGTTTTTCAAGTCCTCTCCAGGTAATAAAGCATATGAACAATGCAGTGCTAATTGACATAGCATTCATTACAGTATAGTGAAGTGACATTCAGCCAAGTATGGTGACCCATACTCGGAATTCGTGCTCTGCATTTAACCCATCCAACGTGCACACACACAGCAGTGAACCCACACACACACACACACACACAGCAGTGAACACACACCGTGAACATACACCCGGAGCAGCGGGCAGCCATTTATGCTGCAGCGCCCAGGGAGCAGTTGGGGATTCGGTGGCTTGCTCAAGGGCACCTCAGTCGTGGTATTGAGGGTGGAGAGAGCGCTGTACATTCACTCCCCCCACCTACAATCCCTGCCGGCCCGAGACTCGAACCCACAACCTTTGGATTACAAGGTTAACATTAGGCCACGACTTCCCCATTTATCCCAGTATAGAAACTGGGATAAAAAAGTGTTTGTAGTATATAAACAAATCATTATTATTGGTTATTGTCCAGCAGTGTATCTGATTTCTAAACCAATTAAAAGCTAGAAAAAGAGAAAAATTTAAGTTGCTTATACACTACCAGTCAAAAATTTTTGAACATTAAGATTTTTTATGTGTTTTAAAGAAGTCTCTTCTGCTCAGAAAGCCTGGATTTATTTGATCCAAAGTAGGCCTACAGCAAACCAGTACAATTTTGAAATATTTTAACTATTTACAGTGGCATGCAAAAGTTTGGGAACCCCTTGCAGAATCTGTGAAAATGTGAATAATTTTAACAAAATAAGAGAGATCATGCAAAATGCATGTTATTTTTATTTAGTACTGTCCTGAGTAAGATATTTTACATAAAAGATGTTTACATATAGTCCACAAGATAAACAAATAGCTGAAATTATTAAAATAACCACATTCAAAAGTTTGGGAACCCTTGGTTCTTACTACTGTGTGTGGTTACCTGGATGATCTACGACTGTTTTTTTGTTTTGTGACTCTGAAGACTGGAGTAATGATGCTGAAAAATGCAGCTTTGATCACAGCAATCAATTACATTTTCCAATATATTAAAATAGAAAGCAGTTGTTTTACATAGTACAACTGTATTTTGGATGAAATATATGCAGGCTTGCTGAGCAGAAGAGACTTATTTAAAAAAAAACATTAAAAATCTTACTGTTCAAAACATTTTGACTGATAGGTTATATATATTACAGAAAGTTATATTGTAATGTTGTTATATATAAAACATTTCTGTGTTATATAAAAAAGATTTCCAAATTAGTAGCACATCAGTAAACATAAACAGAACCTGAAAGTCTGTGAAAATAGCCGGGACAGCGTATATGTCTAAATCAGAATAATTTATTTTGTCACTGGTTTGTTCTGTGACTTCGTTTGTATATCCTCCTGATACCCCCCCCCCCCCCCCCCCCAAAAAAAAAAAAAAAAACTTTGTGAATTTTTTCATGTCATTACATTGTTTAGAGCGTTACAAAAAAAAATGAAAATTAACATTTTTGAAAAATTATATTTTATTCATATTTTTTTCTATGTCCTCTGTAGAGGACACTAGGACTAAGTTTTTCTAAAAATAAAATAGAATGAATAGACATCAAAAAGGCTAAAATAATGGGATTTTTATTTAAATCACCAATACATTTTTAGGTTTCATTTTTTTTCTTCTAAACTTTTAGGATGATTCTGAACTATGTTATAAAATATATAACAAAATTATTTGATATACCATTTTGTTTTATACAATATGTCTGTTTTTAATTTCCATGAACTGGTTTTCCCATTAAACACAGTGTATCTATACTGTATCTAATTTGCATATTAATGTGTTGCTGTTGGGACAGCATGTTGAAAAAATAATTGTCATAATGGGAGTAATAATTGGCCAGATTTTCATCATAATATCTAATATTTCATAACAAAATAGATATATAATTTATTTTCCTATTAAATTATGTCTCCCAAAATGCATCATAAACATCATTTTAGTCCTGGTGTCCTCTACAGTGGACATGTATGAAAAAGTCATATTTGAATTTGAAAACCCATAACATTTTCCTGAGATGTTGCTTTATGACAAACAATTATAAAATTATTCAGATTTAAATGACAATTACAAAATATAATCATATTTCCATAAGGATGTAAAATGTTTCACTAAATTAAATTTAGCCATCTTTAAAGACCTAGGAGAGGGAGTAGTCATGATGAAACTTACAATCATTTAGTATCTCTATAAAGCCCTGAAATGTGCTCTGTACAGGACATCCAGACTCACAACTGTGACGTGTGAGGTCTCAGAGAAATTCACTGAAATAGAATATCCACTACAGAGGCAAAAACTCCATAGTTGGGTCTCAGGAGGATAAACATTCCAAAAATGCCTTGGGCATTTCCCTCCCTAGTCAGGATTACATCCGTGATCTTCTGCTCCAGTCCATGACCGCGTTAACCACCGAGCCATTGTACCCCTCTTAAACGAGCTAAATGTTATTTTATATTTAGTTTTTAAAAAACATACAGAAAGCCTTCGCATGTTTCATCACAAATATAAGGACTTCAGACGTATAGGAATTCTGTTATTGAAACATTAAAGCTTATCAGCTTTTTCTCTCTCGCAACGGACCGAAATGACGGGGGCGGGGGGTGCCAGCGTGGCACACACACACACACACACACACACGAGCATGCTCGCGGAGGGAGAGAGAGAGAGAGAACTTTTTCCAGCTTAAACTAAGCACAATTTTTGTAAGCCTCTTATTCGAAGAATGGTGATGCTTGCGCAAGAAGGCAGACTTTTTCTCTTGAAAAAAATTAAGGGGTTTTTACTTCTTTATTTATTTCCATTTCATTAATAGGAGTGTTATTTATTTTATTTTTAACCAACAGAATATATTGTGGGTACACATATTGTGACCTGTTAAAATTGTTTATTTATTGTCCTTAAATCCAATAATCTTTTTCTCACAGCTCTCCCATACAGACAGAGAAAGAGAGAGCGCGCTTTGGCACGTAACCGGACACGCACAGATGGGAAGGGCGCACAGATGTTCCCATGAGAATAATAAAAAAAAACGGTCCATAAAATCTTCAAAACGTTCCTCAGGGCTTCATTTTATCTCCTGTCGCCAGACTAACACGAACAAAGCTCATCCACAGATGACGTTGGAATTTCACGCATGCCGATTTCCACATCTGAAACTCGTTATGAGATCAAAGGTCACATATGGTTATCGTAAATATTATTATGAGGTCCCCAGCTATTTTTGGTTCCCAGAACGTTCTCAAGAATGTTCTCTTTTGGGTAGCCAGTAAAGT
Organism: Barbus barbus; assembly: GCF_936440315.1. Taxonomy (NCBI): domain Eukaryota; kingdom Metazoa; phylum Chordata; class Actinopteri; order Cypriniformes; family Cyprinidae; genus Barbus; species Barbus barbus. The sequence goes on from NC_136717.1 coordinate 2,685,811, forward strand.
TTTGCCGGAACGTTCCCCTAACCTAATGGGAACGTTCTATTTACGTTCCTAGAAGGTTCCCAGAACGTTCTCCTAACCTCCTTACTCTGATACTGCTGCTGTCAGTAATCATCCAGCACTCCCGTCCCGAGTCCCGCAGAGTATAAGCGGTATGGAAGACGGACAGATATGGACCTCAATAATCAGTAAATGTCTTGTTTCACATTTAACCATCATAAGGAGCATTAAATGAGATTGAATTATCCGTTAATATGTACGATTTCTTTATAACTACCATACCATATAATAACCCAGATATACGTTTCTTAAGTACCAAATAACAATGACTTCAACAAAATATTGGGTTTTAAAAATGTGAATTTTATTTTTACAGACATTAAAAATTAATAACATTTATTTGACTTTAATATTACATTAATTTCTTACAACTGATAACGATGATGTGCTTCTCTCTTTTGGTCCGTAAACAAAAACTTCTCGGTTAATATCATGTTCTCTTCAATTAGGCTACTTGTCAAATCTCTCTGAAATCACAATATTTACTTTTGAATATTTATTAATTATAAGTAATTATTCAATAAAGAAATCGATAAATGAGTGTTAGTCGGTCAGTAAAACAAAATGACCATTATTTTTTTTTTAATTATGGGAGTGCGCGGCTTTATATGGAACACAGGAGACGCCTGCAGATCAGAGGCGCGCTGTAAAGAAATATACAGACCAACCCAGTGTTTATGGTATGCTTTCAGACTATGCTTGACCTCTGCTTAATTTTAGCTACAAAATTGGAATTATATCATCATTATAATGCGATTTGACTACTTTGATGTCTACACTTTATTAAAAGCTTATTTCAGCCATTAAATCCTGCAAAAATAGTTTGTTTATGATTAAAACAAAATACACATTTCAGCATTAGAATAAGCAGAAAAATCTGCAAAGTTTTAATTAGTTTACATGGTTATGACAACTAAAAATAACCTGCAGGGAACGTTCTCTTTAGGTTATTAAAAAAAGAACCTACAGGGAATGTTCCTAGAACGTTCTTATTTGGTTCCCAAAAAAAATAACCAAATGGGAACTTTAGGGGAACGTCTGTGTTTGCTGGGTATTTTGGCGTTGCACCAGTAAACTTAGTTTAAACGTAACTCTACGTTCCAACTAAATATTTACGGAAGCCTCTGCCCATGAATAACGGTCGTAAAGAGATGGCAGCCAGATTAGATCACATCGATGAGCTTGTGATCAATAATGAAGAACCACATGTTCGTAGACGAATTTTATGAGACAGACATCATCCTTTGGATATTTATGATTATGTCGACATATATGCTCGTTTGCGCTTTAAAAGAGAGGGAATACTGCGCATAACAGACTTGATAGCGACTAATATTCAACACGAAACTATGTGATAGCAGATTTATTTTTGTTTGATTATTTGTTTATCTGTTTAGACAGGATACTATGTCAAACGAAGTACAAGTTTTGAATCAACTGTCCTCATTAGGAATTGCAATGGAGCCAGAGAGAGCAGCAAAGGTGACAGGAGCATGCATTGTTTTGCATAATTTGGCCATGCTGTGGAAGATGCCAGTTCATGATCTGGGGGATGAAGAGATTGAGGAGGTCCCAAAAGGAAGAGCAATATAGATCCAGAAGTGCAGGAGGGTGCAACTGTCAGGCGTTTCATTACAACAGAACCATTTCACTTAAACTGCACAAAACACACAGGCTAATTGTCCTTTGTCTCAGGTGCCTGCTTCTTTTGCCTTTTGTCCTCCTGGGCTTGTCTCTTTTCCTCCTCCTTCTTTGCCATCTCTTCCTTGCGCTTTCTCTTCTTCCTTCTCTTTCTCCTCGGTTTCTTTTTCTACCAGCAGGTCAAAGTACTCGTCGCTGGTGATGACGTGGGCTGGCAACGGAATGCGACGCCTCGCCTTCTCCTTCCTCTCCAGGGCTGGACTCATGAGGACGTTAGCTAGAATCTCCGGGATTACACCTGCTGCCTCCAGGTCATTTTTGTGAGCTACTTTATTGTTACAGGTGGGGCAAGGTGTTTGAGTGCTAGATTGAGTGGTGGGAGTGATGGATGGTGTGGTGGGAGCGATAGATGGTGTGGCGTCACGTCCATCTGCAGATGGGAGCACTCTCACCACCTAAGAAAATAAAACGTATGTAAAACTCATTAATACACTTGAAAAGGATTGCAATTAGCTAGAGGGTGAATTATCATTGTATTAAGGTCAAAATTACCTGGGTTGTGTCCACAGCAGCCCTGGACAGAGGAAAGATGCCAGCCTTGCGGAATCCAGCTATTTTGGGCTGTGACAGCAGTGGGGTACACATGTTTGAGGACAGCTGAAAACTGCTTCTTCCCCACAACGATGTCCCCTCGCACCAGACTCATCCTGGAAGCCATGGTGGAGAAAGCAGTCTTCAGTGGGATGAAAACCGCAATATCCAGGGGCTGTAGTATGTGTGTGGTGTGGGCAGGTAGGCAGAGAATTTCTACTTTGTTTTCTCTGCAGAACATGATTACGTCTTTTGAAACATGTGTCTCATGTTGGTCCATGATTTAAAATTAGTGATCTCTCCTCAGGAGCATACCTGATAAAATGGTGGAGCCATTTCAGGAAGAGCTCTGAGTCCATGTAACCCTTCTCCTGGATGCCATAGAGGGCGTTGGGAGGCCCATCCAGCCTATAGGCATTACTTGGGAGGCAGCTGGGGTAAATGATGAAGGGTGGAATGCTGTCCCCGGCTGCATTCACACAGCAGTGGACCGTGATGTGCTCCCTTGTCGTCTGCTGCTGCTGGTATATGTGTTTCCTCCCAGACTGGCACAGGACCTTCTCCCTGGACCGAGGCTTGTCTCCAAAGCCGGTCTCATCACAGTTGTAGAGGAGATGTGGCTTGTCCTCCAAACTGTGTGTAACCCTTGGCTTAGAATATTAAAAAAGAAACCCGACTACGCCACCTAGGTTAACACCCAGGAAAAGAATAAAATAAACAGTTACCCCAAAAATATGAAACCCAAAAGTTACAACAATATGAAGGACCCTGCTGGTTCGGGTTGGATCAAAGACAGAGACGTGACTTACCAAAAATAACACGTTTATTTCACACCAAGGGATGAAATCACAAATCAAAAAGATTATTCAAATTTAAAAAGTCTCATCAACAGTTTACCATTTAAATACCCACAGTTAAAAAGAGACCATAACAGACCCTGCTGTCACAGAAGGGACAAACCCCACAGCAAAACGGTGTCTACAAATTCATAAAGCAAGTGACAAAGATAACAACAACAAAAATACACACTCCCCTTCTGTTAAGCTTCAGTATTACGGCTCAACCGGCATTCACCGGTGGGTATTTATACGTATAATGTTTAAAAAGGCTAGCTAGCTAAACAGGATACACAGATTACTTTAATAAACTTACATAAAAAAAAGACAAACACATCCAGAATTTCCTCACATCACACAAATCACTTAAGCAAAATAATCTTATGGAACCTCGGTGGAGCACAATGCTTCACCGCGACGATCACGCAGTCAGCGGTGCACGCCAGGCCACGGGACAGAATGTAACAATATACAGCACAGCAATATGAAAATACGTAAAACACCAACTAAAAACCACATTAAATGAATCTGGTACGAACAGCGGTCATGAATACAGGGATAAGAAAACAACAGCTAGCGTTCTCAGGCCACACCTAAAACACAAATATAAAAACATTTAAATTTCAATAATGAATTGCCCCTTTTAAAACCCAAAATAAACTTCTTACCTCCGAGAAGAAATTCCTAAGCTACAGCAGACTCTACATGAACTGCGCTTGCCACTCCACGCACCCACTCCTAATGGTAAACATCTTTAGACAGTGATGGCTTATGAAACAAACTATAAAACAGGCGACAACTCACCAAGGACGGGATCGACCAAGACTATAATTGACCAGAGTATGAAGACACGATAGAGAAGTCACACACACACACAAGCTTTACCCAAGATCTTTTAAAACAACGTAGATCAATCAGCTTCAATCAATGAGCCACACAGGTGTGCTCAATGATACTACGCAACAGCACCAGTGGGAGTGTCTTACCATCGGGGATATACCCAAACATTACGAAAAGATTAATAAACTAAACCTGCCACATGTGCTTCTCATAAAGGGCCTCGTATAGTTTGAAGAACCCTTCAACGGCCTCTGGTGAAGCACCATGGACTCTGGCTCTGTCCAGGGAATCTGCCATCCTTGAGGCCAATTCTGGATGGCTGGCCTTAAACCTGGACCACCACACATCACTTGGCCCCTTCTCCAGGTTTACAGTGGTGGTCTCTGTTCTGCCACTCTCCTTAATGATCCCAGTAGCCAGCACCTTGACAAGGGATCTTGTGACTGGGAAGCCATGGTCCGCCATCCAGAATATAAAGGAAAAAAGAGCCTCTTCCTCTCCAGGTGTCAGGGCCGAATTAGGATGAGGGTTGTGGATATATATATATTTTTTTATAGTCCTGTAGAGTGGTGTGGGGAATGCCAAATTTTTTCGTTGTTGCCCTTAGACTTGCTCCTGCCTTTACTTCCTCAACTGCCTCCTGTAACTTCTCCTTTGAGTGCTGTTTTTTTCTTTCCTGACATCTTTCTTTTGCTTTAACTGTATCTTACTGACTTTCCTTTTGAAATATGATATTATGTTAATCATGTAATGTTAATTTAACCTTAACTTCAAGTGATTGTTTATAAAAAAAAAATTATATTCACAGTGTTTTAATTAACATTATATTAGTTAACTTGATGTATGAAATCTTATTAAATAACTTGAATGTCCGAATATCCTATCCTTGTGTTTAACTTTAACGTTAACTTAACTTAATGAAAATTTGGCAATTAAATAACACAATCAATTGAGTTTTAACTGTCTATTTGTTTAATTTATTAAAGCATGACAATTAAAAATGTAAAAAATAATTTCATGTAAGTTAACGTTAACTTAATTGATCCTTTATGAATATAAACAATCACTGCGCGCAGGATGATGGGCAAACAGCGTCTGCTGCCCGTCTCAGGCGGAGGGTGGCGCCAAGTGGTCATCGCCCACAATTGATGTTTAAATATTCCCATTTCAAAGCATTTATTCAACAAAAGGTCATTTATTTAACAATTTGTGATAACATAACATTTATTTCATAAAGATTATAGTGCTGTGAGAAGCATCAATTAAATAGAAATGCACATTTTCGCTGCTCTAGTTGTCTCCTCACCCAAGCGGCAGTCTCACGTTTAGCTTGCCCACCGTCCATTTTCAAGCGCAGGGGGCGCACCTAGCAAACTTACTGAAATATCACGGAAACAAATGGTGAGAGGGTCTCTGTCGTGATCCGAGGTGAAAGAGGGAGAAATGAAGATGACACAGATATATATTTTATGTATGAACCGGAAGTATTATTATTCAGCGATCGGCGGTAAAAGTTCATCTGTACGGAACATCGTTAGTCTACGCTAAAGTTAATGTAAGACTTGAGCTCTTGTTTATGAAAGTTTGGCCTTTTAATGTCATTATGTGTAGATGAGCGTTTTTATATATGTATGTATAAAGGTTTTGCTGGCAATTTGTCAAAGGATGAATGGAAGTAACCTAATTAATTCAACCTAAAAGTATGCACTGTACAGTTAATCGGATAAATCACTAACACAGCCTGAAAATGAACTTAAAACAGGTTTTGATCTTTAAACACATATTGATACTTGTTCTGTGATTTCAGAAGTGTCAGAAAAAACCCTCTACGACACAGGAGAAGTTCCTGATTTAAACATTTCTGAAGGGAGCTGCTGAAAACACTGGTGATCTGAGAAAGCTTATTAAATAATTTTATATGCATCTTTCACAACATATTACGCCTATATCGCAATGCATTTATAATTTTCTTTTGCTAAATTTGTGTGTGTGTGTATATATATATATATATATTGCATATACACACTAGGGATGTAACGATTACCGGTTTGACGATAAATCATGATAAAATTCCCCGCGGTTAGTATTACCGTTTCATATTTTAATTATCATTAAAACCGTATTCGATTACCGTGATTTAAACAACTCGCGATAAATAAATACTGTCCGGCATAAAGCAGAGTTTTCAGTAACAGTCTCACGTGCGCACAGTAGTTTCGTTCTGAGTGAAAACAGGGCGGAAAAGCTGGGAGGTTTTAAAAGACTGCTAAGGGAATTATACAAATTAATATATAAATGAATTAATTATATGAATGTACCTCTGAAGGTTCGGACTGTCTTCAGAAACGATTTGATGGCATTTTGTTCTCATCTTTGCTCCATGTAATACCTACAGGAAGTGTTCGCGGAGTTCACAGGAATCAGCTGTAATTCAGCTTTTCCGTATAAAGCGCCACCTGCTGTCAGAGAGTGGATTTACAGACACTTATTTACATTCAGTCAGTGTGCAGTTTCTGTCTGGCCAAAAAATTGACCAAATTTGCATGACCTGCTGTAAATTTTAACCGGTTGATGAAAAACAAACTTATGTACATTTAAACAATTCAGATATGCTATATAGAATTATTTATGGAGCAGATAAAATACATATAATCATTTATTAATTATCATTTTAATTTAACCCTTTTCTTTAAAGGCTGAAATGTGTGGTCTACCTTTATGTTAAACTTTTTCAAAGCTTTATTTGAACATTTACATTATTTATTTGAGCATGCTATTAAACTGTTGTCAGTCAAATTGTCATTTAAAATCCAGACCTCATTGGTAATGTTATTGTTTTAGTGATTATGCAAACAAAAAGTCATTTTATTTGCTGTTTGTTGATTTTTAAGTATGAAACTTGGTGAAGTGATTTATGTTTCGGTACTTTTTGAACATCTCCAGCACATTTTAACAATACCGTGATAATACTGATAACCGTGATAATTTTGGTCACTATAATCGTGATTAGAAATTTTCATACCGTTACATCCCTAATACACACACACACACACACACGTGTGTGTGTGTGTGTGTGTGTGTGTGTGTGTGTGTTTGTTTGCTTGTTAGTTATTTTAATGTTCAAACATAAGTAACACCTTAAGAGCATTACTAAATAAGTAAACGTAAAAATTTACATTCTTATTTATTTTTATATTATATATTCTGTAAATAATTTTTTATTTTCTGCATTTCACCTCTGCTATAGTTTATATATAATGAACCTGGAATTGTATAATAAATATTGTTGGCTCTGTGACAGATTGTTTATGTTCCTAGATTCTTCCACGCTGATGCACTAGAGTTGGAGCGTATCTCCTGTCGAAGAACATCTCTAGACATTATGAGCCATGTGACTAGTAAGTAATACCTCAAACATACACTACCATTCAAAAGTTTAAGGGTCAGATTTGTCATGTATTTGAAAGAAATACTTTATGCTCACCACTGCTGTATTCATTTAAAATACACAATAAATTTAGCATATAGGACAATCCACACTGAGCCACCTGTTGTGCCATCAGCCCATTTCGTGGTGTGGTTTCTTGGTCACCACAGTCTATGCATTAAAGAGACCTAAGACCTTGAAATATGGCATAATGTCCCAGTGAAATTTTATGCCATCAGCCAATTTTGTGTCATGGTTTCTCCACCACCACAGAGGATGTGTTAAATTGGACATTAGATCTTGATATTAGAGGTACTACCATAAGAAGAACAGCAAAATTTTGAACAGGTAAATCTCTGTTAATTCATGTGCATCCATGCTCTCATTTTATTCATAGATGGCAATAAAAAAAATATATATCTCAATATATTTTTGGATTTTTTTCGATAACGATACTTTTACAGAGTGTGTTATTGTGCTGAATGTCACTTCACTACTGTGGACAGCTGCAGTTTTTGATATTCTTCATATTTTGTGTGGTCAGTTCACATCAGTGATTAGTTAATCTTTTCATTTGTTTAAATTGATTTTTACCTTTAATAAAGCATTTTGTTTCTAAAAGTGTACATCTTTTGAGTCAAATTGTTACATTTAATCAGTCAATTAAGATAATACACATTTAGGTTGTTACCAAACAAACCAGAAACCAGTATCATCAAAATTAATCTTTGCAGAAGTTACATCTGAAGTGGCATTTAGATGTATTTACACACTATTTAATGCAGCTCAGAGGGACATGGAGTGCTTTAACCAGTTACAAATGCATAATCTTTTGACGTTTTAAACATAAAACATTGAATACTGATATTTAAAGTTATTTTAAAAATGAAGAGACTTTAAATGTGAAATTAAAACCCCCAGTATGTGGTAGAAAGTCACTGGTCATAAGTGAGTCATTGCGACTGAACCGAATCATTTAAACTGTTGATTCATTCAGGAACTAAACACCTTCATGTTGCTCAGAGACGCAAAACAGTGCTGTGGCTGTTTGGAATTATTTTTTGTTGGCGAAATGGAGCAAAAACAGGCAATATAGTGTCTAAAACGTAAGTGTCACGGTGCACACACGAGGAGGCCACAGGAACACGTAGACGAGGATATAACTTCAAATAATAGTCTTTACTGATAACATCAAGGCAGGGCAAGACAGACAGGAACATCCGGGAGTAATGAGTAGACCAGATGAAATCAAACTGAACAGACAGGTCTATAAATACACAGGTAAATCATAGATAACGAGACAAACACAGCTGGACAAGAATTAACTAATGCTAACATATAACAAGGACAAGAAACGAACCAAATATGGACACAAGAGGCGGGAACACATGACAGAGGACTGACAGTAAGTTTCTTAATATTAAATTATTGTTTATTGAACTGTAGTGTTAAATCAATATCATGCTTATTTTTTAAGAAGAAAAGGCATGAAACGTAAATATATACATTTTCTGCCCCCATATCTTGAATTTTGTGATAATTCTTAATGCCTTATAATAGACTGAATCATGCAGTGAAAGAACTCATGCGTGCACAGTTTAACCTGCTTCATCATCACTGTAGGCTAATTTAAGCATGCACTCCATAGGTGTTTTGATTGGTTTTTGCAAAATACTCGATATTGTCAAATTTCACATCGTTAAAACAACAATTACGATATTATCACAGACGATATATATCACACACCCCTAGTAAGCATGCAAAACATTCCCATGCACATGTCATCTGTAGTTCCTCGAAGGTACAAAAAAAGTTTATTGTGTTCATGTAAAAGTCTGTATTTTTTATTTATTATTATTTTTTATATTAGGGACTCTGTATGTTGTCACTAAAAGAAAATCAATGAAAAAACTTTTTTATGAGAAAATGACTATATATACCAAATATAAAGTTGAAAATAATGCTCTATGAACCATTTATGTTAAATATGGTCTGAAAATCTACCGAGAGGTTTGGAAATTTGAGTCTGGAAAAGTATGGAATTTTGAAATGGAAAATGTGTAGGAACCCTGAGCTGAATTTTCAGCATCATTACGCCAGTCTCCAGTGTCACATGATCCTTCAGAAATCATGCTTAGCGAAAACAAGAATAAATTACATTTTTACATTATATTCACAGAAAACAGTTATTTTAAATTGTAATAATATTTCACATTATTGTTTTTATTTATGATCAAATAAATGCAGTTTTCTTGGTGAACATGAGACTTATTTCAAAAACATAAAAAAATTACCACAAACTTTAATAACACAAGGGATTCGAATATTAGTCCATTTATTCTAATAAAGTGCAAGACGCTCTTAAAAATATGAATGTAAATAGTATTTTTTTCCTCTGGTGATTTGTATTGTATACCCAGAATGCAATGCACAATGACGTAGACTGCTATTCTCTATACCCAAGCTACACACTCTCACACTGTGTCTACACTGGACGCGAGAAAGCAACCGTTGAAAATCATTTGAACTTTGTGTCAGTGCATCATAAGTAGAACGAGGCATTAGTTTACTGTCAGGGATTTATTGTGTTGCGCCGCATCCAGTGAAGATAGCATCACTGATTATAATAGGTTTATTGTATTTTGTTGCGCCGTCTGGTGTAGACATGGTGTTAGAACTCATATTAAATATTGTCACATATGATGTATGTATGATGCCGTTTATCATTGATAGATCTTTTCTATTTCAGAGGCTGAAAATCATTAATAAACCACAAGGTAATTGTAACTTGTTTCAAGAATAATAGTAAGAATAACAAGAATAAATAAAAATGCATCTGTGACTTAATATTGCTTCTTATTTTTCAGTGGGTTGAAAGTTCTCATTAAACACATTGCTTTCTTCTCATCTTTGCGCATTTTCAGATGTTGTGCATATTTATGAAACAATTTTTAACTTTATCTTGTCTTCTTTCTCTTTTTTTAGTTTGCTTTAGCTCCAACCTCAATTAAGCAGACCTGAGCAGCTGATCAAGGATCACCAGAAACTCTGCTGAATGTTGGTCCTCCATGCCCAGGACTGGACACCAGTGTTGTAAGTCATCAATCTAGAAGTCATCCTGCCTCTCTGAATCGTCATGTTCAGAATATATTGCAGGAGATCTCAACATTGTCTCTCAAGGTCCACTTACACGCAGAGTTTTGCTACAAACAAGTGCAGTGCGCATAGGGCTGGGAGATATATCGAATGCGATTGTCATGCGCATTTCGTCAGTAAAGCCGGTTCCGTGATTAGCGATAAATCTCCATCACCTGCTTTCAAATGGAGCAGCATTTAATACACAGAGCCGTAGTTCACAGACAAGCTAAGCAATATCGAGTTCATTATAGAAAGCGATTCATCTGCGATAATGAACTCGATATTGCGTAGCTTGTCAGTGAACTACGGCAGTCGAACGCGTAGCCTTTCAAAGTATACTCCATTTGATGTTGTGCGCGAACGTGGGTGTCACGGTTCACGCATCCATTGTGTCCTCTTTGTCCCGTGTACTGTCATGTGTGTGCGCGTGCCGTACGTGTGTGGGCATGGCCGAGCATTCACCACTCACTCCTCTCAGCTGTGCCTCATCAGCAGCGGCAGCTGCAGCCCATTTCCCGCACACATAAATAATCACCAGATTCTCTTCTCATTGTCAGATCGTTTTGGATGTCTTCCCGTGCTGTTCTGTCTCCAGTTCCCGTGTGTTCTCGTCAGTTCTGGTTCCCAGTGTCAAGGTCTGTCCGTGTAGTCGTGTGTTCGTCGTTCCTGTACTGGATTCCCACACCACCTTGGACACTCTTCACCTCACCGGCCGTGCAGCCCATCCATTCCTGCGTCACCGATCATCATTCCATCCTGTGTCTGTATATTCAGTTTCTGGACAATAAATCATTTTCTTACCTGCAACTTGCTTCCTCATCTGTACAGTATCATGACAGAACGATCTGACCATCCCATGGAAGCAGCGGGCGCCTCAGCCACATCTCTGGAGGATTTCATCACCCAAAGCATTGAACGCATGAACTCTCAAGAGGCGAGCCTGAATACCACTGGTCGGGTTATTCAGGCTCTGGTGACGCAGGTATCCGAGCTCACCCAACAGCTCCAACAACTACGAGTTCCCATTGTGCCACCCACACCGCCAGCTCCCCCCACTCCATCGGGACCCCCCTTCCAGTCGGAACCGCGGCTACCCGTTCCTGAGCAATACTCAGGTGAGCCACAATTTTGCAGGGCATTCCTGACGCAATGCTCTATGCATTTTGCCCTGCAACCCAGAACCTTTTTTTTCTGAACAGAGCAAGGTGGCTTTTGTTCTCACGTTGCTGACTGGAAGGGCGGCACTATGGGGAACAGCGGTGTGGGAGAATCAAGATCCATGCTGCACCTCGTTCCTGACTTTATCCGAAGAAATGAAGCGAGTATTCGATCGAGCCGTCGCCGGAAGAGAGGCGGCCAGAATACTCGCCGATCTCCGCCAGGGTGAAAGATCTGTATCGGACTATTCCATCGAGTTCCGGACCCTGGCGGCGGAATGTCGCTGGAACGAGGAGGCGCAGTGGGACATGTTCCTGCATGGGCTAGCTGACCACGTCCAAAAGGAGATCTACGTCCTGGACCTCCCCACCACACTCAACGGACTGATTGACCTGGCCCTCAGGGTGGACGCACGGCTCACTAGAGCGGAGCGACGCGTCCAGGCCAGCCGAGTCCCTGGTGGGTTTGAGAGTCACCGTACCAACGACGTGGACGTGGTCAGCTCCGTCAACGATCTCGAACCCATGCAGGTAGGGCGAGCTCGGCTTTCCCGGGAGGAGAAGGAGAGGCGGAGATCCCAGGGGCTCTGCCTTTACTGCGGAGGGGCAGGACACTCAGTCTCGAGATGCCCGGTAAAAGGTCAAGCCCGGTAGTAAACTTGAGGCTACTATCGGGTGGGATCTCCGCAGAGAAGACCTCATCTACATCATCGACCCTCCTCCCGGTGAAACTGAGATGGGCTACACGTGCCATCACCTGTCAGGCGTTACTGGATTCTGGTGCAGAGGGTAATTTTTTGGACTTTTCGTTTGCTCACAAGTATCACATCCCCATCAAACCTCTCACGCACAAGATCTCTGTCCATGCCCTGAACGGTCACCAGCTACCCCCCATTGCCTTCACCACCGAGCCCATCACTCTCACCACGTCAGGCAACCACACAGAGACTATATCCTTTTTGATCATGGACACCCCCTTCGCACCGGTCGTGCTCGGCCACCCCTGGCTCATCAATCACAACCCTAAAATAGACTGGCATCATAAATCCGTCATAGCTTGGAGCAATAACTGTCATGAGTCCTGTCTTGTGTCTGCCTGTCCGTTGGTTTCTGTTTCTGTGTTTCAGGAGGAGGCGATGGATCTGTCTAACGTGCCCGCGGAGTATCAGGACCTGAAGGAAGTGTTCAGTAAGTCTCGAGCTGCTTCTCTCCCTCCCCATCGTCCTTACGACTGTGCCATAGATTTACTGCCAGGTATGTCTCCGCCTAAGGGCAAGTTATATTCACTTTCTGTTCCAGAAAGGGAGGCTATGGAGAAATATATTTCTGATTCTCTAGCTTCTGGGTTCATCCGCCCTTCCTCTTCTCCGGCGGGGGCGGGGTTCTTTTTTGTGGGGAAGAAGGACGGGTCCCTGCGTCCTTGTATTGATTACCGAGGGTTGAACAACATCACGGTAAAGAATACGTATCCTTTGCCGTTGATGTCTTCAGCCTTCGAGAGGTTGCAGGGAGCGTCCATTTTCACAAAATTGGATTTGCGCAATGCCTATCATTTGGTCCGCATAAGGAAGGGGGATGAGTGGAAGACTGCTTTTAACACCCCTAGGGGGCACTTTGAATACTTGGTCATGCCCTTCGGGCTGTCCAACTCCCCAGCAGTCTTCCAGGCACTCGTCAATGACGTGCTGCGAGATATGGTAGATCAGTTCATATATGTCTACCTGGATGACATACTGATTTTTTCTTCGTCTCTCCAGGAACATGTGCAGCACGTCCGGCGAGTGCTTCAGAGGTTGTTAGAGAATGGGCTTTTTGTCAAGGTGGAGAAATGCGCTTTTCATGCACAGTCAGTTCCTTTCCTAGGGTACATTGTGTCGTCCGAGGGAATGTGCATGGACCCTGAGAAGGTTAAGGCTGTGGTGGAGTGGCCAAGTCCTGATTCCCGTAAGGCCCTGCAGAGGTTTCTGGGCTTCGCCAACTTCTACCGGCATTTTATTCGCAACTTCAGCCAACTAGCAGCGCCTCTGACTGCCTTGACCTCCCCCAGAACTGCGTTCAGGTGGTCTAACACAGCCGAGGCTGTGTTTGCCAAACTCAAGGACCGCTTTGTTTCGGCCCCCATTCTCATAGCCCCTGATCCCTCACGTCAGTTTGTGGTGGAGGTCGACGCGTCAGAGGTGGGGGTAGGCGCAGTGTTGTCCCAGCGCTCTTCCGCGGACGGCAAGATGCATCCCTGCGCGTTTTTGTCCCATCGTTTATCCCCAGCCGAGCGTAATTACGACATTGGTAACCGAGAGTTGTTGGCAGTCAAGTTAGCGTTGGAGGAATGGCGTCACTGGTTGGAAGGGTCAGGGGTACCTTTTATCGTCTGGACCGATCATAGGAATCTAGAATACATTAGAACGGCTAAAAGACTGAACTCCAGGCAGGCTCGGTGGGCACTTTTTTTCGGACGTTTTGATTTCTCTCTCTCGTACCGCCCGGGTTCCAAAAACATCAAACCCGACTCTTTATCTCGCGTTTTTGACAATTCCGAACGCCCGTCTACTCCTGAGTGCATTTTACCTGAGACTCTTTTTGTCTCCACACTCACATGGGAGATCGAGTCGAAGGTCAAAGCGGCCTTAGAAGGGGTAATGCCTCCGCCCGGTTGCCCACCGAATCGGTTATTTGTGCCGGAGAGGTTACGGTCCGACGTTATCCAGTGGGGGCATTGTTCCAACGTGGCTTGTCATCCAGGAGTCAATCGAACTAGGTTTTTGGTTAAGCAACGATTCTGGTGGCCACGTATGGCTCACGACATTCACAGTTTTGTTTTGGCTTGCTCGGTCTGTGCCACTGGTAAGACTTCCAATCGACCCCCAGATGGGTTACTCCAACCGCTGCCGGTCCCTTCGAGACCCTGGTCCCACATCGCTCTAGATTTTATTACCGCCCTCCCGCCCTCTCAGGGCAACACGGTCGTTTTGACTGTGGTGGACCGATTCTCGAAGGCGGCCCATTTCATTCCCTTGCCCAAATTACCCTCAGCCAAGGAGACAGCATTGACAGTCGTGAACCACGTCTTTCGTTTACATGGCCTCCCGATAGACGTGGTTTCCGACAGGGGACCCCAATTTGTGTCCAAATTTTGGCAAGAGTTTTGTAAATTGCTGGGAGCGACTGTCAGTCTGTCCTCTGGGTTTCACCCCCAGAGCAATGGCCAAACCGAGAGAGCCAACCAAGATTTGGAGAGGGTGTTGCGATGTCTGGTCTCCAAGAATCCTTCCTCTTGGAGCCAACAACTCTCTATGGTGGAGTACGCCCACAATGCGTTGCCAGTGTCGTCCACGGGCCTATCTCCGTTTGAATGTAGTTTAGGTTACCAGCCACCAGTTTTTCCCAGTCTGGAATCCGAAGTCGCGGTCCCCTCCGCTCACGCCTTTGTCCAGAGGTGTCACCGCACATGGACTAGAGCCCGTGAGACTCTACTCCAAGTGGGGGCGCGCACCAAGGCTAAAGCCGATCGCCACCGGTCTAAGCCCCCCGTTTACGTCGTTGGTCAAAAAGTGTGGCTTTCAACCAAGAACATTCCTCTCCGCTCCGTTTCTAATAAGCTCGCTCCCAAATTTATTGGCCCGTTCACTGTCACCAAGATCATTAGTCCGGTGGCAGTCCGCCTCAACCTTCCTCCGGTGTACAGGAGGATTCATCCCGTCTTTCACGTATCCAAAATTAAACCCGTGTTTCATTCTCCCATTAATCCGCCAGCCACGGTTCCCCCCCCGCCGCGACTCGTAGACGGGGAACCCACATTTTCGGTAAACCGTATACTGGACTCTAGACGGAGGGGACGCGGATTTCAGTACTTGGTGGACTGGGAGGGTTACGGTCCGGAGGAGAGAAGTTGGGTACCTGCGAGAGACATACTGGATCACTCCCTTATCGATGACTACAATCGACAGGTAGGGGAACCTGGGAACGCCAGGAGGCGTTCTTAGGGGAAGGGTACTGTCACGGTTCACGCATCCATTGTGTCCTCTTTGTCCCGTGTACTGTCATGTGTGTGTGCGCGTGCCGTACGTGTGTGGGCGTGGCCGAGCATTCACCACTCACTCCTCTCAGCTGTGCCTCATCAGCAGCGGCAGCTGCAGCCCATTTCCCGCACACATAAATAATCACCAGATTCTCTTCTCATTGTCAGATCGTTTTGGATGTCTTCCCGTGCTGTTCTGTCTCCAGTTCCCGTGTGTTCTCGTCAGTTCTGGTTCCCAGTGTCAAGGTCTGTCCGTGTAGTCGTGTGTTCGTCGTTCCTGTACTGGATTCCCACACCACCTTGGACACTCTTCACCTCACCGGCCGTGCAGCCCATCCATTCCTGCGTCACCGATCATCATTCCATCCTGTGTCTGTATATTCAGTTTCTGGACAATAAATCATTTTCTTACCTGCAACTTGCTTCCTCATCTGTACAGTATCATGACAGTGGGTGGTCGACACATGCGCTCTAAAAAGCTTCATCCATGTCTAGTGTCTGTTCTATTTTTCCATGTTAAGTTATGACAGATAACAAATATTTTGTAACTCTTTTAAACCAAAGCTGAGCTGTCTCATCTCTCGCTCACAAGCACTTGTCAATGCGGCTGTCTGTTGTTGTTGCAGTCTCTGCTATTTTGTTGTTCCGTCTCTTTAGGTTCGTTTTCTACTGTGAAACAATGGCCCGGGACAGTGTTGCCACCTTGTGGAAAAAACTTATTACTGAAAAATTACTTCAATGTGCATGTGCGACCTGCATGTACAAAGTATGCACGGTTACAAAAATCAGGTGGTGTGCATACAGTACATGCACACTGTTCTGATGACGAAATTTGCGTCATGTGCACTGTACGCTATCCCTCGCATACGTGTGGCTTAATCAAGGTCTTCAGTTTTACTAACTATAAAGTCACAAACAGGTGAGTGTGATCAGTAGTCAGTGGTTAAGGGCTGTCTCGATCACAAAATTTTTACAGTGCACTGAAATTTTGCTCCCTAAATAAGCTGTGAAAACCAGGAAGCATCGATGCTCACTATGTTCCCTGGAAGTTCTGAAGCTCAAAACTTGAGATAATTCGCTACAAAATGACACGTGATAGATTTTAAAACACAAACCAATATTTATCAATGTGTTGTAAATGGCATAAAAAAAGATATCAGTTATACTGTTGTGCATAAATGTCAGTAGTGATGTTGTACGAGGACGGAAATAGTCACCAGTGTATAGTGAGCCACTGTGCTTACCAATGCCTGAATTTGTGTACACCATAGACTGTAAAAAAGATGGACGACGCGTCTCCGCTTCCTTCCATTATAGAAAAGTGAAGCGAATACATCTCAGTACGGCCGCTGCCATCTTGAGTAAATGACGTCATTTGGAGCCCGAGTCTGCGCAGTAGAGTCGTGAGGCGGAGCCGCGGAACCAAACTCCCGCAGACCCAATCAACCATAACGACACACCCCGTTTTTATAGCATCAAATTACTAGCTAAAATCAAACTTACCACAAAAACTAACAATTGAACATATATCAGCGTGATAACAACTAAACTCAGCAAAAAAAGAAACGTCCTCTGACTTTCAACTGTTTTTACTTTCAGTAAACTTAATGTGTAAATATTTGTATGAATACTAAAAGAGTCAACACCATAAGACATAAACTAAAAATGTTTCACAGACATGTGACTAACAGAAATAGAATAATGTGTCCCTGAATTAAGGGAGGCTCAAAATCAAAAGTACCAGTCAGTATCTGGACTGCAGTGCATCTCCCCCTCATGGACTGGACCAGATTTGTTCTTGCTGTGAGATGTTACCCCACTCTTCCACCAAGGCAATTGCAAGTTCCTGGACATTTCTGGGGAGAATGGCCCTAGCCCTCACCCTGCGATCCAACAGGTCCCAGACGTGCTCAATGGGATTGAGATCCGGGCTCTTCGCTGGCCATGGCAGAACACTGACATTGCTGTCATGCAGAAACTCACGCACAGAACGAGCAGTATGGCTGGTGGCATTGTCCTGCTGGAGGATCATGTCCGGATGAGCATGCATAAAGGGTACCACATGAGGGAGGAGGATGTCTTCCCTGTACCGCAAGGCATTGAGATTGCCTGCAATGACAACAAGCTCAGTCCGATGGTGATGTGATATACCGCCCCAGACCATGACGGACCCCCCACCTCCAAATCGATCCCGCTCCAGGGTACAGGCCTCGGTGTAACGCTCATTCCTTCGACGATAAACACGAATCCGTCCATCACCCCTAGTGAGTCAAAACCGTGACTCATCAGTGAAGAGCACTTTTTGCCACTCCTGTCTGGTCCAGCGAAGGTGGGTTTGTGCCCATAGGCGGCGTTGTTGCTGGTGATGTCTGGTAAGGACCTGCCTTACAACAGGCCTACAAGCCCTCAGTCCAGCCTCTCTCAGCCTATTGCGGACAGTCTGAGCACTGATGGAGGGATTGTGTGTTCCTGGTGTGACTCGGGCAGTTGTTGTGGCCATCCTGTACCTGTCACGCAGGTGGGATATTCGGATGTACCGATCCTGTGCAGGTGTTGTTACACGTGGTCTTCCACTGCGAGGATGATCAGCTGTCCTTCCTGTCTCCCTGTAGCGCTGTCTTAGGCGTCTCACAGTGCGGACATGGCAATTTATTGCCCTAGCCACATCAGCAGTCCTCATGCCTCCCTGCAGCATGCCTAATGCACGTTCACGCAGATGAGCAGGGACCCTGGGCATCTTTCTTTGGGTGTTTTTCACAGTCGGTAGACAAGTCTCTTTAGTGTCCTGCGTTTTTAGAACTGTGACCTTAAATGCCTACTCTCTGTAAGCTGTTTCCACAGGTGCATGTTAATTAATTGATTATGGTTAATTGAACATGCATGGAAAACATTGTTTAAACCCTTTACAATGAAGATCTGTAAAGTTATTTGGATTTTTACAACATTATTGTTGAAATACACAGTCCTGAAAAAGGGACGTTTCTTTTTTTGCTGAGTTTACCTTAAATGACCAAAACCATATTTCAGAAAATTGTATTGGAAGTGTAATTAATTTTTTTATTTTGACTCAAGTCCCATTAGTTTAGATGGAGAGGGCGGGGTTTATGACCTGTACTGCAGCCAGCCACCAGGGGGCGATCAGAGCCTGCAGCTTTACTTTTACGGACGAGTCTGGCACACCCGGTGTACACAATATATTAATTCACAACCTAGCGAACTATGAAGCTGATTGAGACGCACGCTTTGTATGACAGTGGATCTTGAGGGCCAGAGTTGAGAACCCGTGACATACTGACTAGTTGATAATCACTCATGAACAATGAGTACACTTTAATTTGTACAGAAATATGCAATATTTGACTCATATTCAGTGGTGCTATTATCTTTTATTCCCTTTTGTTTGTGTCAAAATGTAAAAAAAAGTAAAAGCGAATATGGATAAAACAGATTTCATATCCACATAAACTTTCTATCAATGGATGATGTATCCAGTGAGTCTTGTAGTCTGCAGTGCAGCACTTGTGTCATCATCATTTTAAGGATCAAAAAGCACTGCTTGAGTGGTGTAATGTCCCTGAAGCAAAGCTAAATATAATTAAATTGGTGATGGTTGAGGAGACCCCCCCCCCTTACAATGTAAAGTGCTTTGAGTGTCTAGAAAAGCGCTATATAAATGTAACAAATTATTATAATTAAATATTATTTAAATATGTTTTTACCTGTCCAGACAAGGGTTTTACCTTCGATATTTGGGGGTAGAAAAACTTTAAACATAAGGTGGACAGGTAAATAACAAGTAGCCTACATAATAAGGTTACATTGATTGAAATTTCAGAGCTACAGACAGTCCTGGCACTTTGGGGTGAAGTGCATTTTTGAGCCTTGTATGTAGTGACTATTGATAATGAGTCATTTGATTCCGTTTTATAGAATATTAGTAAATGTCAGTAATGAATCAAGGTTTAACCCCATGATTTTTGTTAATTTTATTATTATTTTAGGTTCCGAACTCACGGGTGGAATCGGACCTGGAGAACTAACACACAGTGCCTGGAACACACACACACACACCTAGAGAAATTGTTTATAAAAAGTATTATTGAAGTACAATTGCTTGTGTGTTTATTCTTTGGGTAGTTCAATTTTGTCTAATCTGACTGATGACATGTTTACACTAAAGGACATTAAAAGGACCTGTAGCAAACGTTCTCTAAAGGTCCTCACAATGTTTCATGAACGTCCCAGCGACGTCTAAAGAACCCTACACTAAGACGTCCAGGGGACGTTCGCTGAGGCCATTCAGGGGACGTTCTGGGGACCTTTTATTGTTTTTATTGTTAAGTTACTGCAAAATTATTATTTACTTCCAACTCTATTTGCAGAACACACGATCCCTGTTCCCTGCATAATCTGTTTTTCTTTTTCTCCTTGTAGCTGGAAATCAGCGCACAGACAATTTGCGGGCTATAATTTTTTTTTATAATTCCAGTCTCGCGTGAGAACTCCGGTTTGATTCACGCGGGTTCTCACGTTATTTCCTTATCACTTCTCGCATGTGTTTTGTTGTGAAACGTAGTTTGCGGATCAGACAGAGCTGTCTGCGATTCTTCCTATTGTGAAGTCATGCAATGTGAAACCCCCTGTCGCCGATCCATCGTGCAATGTGAACACAGCAGCGACTGAATCCTACCCCAGATAGTCATGCAGTGTGAAAACAACGGCGATCCGATGACTTTGGAAATTTTGGAAAGTGCAGTGTGAACTCGTCATTAGTAACAATGAAGAGATGTGAGATTTGGAAAAATTATGTTTCAAGTGTTACCTTTTAAAAGGGTCCAAGCTAATGTCTGTAGTCAATGAGGCTCAAAGTAACGGTTTAATTTGTGGCATTTCATACTGACTCTGCAGGTGAACATAACTGTATGCACTCATCTTAAACCTCAGCAAAAACTCCACTCATCACCATAATGCAGTCTAATAGAAATTATTCTAAATCACTATTCTGAAACGTTTCTGAATGCTTCAGTGGATTTCCATTGTAGTGAAGTGCAGAGCTTTTGCTCAGGTCGATAATTCAGTCATATGACAAAATGATTTTGTATAACTGAAGAAATTAATCAGGGACACATAAAATGAGACTGAAGCAACTAATTGGGTCAATTAAAATAAAAAACTTTATTTCATTATTTTAAATTTTAATGACAGAATTATTGAACTTAACCAAGAGAAACTATGTATAGTTAAGCAAATAAATTATTCTTGTATAACTGATATAAGTCATGTACTCATGTAACTCGTGTAAATTCAACATGCACTTTTAATTATTTTTTAAGGTCTTGGCTGGTTTGTTGAATGCCACTGCACAGTTCAGGTCACTTTTTCTTCCAGTGCTTTTCAAAGTAAACACAGTGCCACACCAAAGATCTTTCTGCTTTTCTTTTGTGCTGACATCAGTGATTTTAAACTTCTCATATGGAGGAATCAGCACCTCTTTCTCAGAACGAATCAGAGAATAGTTTGTAATATTAGCATCTTCTCAAGTGTAGATTACAAAACAAGATGCCGTTCCAAAACGAATGTCTTTGTTCAGAACATCCTTATTATTAAACTTAACTTTTGTGCCACGAAATAACATCTATTTTGTTTTTTGTTCAGAATATGTATCGCATCTGTTAACAAAAAGTGAAGTGAATACCATTTGTATGTCTTGTCTTTGTAATTTTGTTTACCAGAACGAGCGTCACTATTGAAGTTATGAAATATTTTAATATCAGTGTACACATACAGGTCCTTATCAAAAAATTAGCATATTGTGATAAAGTTCATTATTTTCTGTAATGTACTGATAAACATTAGACTTTCATATATTTTAGATTCGTTACACACAACTGAAGTAGTTCAAGCCTTTTATTGTTTTAATATTGATGATTTTGGCATACAGCTCATGAAAACCCAAAATTCTTATCTCAAAAAATTAGCATATCATGAAAAGGTTCTCTAAACGAGCTATTAACCTAATCATCTGAATCAACTAATTAACTCTAAACACCTGCAAAAGATTCCTGAGGCTTTTAAAAACTCCCAGCCTGGTTCATTACTCAAAACCGCAATCATGGGTAAGACTGCCGACCTGACTGCTGTCCAGAAGGCCATCATTGACACCCTCAAGCAAGAGGGTAAGACACAGAAAGAAATTTCTGAACGAATAGGCTGTTCCCAGAGTGCTGTATCAAGGCACCTCAGTGGGAAGTCTGTGGGAAGGAAAAAGTGTGGCAGAAAACGCAGCACAACGAGAAGAGGTGACCGGACCCTGAGGAAGATTGTGGAGAAGGACCGATTCCAGACCTTGGGGGACCTGCGGAAGCAGTGGACTGAGTCTGGAGTAGAAACATCCAGAGCCACCGTGTACAGGCGTGTGCAGGAAATGGGCTACAGGTGCCGCATTCCCCAGGTCAAGCCACTTTTGAACAGCGAAGCAGCACTGTACTGTTGCTCAGTGGTCCAAAGCACTTTTTTCGGATGAAAGCAAATTTTGCATGTCATTCGGAAATCAAGGTGCCAGAGTCTGGAGGAAGACTGGGGAGAGGGAAATGCCAAAATGCCTGAAGTCCAGTGTCAAGTACCCACAGTCAGTGATGCTGGTGTTGGTCCACTGTGTTTTATCAAGGGCAGGGTCAATGCAGCTAGCTATCAGGAGATTTTGGAGCACTTCATGCTTCCATCTGCTGAAAAGCTTTATGGAGATGAAGATTTCATTTTTCAGCACGACCTGGCACCTGCTCACAGTGCCAAAACCACTGGTAAATGGTTTACTCACCATGGTATTACTGTGCTCAATTGGCCTGCCAACTCTCCTGACCTGAACCCCATAGAGAATCTGTGGGATATTGTGAAGAGAAAGTTGAGAGACGCAAGACCCAACACTCTGGATGAGCTTAAGGCCGCTATCGAAGCATCCTGGGCCTCCATAACACCTCAGCAGTGCCACAGGCTGATTGCCTCCATGCCACGCCGCATTGAAGCAGTCATTTCTGCAAAAGGATTCCCGACCAAGTATTGAGTGCATAACTGAACATAATTATTTGAAGGTTGACTTTTTTTTGTATTAAAAACACTTTTCTTTTATTGGTGGGATGAAATATGCTAATTTTTTGAGATAGGAATTTTGGGTTTTCATGAGCTGTATGCCAAAATCATCAATATTAAAACAATAAAAGGCTTGAACTACTTCAGTTGTGTTGTAATGAATCTAAAATATATGAAAGTCTAATGTTTATCAGTACATTACAGAAAATAATGAACTTTATCACAATATGCTAATTTTTTGAGAAGGACCTGTAAATGGCAATTTAATTATTCTCTGTCAAGTTATACTCTGGTTTCTTGACATACTTTTCACCTTCTTCCCAAGCCTTGTTAAATTCAGCAAATTTTCTTTCCTTGTCTAGATATAAATTCTTCACCTTGTCTGCCATTTCATTTGCACAGCCATTATATTGATCATCAACAGAATTCACTGCCATATCCAGTGGATATATGTTTTCTTCAGGAGCAGCAGCTCTGTGATCCTACAGCAACAGGAATCATAATGATCAGTCATCAGTATTCATGTCTAATATTTATACTAGAACACAAGCTTACCTGTCCTAGAGCAGTTAAAATGAGAAGAGCTTCAGTGATCAGCAGCATCTTGATTCAGTCAAACCCTGATCTAGAAGATCTAGTGAAAGACAACCAGAAACACAACACTGTCTCACAAATACTAAATTTATCACTTGAAGTATAATGGAAAGGATTATGAGCACAAACTTGCACACTAAAAATATCACACAGTAGTTTTACTGTGTAATTGTTATGTTCTGCTAGACAGTAAAACCATTTTAAAATTCTAACAATAAGACATAACATTTAAGATAAAACGTAAGAAATGTTATCTTAATCTTTTACTTAAAACAATTACCTGAGAATACGGTTGTCTTTTTGTGAAGTTCTTCGGGTGCTCGAAAGCTCTCTCTCTCTCTCTCTCTCTCTCTCTCTCTCACACACACACACACACACACACACAAACACATGTAGGTTTTTGTGGTTTATGGGGACTCTCCATAGGCGTAATGGTTTTTATACTGAACAAACTGTGTGTGCTATTGCCCTACACCAACCCTACACCTAAACTTAGCCCTCACAAGAGACTTTGTGCATTTTTAGATTTTCAAAAAAACACCATTTAGTATGTTTTTTAAGCCTTTTGAATTACGGGGACATAGGCAGTGTCCTCATAAACCACCTTCATATTGTAATACCTCTGTCATACCCATGTCATTATACAAATTTGTGTCCTCATAAACCACATAAACATGCACACACACACACACACACACACACACACACTCTCTCTCTCTCTCACAGACATATATTTGTGTACATTTTCAAACAATGTTTGAGTAATTTGCTGGCGGATTTTACAGTATATTACAAGTATTGCATTGTGGGTTTTTTTTTTTTACAGTATATTACAGTGTTTTATTGTATTTTACAGTATATTCTATATTATCTAAGAACTATGACTTTCAACATTCATTCATGGCGTGGGGGAAAAAAATTCCAGAAAGACTTACTATAAAAATGCACTTACCAATCACAATGTTTAAAACTTTTAATGCTCCAAACTTTGGTTTGGTGCTTTCCCATTTACACCTCTCCAGTTTTAGCAAAGTCATTTTTGACTGCCTGCCTCATAATTCGCCAGACCATGTCCTTCATATCCACTCCACCCAGCATTCTAAGTTCAAGTACCTGAAATATTTTTAAACATGCTGTCACTATTAAGCTAAAACACTTAAGATTGATCACACACACAATTTACTTATAACAGTAATTACAACATACCAGAGTGATAACAGTAGGCAACTATGCATAACTACCACTTTTTATCTTGTTTCCAGACAGGATTGAAGACCACTTTCCAGGGACGTTAATGATCTTAACACTTTAATTGGAAACCGTTTTGGACTTAAATGGTTAGATACTGTGGTGTCATGAACATTGTTTGATTTGAGATCTTTCCATCCTTATAATGTTCCTCTGCTGCTCCATAAGAATTTATAATAGTTATTATGTCATGGAGAAGTGCTGAAACATTAAACACAGGAATTAGAAGGTTTACCATACCACCCATGCTATGAAATGAGCCTTACACCAATAGTGAATATATGATAGAAAACAAAGACAAAACTTATATCTTATGAATGAGCAAGAAATGTAATAATTACTAAATTTGATAAAGTGAGGGTGTTATGTTCATGTGAATATACTATTCAGCAAAATATTTTTTTGCAGTTAAAAAAAGAAATGTGCATGTCAATTTGTTAAATTGCACAATGATACAAAGACCTGTTAGACAGGTCTGTGTCAAGGAACTACATAATACACACAATCTTGCTTTATTTAGCGTTTTGGTGGCATCAGGGAGTCAGGCACAGCCTCTGACTGGAGATCGGTCTGTTCTGCAAGAGCTTCCAGCATGCTTCATTGTAATTATCTATGAAAGATAGAGGCCCGGTTTCACAAACGGGGCTTAGCTTAAGCCAGGACTAGGCCTTAGTTAAATTAAGATATTTAAGTAACTTTTACAAAAATGCCTTGGAAGAAAACATTAAGGTGTGCATCTTGAGACAGAACAATGACAATGACACCTATTTTAAGATATGTCAGAGCAAGATATTTTCAGTTGAGACAGCTCAAACATGCATTTTAGTCTGGGACTAGCTAAAGCCTTGTCTGTGAAACCGGGGGTGAATGTAAAAATCTGAACAATCTGAAAGGCTTTCTACCATTTAGCCTTTTAAATTAAACATACTGTATACAGAAAGGATGTATACATACTTGTAGTATATCTAATTTTAACTTTATATGCAGACAAAGACTCCAGGGGTTGCCTCCAACACTTGGTGTCTGGGACTAGGCTTAAGCCTAGAGAAAAAGTTGAAATTCTATTATTGTGAGGTGAATAACTACCTTCAACAATAAAACTGATTTAAATGTTTGTATGGAGGCCATAAACACACCATTCTTCACCCAGATTGCAGGCACAACCTCAACTTCTTCAGTGTCAACAAAGCTGACTATGTGGCACATGATTTTTGCAAGCAAAACACAAATGTGAATAAACAACTTATTTAAATAAAAAAGAGAGAAAATTTCAAGGCCAATACAGAAAAGCAGTTATGACTCTTTAGTTGTCATACTTGTGTAGATTGTGTCCGAGCATGGCACAAAATCTCCATTTGCAATATTTTTTAAATTCCTATTAATTATTTTTCCTCCAGATTCAAACATTTTATTGACTCTTTTAACAGCCCAATTTCACGTTACTACACTCACTGTAAGACCACATGTTTTTCGTTATGTACTGTAAATGGGGACTGAGAATAATTGTAGTACCTTTAACATAAAAACAAATGAAATCCAATGGCAGAAAAGAGTTAAACACGAACAAAAAGCCAATCAAGTAAGGCACTGTAGAGGAATGGGTGAAATCTACATGTTAGTTGAGATTTTAAAAGAAGAATTAACTTACCTTGATGTATTAAATCTCCAAAAGACCAAACTAAGGTATAGCATGATTGCAAAAGTTCGAGCAGCAGTTTGAATTTCATCGCCAGACTGTGTTGGCAAATGTGAGTGGCTGGCTGACTGCTATGCAGACTTGGCCCACACTCTGTTGCTATCTGGGACATACAGGTGTGCTGAAGCAGGTTGGAAATAAACTTTGCAGGACAGTCGGTCCCCAGGAGCAGGGTTGACAACGTCTGTTTTAGATCACACCAGTTAAGTTTGTTTGTTAATTTATTCATTCAACCAATCAATCAATCAATTCAACATTTTGAACCCTGCAAGGCTCTTATAATTTCTGTAGGATGTTATGCAATCCTACAGGACAGTATGTGGACAAACCTACAGGACTCCTTCAGAAAAGTAGGTACCCTGTCCTGTAGGATTTTAATTCTGTCTTGCAGGATTCCTGCATGGTCAAGGCACACTCCTTCAGGATTCCTGCAGGATTTTTTGTAAGGGAAGTTCAGACATTTTTGAGTGTAGTCCTATAGAGGGAGGGCTTTGGCAATACTGGGGTGGTTTTTGGCAGGACGACAAGAAAAAAGGAAGGATGTAAAAACTTGATCTTGGTGTGGCTGGAACTAACTATTTCCTTTCAATCTTGAATCTTTTGGAGAAACAGAAAGAAGTGAGTAATAGTACTACTTTTTACACTATTTACAGAGAGTTACATGATTACTGTAATGCAAATTATTACCAGGATCTGTTCTAGTGCTGTTCAAAGTGACGAAAAAGAAAGCAGGCAGATAATAATGAGAAAATGACATTGTAGATAGTTTGTAAAGTATACTGTATTGGTCCAAATCAGGGTTTTTTTTTTTTTTTTTGGATTCTGCATGTGCGCGCATCACACTGTAAGTAATCAGATAATTATTGAACCTCTTGCAAATATTTACTCCAATGTATTGCAAATGTTACTGGACAGAGGGTTTAAAATAGCAGGCAATTGACGAGTGCACAGCACGCATGATGGATCGCCCTCTTTATCATGAAGATTTGGCATTTCCAATTAGTGTAATAAATTATTATTATTGTTATTATTATGCTACTTTTATTATTAAAGTAATAATACAATTATTTTGCCCCACAGTTATTTCATAGCTCATGACCTGCGGATAAAGATGAGAGACATTAGCTTACTCATTGAAAATGATTTTAAAGTATTTAGCTCCTTTATACAATTAATTATTGGCCTATAATTAAAATTATTAACAGTCTATAATATATTCGAATACTGCAATTATCGTTCATCAGTGAAAATATCTTCAAACGCCAAGTTTCAAAAACAACTTGTTTAACACTTATCTTCACATTTAAATACGTATGGGACACAAGAACAATTATAAGAAAATAAAGTATCACAGGCTATATACTGCTATCTCTGAGTTGAAGTCTCTTGAGAGAATATACGCTGTAAATGCAGCTTCAGATGCATAGAAGCTTGATGACTTTTTTTCACTTTCTGCAGTTAATAATAGTCTGGAGTTTGAAACTATTTCACCAGCTCATATTTTGATGTGACATTTTTCATTTATCACCAATTGCTTGCAAAATGATGACGATTCATTTTTCACGTGATAATAAAATTAAGTTAATTATTAAATAGATAAGCAAATAAGTAATTAAGTAAATGGTACGCACACACTAAATTAGCCTATATACCCTTACGAAAATTAACCATGGTTTTACTAAAGTAAAACTGTAGAAACCATGACTGTAGTAACCCCCTTTTTTTGGTGCATACCATGGTTCTACTACTGTAAAATTGTAATACAGTAAAGGGTCATTCTAGGGAAATGTCCATTTGTCTGTCACTAGCCTTTACAGAAATATTACACTTGAAAAACTCTTTAGGGTTATATTTTTTTATATTTTAAAATAAAACAATGTGTTATTTGAACAATTACACCTTCATAAGCCATAAATATGGCAATATTTGTTTTTGATTAATTATAAAGAATTCCAAGCACCACAAAACTGCTCGTCCCCACAGCCATGTACAGGGGGAAAGTGCTTTATTTTGAGGTCAAAAACAGGGTTTTCTACCATTTAAAATAAAATAATGTATTCATAACTATCAAATACTGTATATGATTATGATTAAATGACATAAAAAAACAAAATGCTGAATAAATATTATAAAATATATAATGAAAGTAGTGGTCCCCTGGAGTTGTGTCACTGGTGTTACCGTTTAACAAAAATAATTTATTTTGAAATAAAAATCACACTGACATCACTTGACTTCCTTCTTCCTATTTCCTGAAGATCTATGAAGAAATGTCCATGATAAGTCCACTGTATCTTTTCAGTCATCAGAATGTTTTTCATTTATCACATGATTTCATATGATGCTTTTAGTTGATGTCACTGGTGTGACCTACTTTATTGTTAGGGAATTGTAAAAACTAGAATACAAATGGATTAAACTACTTAATTGAGTGAGTATACCATGACAACAAGTGGTTTGATACCTTGAAGCAGACATTTTGTAAAATGCATTTTTCATGAAAATTGTTACTGGTGTTAACTTCCTTATGAGTAACACCAGTGAAGATCAGTTTGTGTTTATGTTCTTTTATTAAATGCCTTCACTAAATGCCAGATGTATGCCAAATGTAACAATTTAGTCTCATATATTAATTATAGCTGAAGAATAAGTATCTTTGGTTTAATGTATGTCACTGTTGTTTAATTGTGTCACTGGTGTCACCGTGTTTTTTTCTGTCACATTAACTAAAATTGATCACATATGAAATGATCATAATTTTACATCCATTGAATTCTGCTACACCCAAGAGTTAAGATTTAAAGGATTTCATCATTGCTTGTTTATAACTGTTTTGTTTTTTTCAAATATTTTCAGTTATAGCAAATACATGGTTGCGCATCATTCAATCACATTTTTAACAAACCTGATTTAAATAAAGAAAACAATCTCCTTATTTGTAGCATTATCATTATTTATCTGTAACTCTGACTGCATGTGCTGAAAAAAATTGAGAAATAATATTTCATAAAAACCTTTAAAATTGCCAAAGTTGTTAGGTAAGTAACATCAGTGACAAAAAAAAAAATGGTACTTGTGGTCTTTAAATAAATGCACAAAAAAATCAATAAGCTGTAATTTATGTGTATTCAAAAGGTAATTAATAATGTGGTCTAAGTTTAAATGTAAAAAAAATAAATACATTTTAAGACATCTTGCCATACCAAAAGTGGACATTTCTGTAGAATGACCCTAAAACTGTAGGGACCATGACTGTAGTAACCATGGTTAGGGCCATATGAAATCTCTTTTATTTTTTTCCCAAATTCCATTTTAATTTTGTGTTTTATGGCTGCACTGTTAAGCTATTTGACATGTATTTAATTTAGTCTGTATGGTTTCGCTGTCAATACTGCAGTAAAACCATGGTTAATTTAGTAGTTACTGTGATTTTACTACAAAAACATAGTTAAACAATGGTTCTTGTAGTAAAACCATAGTTAATTTTTTACCATGGTTTTGCTGTTAATTCTATGGTAAAACCATGGTTAATTTTGTGGTTACTCTGGTTTTACTAAAAAAAAAAAAAAATTAAACCATGGTTACTGTAGTAAAAATTGTTAATTTTCATAAGGGTATTTTTAAATATAGCCTTGGTCACACTGGTTGTACCTTTTAGGGGCAGTCGTGGCCTAATGGCTAGAGAGTTGGACTTGTAACCTGAAGGTTGTGGGTTCAAGTCTCAGGTCCGGCAGGGATTGTAGGTGGGGGGAGTGAATAACCAACACTCTCTCCACCCTCAATACCACGACTGAGGTGAGACCCTTGAGCAAGGCACCGAACCCCCAACTGCTCCCTGGCCGCCGCAGCATTGGCTGCCCACTGCTCCGGTTGTATGTTCACTACTGTGTGTACACTTGGATGGGTTAAATGCAGATCACAAATTCTGAGTATGGGTCACCATACTTGACCACACACCACTTCCCTTTCCCTGAGTCAATGTTCTGATTACTTTAGTGTGACTGATGATGTTGTTCCCTGCAACTAGGGAATAGGCTACACGGCTAAATTTGTATCGGCTGAAGTTTACTTCACTGAAGAACGTCTTGGGTATGCTATGCACATAAACATGGTTCCTCGAGAGGGGAAGACGCTGTGGACACTATGGGGACTGCCGCCAGGACCAGTGTCTAAAGCATGTGTGAAACAATTACCCACAAAAGATAATTTAAAGCTTTTATTGTATTACATGATAAAAGTATGAAATAGATATTAAAAACAGCTTTAGAACAATTTTTCTTTTTAATTTTGTAATTAGTTTTTTTTTTATTAATATATATATATATATTTTTATAACTGTTTATTGAATTTTATTCTGGGAACAGTAGTACAAAACAAAAAGCAGCTGTACAAATTTAGAACCCACCCCCTGGTAGACTTAAAAAAAAAAAAAAAAAAAAAATTCATATTAATAGTAGGGGTGGAACGGTACACAGATGTCACGGTTCGGTACATACCTCAGTTCGGGGGTCACGGTTCGATACGATTTCAGTACCACCGGAAAAAAACAACAACAAATCTACTATGCTTTCTTTTAATTTATTTTGAACAGACAGTAGAACAAATTTTAAAAAAAATCCACCTAGATGCGAAAATACTAAATATTATTACATTATGTTATATATATAAAATCTGCAGTATATACATACAAGCAGGGGCGTAGTTTGTGTGTGTGGGTGGGTGGGGGGGGGGTGTAGGTAACCCCCCCCCCCCCCCCCCCCCCAATAACCAAAACTAGCAAGTACAACCCCCCTAATATTTATACCATGGTTAATGGAAACCTAGAATCAGGCTATTTATTAATTATTTGAATCGTGCCTTCGGCGCTTTTATAAGCGCTAACCTCACGTACGAACCAAACGGCACAACATGACTGAAGCGTAGTTCTTTTAATTGTGCACGAGCGGTGTGCGAATCACACTAGACTCTGTGCGCGTTCACCAGCGCGCTCGAGAAGTGTGAGAAGATTTGCGAGCCATTCCTATCGTGAAGCTGATGGTAAAATATGCAATCTATTTGAATTCTACTGAGAAACTGCCACTTTAAAATGCTATGGAGAAAGTCGAACATTATCTAAAAAACTTCTCATGACCACCTTTACTATAATTTATCACGTTTTATTGTAGGCTTATTTAGTGTGGTAAATTTTGTCTAACTTGTAGAATTTATAATAGATAATCTGTTAAGGGAATACATTTTTCCCTGAAGATTTATATTACAACTGTGGCTTGTTGTAGCTATTGTTTCTAAAGGCTGTTGTTTCTCATAACAAATGCAATATAGATTAATAAAAAAAGTAATTATTGGCCTGGTAATGATTAATAGGCTAGCCTTATTATAACAAATGCTACAGTTAAGAACTATGGTACTTTTTCATAAGAGCAAGCACAAGTCAGAATCGAGAGCCAATGGGTTCTAATGATGAGTGATGGAAAAACCTGGCCTTTAGATATTCCAATGATGGCACAGATTAAATCATTAAGAGCCTGATGAACTGTTAAGGAGTAAATAATAATATCAATATAAGAAAATGTTAAATTTACTTCCCATACTGAAGTCCTGTATTGAATTAGAACATTCTGTCAAACTATAGCCTAAGTGTCTAAATAATATAAAATACATTATATCCTATGTAAACAAGTAATTGTTAACTAGCCTTTTACTTTATTGCAGTTACGCAGTCAACCAAATTTGCATGTGTGGTGGATAGCACAAAAGATCATTTTACAAAAATAAACATTTAAGCAAACCAACAAATAAATAAACCTTAAGAGGGAGCATGACCCAGGGTCCACTTCAACCCCTCTCTATGTTCAAACCAAAAAATAATTATATTTGATTTAGTTTACAGATAAACAAGGGAAAAAACAGAGTGACACATAATGTAGCCTATATATGCTGAGTTTCAGTTTATACAGTGATGCATTATTAATAAGACAATAAGTGTTTAAAGTTGATTCTGCTGGTATAAGGAAACAGTCGAAGTACTGTTGAAGTACTAACAGTTGGTACTTTATCAAAATAAAATACAGTGAACCAAACATCAGCGCGCCCTCCTCTGTGTCAGCATTGGAACGCGACTGAAGTACAAAGCCTATCATTTACATAATAAATAATAGTTTTGCATTCAGATACGTTTCATCGCAAATATGGAAATATTATGGAATATTTGGATTTGTGCCGAATCAGAGAGGTAGGATACACGAGCACAAAGCTTCATTTCGCAAACAGTGAGAGCAGCTAACAGTAAACATCTTTGTTGGACGGACAAGGTGAAGTCCCAAAAGTCATTCATGAAAAAAATGGCGCAGAGTCAAACATATCTCAGTACCCAACAAATATGATAGGTCCTGTGAGAGCTCAGTCCAAAAAGGTGAGAGAGAGGGGCACTCCCAATAAAAAGGCAAAAACGTGCCTAAGACTCCTTGGGAACAGAGATTACACTTAAGAGAAGATGACAGATTCATAAAACGTTTCATTGGAGTCAAGTAAACCCTATGCAGCAATTTCCAATGAATCATTTGATGATTAGGGTTTTTAGAAGACAATTTAAACATACCCTATACCTGATCCAAAAATAAAACAAGCACATTAAGATCCTTAGCCCAAACAGTTGTAATAGATAAAGGTTTGTATGAATGTTCAAGAAGAAAGAGATAGATGACTGAAACAGAGGAGGGAGATTCCTCGGAGGGAAGGATTAGTTTGCGCAAAGGGTGTACAGGAAGTTGAGAGTTCCAAGGCACCCCATATGCCTGTAGGGCTGATCTAATGCGCAAATACATAAAAAAAAGGAGGTGCCTGGCAGATTATATTGAGTTTTGAGATTCTGGAAGAAATTTAAAGCATTATCATCATAGATATCTCCCAGAGTGTTTACTTTATTATGAGTCCATTGCGGACAATGAAATTGAATACTGCCTGACAAAAGATTATTATTGTGGAAACAGGGCAGTCGTGGCTTAATGGATAGAGAGTTGGACTTGTAACCCGAAGGTCGTGCGTTCGAGTCTCAGGTCCGGCAGGGATTGTAGGTGGGGGAGTGAATCTCCACCCTCAATACCACGACTGAGGTGAGACCCTTGAGCAAGGCACCGAACCCCCAACTGCTCCCCGGGAGCCGCAGCATAAATGGCTGCCCACTGCTCCGGGTGTATGTTCACTACTGTGTGTACACTTGGATGGGTTAAATGCAGAGCACAAATTCTGAGTATGGGTCACCATACTTGGCCACACACCCTTTCCCTTATATTGTAACTAGTTGTGAACGTCTTTCAACATCCCTCCATGTGGAGAGGTGGTCGGTTACAATGGGACTAAACCGAGATTTACACTGCCTAAGCAGAACCCCCGAAAAAACAAGATGCTTCAATTTATATGGATAAACAATAGATTCCTCAATTGCTCTCCAAGACACAGAAGCATCAGGATCAAGCCAAACTGATAAAGGCCGAAGGGAAAAGGCTTGAGCATACAGTCTAATATTAGGGAAAGAAAGACCTCTGTGTAATCTACATCGTTGAAAGGTAGTCAGTTTAATACGAGGACGTTTCCCATCCCATATATACCGTGAAACGCATGCGTCTAGTTTGTTCCAGGAGCCAACCGGTGGAGCGAGAGGAATCATGGAAGTGTAAGGATCCACCCGCCAGTCCAAAAAGCAGAATCCAGCGGCCTGGTCGAAGGTTTAATGCATGTTCGGTCTTTTACTTGCGCCTCTGAATTTATCTTGATTTAGTTTAAATTTTAGTCTAGCTCCGTGCTCAATCTGACTCCAATTTCAAGTGATCATTGAATTTAGGCAATATTCTTAATTAATTAAAAGCTGATCACAGATATCGATTGTTTATTAATTTAGATATTTGATTATTCTGGAAATCCCATACTTTCACTTCTTCGTTCATTAGGGACCAAGTATCGCACAGTAATTACACTTTGGCCGATAGTGAATCCACAGACACAAACTCGTCAGTTCTAAACTTACTCAGAGGGTGCAGAGCGGTTATAATACCTTTAAGTAATAACAAAATAATACCTTTAAATAACAAAAAGTTTATTTTTTCCTATAACCACGAGAGCTACACCATAAGCCAGTGACAGTCAGAAATCCAAAGTCCCTCATGGTGTTCCCCATGGTTCATCCATTGGTGCTTGGTATGATCTGTCCTGAATGCAGAATTGTGGAAGTACCACTACACATTAATCTACTTGAA
Organism: Barbus barbus; assembly: GCF_936440315.1. Classification (NCBI taxonomy): domain Eukaryota; kingdom Metazoa; phylum Chordata; class Actinopteri; order Cypriniformes; family Cyprinidae; genus Barbus; species Barbus barbus. The sequence continues at coordinate 2,720,389 of NC_136717.1, forward strand.
AAATTATTTCTGAAGAGATCAGAATAAGTCGAATATAACATTTTATTATCAGTCAGGTAAATATGTATTATGCCAATTGCATAGCCAATTCAAAGATGTCAAATCATATCAATACAAAACATCAAATTCTCAAAGATTAATCTAAGAGTAAAAGATGGCCTTAGAAAATACATAGTATGGAATGTAGAGACACACCACACTAGGGGCTGATCTGGCTACAGAATCGCAAAGTAGTGTTTTGCCACTTTCCTTATATGCTCAGATAACAAAGACAAAGAAATCTTCAGATCAGTTGTAAACACATCAGACCTTTTGGTTGTTAGGTTCCCATGCTCCCGGGTTGCACCTGGCAGGAGATAGATAAACATTCTCACAGACCCCTAAAGGGGGACACACCCCTCAGCGGCAGAACAAAATTCTACAAAAGTTTTCAGTCTTTCATATAATACAAGTGACTACTGTGAAATTGAAATTGATTAAACATTCTTTTTAATTATTTATTTCACCATGCAGACACATCAACCACTATTCATGGACACAATCCCGACTGAACCCTGCCCACAGAGCTCATCACAGCCAGACTGCAACGTATTAGAAATCCTCCAAGAGTCAACACCAAAGACAACTTTCTAGAAAACAGCCAGGCAAGCCAGGACAACATATTACAGCCTCCTGTAACACCAGAGCCACAGCCCCTCTCTCCAGCATCCCTGATTCTGAGCTCAGACAAAATGGAGGAAGAGGTGCATGCTGGAACTAAACTCTCCCACTCTAATGCTGCAAGCCCCAAGATATCAACCAAAAAACGGCAAGCCCCGCAACCACCACAGCCTGTGGGCCCAGCTTACACTCCACCTCCTCTTGTGATAACTCTCCAACCGCTGCCTCAACACCAGGACCCACACACTCCTCCATCTGCTGTAGGTGAACCCAAAAACACTCCCAGCCCCTGCCATGATAACAGTAACTCTATCAAATGTTTATATAACAAGCAGGAACCCAGTGTGCGTGTAGTTCCCTTTCAGTCGGTCACGTTCGACGTACATCGGAACAGGCCGATGAATTGGGGATCGCTTCGGGAGACCAATTTACTTCGAGTGTAAAAGAGCACACACAGTTTGACCCTGCGTCTTTTTTAAAGATGCCATTCAGACCGTGTCACTACCTGGCCCCCAGTGATGGTCATGATTACTGCCTCACGTGTTTGGGCCTCGCACACACTGAGGTGGCACTCATGAATGGTACATGTTCTCACTGCGGGAGCATGACCATCTTAGTGTTAAGGTCGAGACGCCAGTATCTGGAGGAGACTAGAGCCCCTTCATATATTCTCCAATCTAGTTCTTCTTCTGGGCCAGCTCAGAGGAAGCCTACTCTGGTTAATAACCTAGGTAACCTGAGGGTTACATTGAGGAATACCCTGCCGAGTCAATCTCCTCGGGCTCCTCACTCCTTGATGACACTGCAACCAGTGGAGCTTCCAAGAGGGTGTGCTGATCCACCTCATGCGGTACCAGTCGTCACTTTTGGGGCTCCCCCGGAGGACCAGATGTCGGTCGCTGCATCGGAGGGTGAGCGTATGTCCTCCAGGGATGACGATTTGACTGCATTGTCTCCTTTGTGTGTGGTAGCATTGCCCGAGTCCGACCCAGAGATGACTGCTATTCTTTCCTTGGCCGCCACGAGTATCAAGCTCGAGTGGAACACTCCACCATGTCCCGAGCCCTCACGGCTGGGCTATTGGTTTCTTGGGGCGGCCCGTGCTGGTTCTCAGTGCTCTGCCCTAGTACCTTTCTTTCCGGAGGTGCATGAAGTGGTGACTAAATTGTGGATGGCACCTTTTTCTGCCCGAAGCCGGTCTGGTCCTTCTTCCTCACTCACTAACCTCAATTGTGGGGTGGCTAAGGGGTACATGGAGCTCCCCCCAGTGGAGCGGTCTGTGGCGATGCAACCGTGTCCCAAGACTGCTACTTCTTGGCGGGGTAATCCGCTTCTCTCCCCCTGAGTGTGTAAGTTCTCGTCTTCTCTGGCGGGCAAGGCTAACTCAGCTTGTGAAGAAGCCGCTTCCGCCATGCAGGCCAAAGCCCTCAAGGAACTGCACAAGGGTAGTTCCAACCCAGGGGTTATGCAGGAACTGCGTACAGCGACAGACCTCGCCCTACAGGCAACGAAAGTCCCTGCGCACTCCCTGGGTCGGGAAATACCCAGCTTAGTGGTCCAGGAGCGCCAACTGAACCTGGCAGATATGCATGAGCCCGACAAAGTTTGGTTCCTCAACGCCCCTGTCTGTCAGGCCGGCCTCTTTGGCAACGCCGTTGAAAACTTTACCCAGCAGTTTTCAGCGGCACAGAAGCAGACGGAGGCGATTAAGCACATCCTGCCCCGACAACGAGCTGCTGCCTTCACCCAGTCGTCGGCTGCAGCGCCTCCATCTGCTCGTCACCGAGGGCACCCCCTTGCAACCACCTCCGCCCTTGCTCAGCCTAAGCAGCAGTCTCCACCTAGGCGACAGGCAGGCGGCCGGACGCAAGGGCAAAGCCCAGCCCGTCCAGACCCCCACCAAACCAGGTGGCAAGCGTAAGGGTAAGTGGCCCTAAAACGGGCAACCCAGAGATGGGAGGATCTGCTCTTCGGGAGATGGTGGCTGCACCACTCCCTCCCCTGGAGGAGGGTCGGGTGGAGAATCTTTTGTTTCCTTTTGTTTTTGTTTCGCCGAGGGCTCCTCGGAGTCAAGCGGTACCCACATTTTCCAAAAAAGAGCAATTTCCTCTATATCACAAGAGGGTGCGGGTTGCGGTGTGTGACATGTTGCAGACACCTTAACTCTTCGTCCAGCAGGCAGCAGTGTGTGGTTCAAGGATACCAGGCCTTCTCACACACCCTCTGCCCCACTCCGGAACCAGGTAAGTGTTGCGCAGCGCACGCAGACTCCACTTATGGCCGCCTCAGTGCCTCCCGAGTTGAGTCCCTGTGTTCCACCTCGCTGCCGTACGTCTGTGTTCCGTTGGTCCCGCTTGCATGGTGTCTTGGAGCCTGGCTAGCGCTCCCAAGCCCATCCTGCTGGCTCATCCATACCATTAGACTCGGCTATGCGATTCAGTTCGCCCGGCGTCCCCACAAGTTCAGGGGCATCGGCTTCACCTCTGTGTGGAGCAGCAAATCCCCTGTCTTATGGACAGAGATCAACGTCGATCGATGCCATGTAATCGAGCCGGTCCCTCCAGCCAATATGAAGGCAGGGTTTTACAGTCCCTACTTCATTGTGCCCAAGAAAGGTGGTGGGTTACGGCCAATCTTGGACCTGCAAAACTTGAACTGGGCCCTGCACAAGCTCCCGTTCAAGATGTTAACTCAAAAACACATTTTCGAGTGCACATTTTCAGGGATGATGAAGAGCAGGTCTTGTTAGTTGCGCCATACTGGCCCAACCGGACTTGGTTCTCTGAACTTATGCTCCTCGCGATAGCCCCTACTTGGCCCATTCCTCTGAGGAAGGACCTGCTTTCTCAGAGACGGGGCACCCTGTGGCACCCACATCCAGACCTCTGGAAACTTAATGTCTGGTCCATGGATGGGACGTGGAGGTTCTAGCTGATCTATCCCAATCAGTGGTAGACACCATCACTCTACGAGGCGCCTCTATGCTTTGAAGTGGAACCTGTTTGTTGAATGGTGTTCTTCCCATCGGGAAGACCCCCGAAGATGTCCGGTCAGAGTGGTGCTTTTCTTCCTGCAAGAGGGGTTGGAGCGAAGGCTGTCTCCCTCCACCCTGAAAGTGTATGTTGTCACAATTGCTGTGCATCACAATGCAGTTGATGGTAAGTCTCTTGGTAGGCATGACCTGGTCGTCAGGTTTCTTAGAGGGGCGAGGAGGTTGAACCCTCCTCATCCTACCTCGGTACCCTCTTGGGACCTGTCTCTGGTGCCCACGGCACTGCAGAGACCTCCCTTTGAACCTTTGCAGTCAACTGAGTTGAAAATCCTGTCACTGAAGACAGTTCTCCTGACTGCATTGGCTTCCATCAAGAGGGTAGGGGACCTGCAGGCATTTTTGGATGACAAATCGTGCCTAGAATTCGTGCCAGACAACTCTCACGTTGTCCTAAGACCCCAGCCTGGATATGTGCCCGAGGTCCCTACCACTCCCTTCAGGGACCAGGTAGTGAGCCTGCAAGCGCTGCCCTCAGAGGAGGCAGACCCAACCCTAGCTTTTCTCTGTCTCATCCGCGCTCTGTGACTGTATGTGGACAGAACTCAAAGCTTCAGGACCTCAGACCAGCTCTTTGTCTGTTACAGAGGCCAGCAGAAGGGAAAGGCTGTCCCCAAACAGAGGTAGATAGTGGATAGTGGACACTGGATGCTATCGTCTTGGCGTACCAATCCCAAGACGTGCCATGCCCGTTCGGGCTGCGATCACACTCAACTAGAAGTGTTTCTTCCTCCTGGGCGCTAGCTCAAGGTGCCTCGCTGATGGATATTTGTAGAGCTGCCGTCTGGGCGACATCTAACACATTCACTAGATTCTGTAGCCTTCGTGTAGAACCGGTATCTTTCTGTGTACTCGCCCCCAATGGCATATTGTGTGCGAAGGACCTGGTCTGAGTGTTGGCTTGCAATGCCACTCCTGCCCGCTGGGCCAGATACGTGCCCACTCTGTCGTCTCTGCTGGTGTGCTTTCCCCTTAGAACTAGCCTCGAACCACCCTAGAGACTTCCATATGTTGTACTACCCTAATTGGCTAGTCCATATGTGTGACCGCCATAATTCACCTTACTACGGGAAGGATGTGGGCTCCACAGCGTCCCCTTCTCTTATTAGTGCACGCTTTCCCAGCGTTATCCAATAGTGGAACAGCAGTGACTGACCTTCTCTACTTAGGGCCCTGACTTCCGCTCCAATAGTTGGAGGCGGTCCAGGAGTCTCAAGCAGAGCGCTGGAAGGGCCAAAGACAGTGGCGTGTTGGTAGATATCCCCAATTCGTCAGTCTGTTCCGATGTAAGTCGAACGTCACCGACTGAAAGGGAATGTCTCGGTTACGTATTTAACCCTCGTTCCCTGAAGGAGGGAATGGAGACGTATGTCCCATTGCAACAGTCGTTGTACCTCCGCTGTACGACCAGGTCACTAGCTTGGCTGCTCAGCGGAAAAACAAATATGCGACACACCTGCTGCTCATTAAATACTTGCGCTGCAGTGCAGAGCAGCTAATGTGCATTGGCTCGTTTTTCTTACATTCAAAGTAGATTGGTCTCCCAAAGTGATCCCCAATTCATCAGTCTGTTCCGACGTATGTCTCCGTTCCTTCCTTCAGGGAACGAGGGTTACATATGTAACCGAAACGTTTTCTCCAATTGTTTTATTTGATGATCTGACAATCTGATTTGCGCATTGGAAGACTTGGTTTTCTGGTGTCCCATACTGTTGGCTTTATTCATAATATAGAATTAGCATCTGTGAGAGAACTCTGATTGGCTGTTAATTTTAGTTAATGAGTTAGTGCACAAGACTAATAGCAAAACAGTAAGCAAAGAAGTCAAGACAGTTTCATATTAACATGAGTGGTATGGAATAAAGAAAATGATCAGCATGATTGACAAAATACCCTGTAAAAAAATTCCTTTAAAAATACGGTCAAATGACTGGCAGCTACAGCTGGCAAACAAAAACTGTAAAATTACAGTAAAATATTTTAATTGAAATAAAGTGCAAAAATAATTATTTTACAGAAATTTTCTCTAAAGGTTTACAGAAAAAAAAGTTTTTACAAATTTTTCCCTTGTTCCAATGATGATACTTTCACTTAATTTTACAGTTTTTGTTTAACAGCCATAGCTGCCAGTCATCCGACCGTTTTTTTTTTTTTTTTTACAGTGTAAAGCGTCTCTGGTTACTCGTGTAACCCATGTTCTCTGAATAGGGAACAAGACGCTGCGTAGCTAAGACGCATTGGGAACGCCCTCTGGGTGTGCCGATTGTCTGAAGCCCTTATAGAAATCATGCCAATTCATTGGCTGATGGTGCGGATGCCGTCCTCGACGTTCTTACGTCGCCTCCTTATACTGGCATCAACTCCTCAGATTTCTCTGCCGAAAAAGGCCCCTTGTCGGCAGCATGAGGAGCTTGGCAGCAAACGCAGCGTCTCGTTCCCTATTCAGAGAACATGGGTTACACAAGTAATCAGAGATGTTTTCTTTTATAGGTTCACTCAACGCTACGTAGCTAAGGGAACGATATACCAAACATGCCAAGCTAAAAACGCTGCCTTGCCTGCCCCGATTACGAACCAGATAGCATACACGGCTGGTTCAAGTGGACACAACCCGGGAACCCGGAACTGTGTCAAGATCCAAGTTATAGAACCTGATAAAAGTGTGCGGAGAGGACCATCCTGCCACTACACAAATATCTTCTAGGGGAACCCCTCTAAAACGGAATGGAATCCATGTGAACCCTCAAGAAAAACAGTATGTTGTGAGGGGGGTGAGAACTCACTTTTGGCATTCATTCGAGGCCAAAAACTGCTCACAGAAGCATGATGGCCTAGCTTGAAGTGGGCCAAGCATGCGTTGAGGCTGGAAATCCGGGCAGGAGCCAGACAGGCCTGCATCTGAACGGAATCCAAGCAAACCCCCCAGAAAACAATCCGTTGTGAGGGTGTGAGATCATCCTTTTTGCCATTCATTCTGAGGCTAAAAAGTGCTCACAGAAACATGATGGCCTAGCTTGAAGTGGGCCAAGCATGCGTTGAGGCTGGAAATCCGGGCAGGAGCCAGACGGGCCTGCATCTGAACAGAATCCAAGTGAACCCCCAAGAAACAGATGTGAGGGGGTCAGAACATCCCTTTTGGCATTCTTTCTTAGACCAAGAAAACAGAATGCAGTGAAGGAGAACATCCCTGTGGTAACTCACTAATTTCCTGGAGGGAGCTAAAATGAGCCAAATGTCCAGGTAATTGAGCATAAGGATGCCCTGCAGCCTAAACAGGGCCAAAGCAGCATCCATGTACTAGTGAGTGTCCTTGATGCCAAGCACAGGCCAAATGGAAGAACCCAGTACTTTTTTTTTTTTGGTAGGCCTTTCCCCCAAAGGCAAGCCTGAGGAACTTCCTGTGTCGCCGAGCGACCACCTGTAAACCATGCAGGAGAGCCTCTGGCATCCTGATGCGGGATTAGGAAGCCCATAGGGACTTGATGTGAGGGCCTGGTCTGTGACTGGTACAGGATTTGCTGGCTCTGGGAGAGTGGTGTACAAAAGATTTTTCTAGCCCAAAAGAAATCGTTTTGCGTGCCTCCAGGCTAGAGCATAAACCATCATACGAGAAGTCAAGCCTTGAATCCGCGCGTGGGCTCTGGCGAGAAAGGAAGAGGCCCGTCTGCTCACATATCACAGAGGGCCTAGGCTGCTTCCAGAGCGCGACGGGGAAAGACGAATGACTTGAACAGAATTTACATTTAGAAGTGTTGTAAACCACATCGCACGTGTGTGAAAAACCCACGTGCAAAGTTCACAAGCTTACCATGTGGGTTGTTGTTCGCAATGAAGCGAGAGCACGGTGTCTGGCAGCGACGAAAATCCATGCACTCCACCGCAAGGAGAACAGTGTTCCACTAAGTGCAAATGAAGAAAGCTTAATGAAAAACAGTCCGAATATCGGGGCAGAAAAACCGCAACAGAAGGGCTAATGTGGCCACTTCTTGAAGGCAGAGAAATCTGAGGAGTTAATGGCACGTTCGCCAGTGATATAAAACACCCACACTGGGTTTCGATTTTGATATGTGCAGTGCTCAACCAAGCATTCTCCCCACCCGCCAACCATTCGAATTTCCGTAGGCGGGATATATTTTTGTGATACAGGAAAACAAATACAGGACAACAGCTTTGTAGTCCAAACGGTTTGTTGTAGTTCTTGAAAAGGGATCTTTTAAAAATGAAATATCTTCCTTTGGAGTGGACTTTGAGATTTGTAACTTTGTAGATCTTTTTGTGCCTAAACATACACACTACACACTGACTAAAATTCAAAAAGTGACAAAACATAATAGGACCTCTTTAAATGATATAAATGCGTATTTGCTGAATGCTGACGGGAAACAAAAAGTATTAAAATGTTTGCCTTTCTATTACTAATATAAAAGCAGTCGTTATAATACTTTCTTATCGGCCGATATATTGGCCTTGGCGATATATCGGTCGACCACTACTGAAGATGGTAAATTAACAGTTTTATTTGGAAGACAAAATATGAAGTCTGTATAATTATGATGTAATGAAATGATGTTGTATAAAATAAAAATTTTACATTCCAGTTTTTAAAGAAATGCAGCACAATTACATGTAACATTTAAAATACTCTACTTATTAAGAACATAGGACAGTTTCACCAAAATATTTAATTAAATATTTTCAACTGAAAGGATTAGTTCATTTCCAGAATAAATATTTCCTGATGATGTACTCACCCCCATGTCATACAAAATGTTCATGTCTTTCTTTATTCAGTCATAAAGAAATTAAAGTTTTTAAAGGATTTGTATCTATACATATTGGACTTCAATGGGAGCCAACGGTTTGAAGGTCCAAACTTCAGTTTCAATGCAGCTTCAAAGGGCTCTACACAATCCCAGCTAAGAATTAAAAAATATATACTTTAACCACAAATGCTCATCTTGCACTAGCTCTGCGTCCACAACTTCACACATTACGTTATGACGTTGGAAAGGTCACTTATGATGTAGCTGGAAGTACCGGCCCACTGTTTACAAAGCAAACATGCAAAGAAAGTTAAACACCCTTTACAAAAAAGGTAAAAGAACAATGTCCTACAATTTTGATATTGGAGGAGAAAATGAGATGGAATTTTTTGCCCTACCGTACCTTTTTAAACTGGAGAACACATACAAAGAGCTAACTACGCGTGGCGTTTCGAACTTAATTACGTAATGTGCGAAGACCAGCATTTGTGGTTAAAAGGTATATATATTTATTTTTATTTTTTATTTTTAAGAAAATGACTGATGGTTTCGATAGATAAGACCCTTATTCCTTGGCTGGGATCGTGTAGAGCTCTTTGAAGCTGCATTGAAACTGCAATTTGTACGTTCAACCCGTTGGCTCCCATTGAAATCCACTATATAGAGAAAAATACTGGAATGTTTTCCTCAAAAACCTTGATTTCTTTTCGACAGAAGAAAGAAAGAAATTAACATCTTGGATGACATGGGGGTGAGTAAATTATCAGGAACATTTACATTCTGGAAGTGAATTAGTCCTTTAAAACTGGGGAAATACAAAACTGGGCAACACTTAATTTTAGGGTCTCTTAAATAGTTGCCTATTAGCGTGCATATTACTAGAATATTAGCCATTAATTAGTAGTAATTAAGCACATATTAAAGCCTTATTTTGCATTACCTTATTCTGCATTTAGAATAGGGAACACTTATTCACTATTAACTACAACTTTCCCTCAATAAATTCCTAATTTGCTGCTTATTAATATTGTCAGGGTTCTCTGGTTAATGAAAAGCACACTTCTCCGCCTTCACAAACAATTGATTCTCTAGCAGCCGCTGAAGCACTCGCCTGACGTGCTGAACATGCACCTGAAAAGAACAAGGAAAAAATTTAAATATCATCATGTCCCTAAGCACGTCATTGAGCGCTTGAAAGACGGCCGGGATGTTGACCAACCCGAACGGTAGAACCAAGTATTCAAAGTGCCCCGTAGGTGTATTAAAAGCCATCTTCCATTCACCCCCTTCCCTCATCCAGACAAGGTGATAAGCATTGCGTAGATCCAATTTCGTGAAGAACCTTGCGCCCCCCAAGACCTCGAAGGCCGTAGACATCAAAGGCAGGGAAATAACATAAGCCACTTTTGATGTATAAGAGTCGTAAGTCCGGGTCTGGAGTGAAAATACTACCTCACACTGAACGAGGAAAGAGCGACAGTTAGTTGGTTCAGCTGCATAGACAGGAGGATTATTAATACGAGGTTCGTGGCTGGTGGTATGATGAGACGCCGGTGAAAAGGTACTGTGCTGAACCGGCTGAAGGAAACGCAGCTGCTCTATAAGGCCCGTCACCTGTACGGCCAAAGCCTCAATGGTATGGCGAGCCTGGGCGAGTTCCTCCAATTGATGGCACAACAACGTACTCTGGAATTCGATGGCCGCTCAAAGCGAGGTCTCTTCTGCTGGGTCCATGCTGGCTAGTGTGTTATGTCAGGGTTATCTGGGATAAAGGACTCAAATGCAGAAATGCGACTCAAACTGATTTATTCAGTATTATCAGAAGATCAAAATCCCGGCAGAAATCAAGGTCCAGACAGGTGACCAAACCACTCAGAGTAGCTTGCACAGGAACAGGCAGATGTATAAATCCATAAACAGTTTCTCCACACAGGTTAATGATGCTCTCACACACCAAAATGAGTGAGCATACAATCCATAAGCCACTGGCCAAAGATAGCGGAGAAATCAGTCATCAGAAGGTGTACCTGGGCAAAAAGAAAAAAACAAAACATAACAACTGACCGGGAAAACTAAAAACAAAGTCAAAGCAACAAAACACACTAGCAATGAAAGAACGAAAACAAACGGGTTTTTATAGGAAAAAAGAAATGAGAGAATGAGAATCAGCTGTGAGCATGTGCACGACCGCACTGATTGCAAAAGACAGTCAGCTGCTTGCAGCCGACATGCTGAAAAGAAAAACAAAAAAAATGTATTACAAAAAAAATTGGCTTTTTAATAAAAACACTTAACATGCTTAACAAATAAACACTTTTTCTTAAATAAAGTGCCCTTTTCATTCAAAATACATTAATAACAAGTGGAAAAGTGGCAGAACAATTGATTTAAGTGTCAGCAATAGAGGTTGCCCGATGAGGGTTTTTGGCCGATGAAGATATTTAGAAATCAGCTGATGGCCGATATATGATGCTGATTTTTGGGCTGATGTTTGGCCGATTTTCTTTTTTTTCCCTTTATCTCATAAAAGAGAGTTTGAGTAAATGAATATTGCAAGGCACAAGATGGTAGTAGTAGTAGTTGTAGCAGCCTAATTCATAGTAATAATACATGGCTCAAAACTTAAGCACCTTCTCAAAACAGTTCTGAAGCATACTTTTTGTTTATGTTTGCTGACAGACACTAGTGTTTCCCACAGACTTGCAAATGCAAATTGATTCTCTGCCAGCCTGGATCCGGACCGGAATCCGGACTTTGAGAAGCACTGCTCTAATCCATCGTTTCCAGAAAAGATCGCAGATGTACTATACTTGTTTCCATCCTTCTGGAATAGATATTGTCCTTCTGAAAAATCCCAGGAGGAAAAATATGAATTCCTGAAGCAAATGATCAGGGGTTAAGGCTTCTGGATCTTTGGCATCCTCTGAAAGTGTAGTAATTGGACGATCGTTGAGTATGGCTTCCACTTTGCATAAAGCAGTTTGTAGGCCTTCGTCATCAAGCGTCTGCTGTCTCAGGACAGAGTATAGGATCTTTTTGAGAATTCGAATGATTCGTTCCCATACACCTCCATGATGAGAATCTAAAGGAGGATTGAAAGTCCACTTCACATTCTCTCTCAGCAGTGCCTTCTGTATTTATTTCTGTATTGCCTTCAGGAACATGAATGCAGTCCGCTTAACGGTTCAGTGTTTTCCTTATAATGGTTTTCTATGGGAAGCCATTTAATGTGAAACTTTGCACATTGTGTTTATATTCTGGCTTCATCCTCTTGCCTGTACAAAATATACATCATCAATAAGGTGTCCACTGATTCTCGCCTTTTAATATCTGTGTTTTACTACTTTATTACTTGATGCAATCTGCGTAAAAATAGCTGGCGGTCAGTGGAGCAAAGCTGCGTTTTGCACGCCAGGTTTGCGTTCCTATAAGGGTGTGACGTCACGTGAAAACTATCAATTGAAGCAGGTAAATATCACTCCATATCTTTTGACATGTGCTCTCCCCGTCTTCACCTCAATGGGACCAAAGTAATCGATTCCAACGTGACCGAAGGGCGGTAAATCAGGAGTGATTCGATTCAGGGTCAAGTCTGCCATCTTTTGTTCAATTGCAGATCCATGTCAAGGTCTACAGAATAGACAATCTCCAATTACTTTCCTGGCAGTAGCGTTATCTTTGGTAATCCAATATCTTTTATGGAGTTTAGCAAGCAGTTGGCTTCTACCACAATGACTGTCATGAATCTGGTCTATGAACTTCCGTTAAGTCACCACCAGAGGTCACTCGCTCACCACATGGACTCTTGCACCACACTAACGGTTGAACGCCACCTCAGACTACAATTCCCATCATCCATTGCACTGACGACACACAGCTGATTGCACTGATCACACACCCTACATAAACCATGGACTTCCTCTTCCTCTCTGCCAAGTATTGTATTGCGTTTATCACTCCCCTAGTGTTAGCTGCCTTACCAAGCCATTCTGTGTTTTTCTGTTTAGTTCCAGTATTGTTCTGCATTTATAACTCTCCTAGTTTTAGCTGCGATATGGAACCCACTATGTTATCATAGTCTTGCCTTATGTGTTTTTCTAGTGTTTTGATTATTGCCCGTGTTTCCTGGATTTACCGTTTGCCTTGCCATTTGGACTCTGTTTGCACCTCTCTTGGACTACTGCTCGTATAGCTGGATTATCTCTCTGCCTTGCCCTGTTGGATATTGTTCGCCGATCGTCAACTCTCGCTAGCCCTAGGATTGCTCTGTGTCTTGCCCGTACCATACCTGTTTGCCGTTGTTTGACCCTGCCTGTTTATTGACTATGTTTATAAATAAAAGCTTGCACTTGGATCTGCACATCTCGCATCTTGTTCGCCCCGTTACAATGACCTGTCATCTTGTGATATATGGTCCGTTAATTGTCTACACAAACGACTTTCGTTGGGTAGAATAGCTGGACACTTGAACTCTTCTGGCATGGCCATCCTGGTCAACCTCCTGCCGACTCTTAAGATGCCATTGTGTAGGATCAGAGCCAACTTATACATCCTACTACTGGTTTTCACAGGATGACTTTTGCTTAAAGTTATTTCATCTTGAAAGCTCTGCTGTTGAACATGACGAACAAGAGATACTTCAGCAAGTACCAGATCTTCCACCGACAGAGTTTGGGCACCAAGCTGGGATTTGATTTTAATCATGTGGTTATCAAATACTTCTTGAGGTTTAGGATGTTGTATAAAGACAGCTGCTGCTTCCTTCCGCTTTTGAATCAAGTACAGAAGCATATTCCTACATTTCAACAGCCATGCAGTTGCTCTTCGCAGTTTTTCCCATGATGAAAAAAAACTGTCTCAGGTTACGCATGTAACCATGGTTTCCCAAAGGGAATGAGATGCTGCGTCAAAACGCTTTGGGAAAGCCTTCAGCGTGACCGCGCTCTGAACCACGTGTGTAATCTGTCCAATGGATGGGCGAGACACCACGGGCGGGTGACGTAATCGACCAGGAAGCTTAAAAGCACGTGCGGTGGAACCGGTGTCAGCTTCTAGGAGTGACGTAAGCGCTCCCAGGGATGCCGGAAATATGGCCCTGAGACGCAGCGTCTCGTTCCCTTCGGGGAACCATGGTTACATGCGTAACCTGTGACGTTCCCCTTCAGGAACTCGAGCTGCGTCGAAACGCTTTGGGAATGAGGTGCCCACGCCACCAGACTTTCAAAAACCCTGCCTAGTGTGGATGGAGCACAGCTAGGGCGAGAGAAAAAAGGGCCAAGAGTGGCTAAAGTGGGCGGGGCCTGCGTCCCGAAGGCCAACTTCTGAGAAGTGAGTCTTGACCCCCAAGAAGAGGGGGGATCAGAGGACTCAAGGCTATGGAATAGCATCCTGATCCACCACATAGCATAAGCTCTCTGGCTGGAGGCCTCAGCCTCTGGAGGAAACGTGTAACAAGGGGGTGTCTGCCTACTGACTAGCCACCAAGAGGGGCACGGTAGGCCAATAACGCCACCTTCAGGGTGGAGTGGGTTAACCCTGTGGAGGAACGGGCCTACAAGAACTCCAGAACTGTATCAATTGGGCAGTTCAAGCTGGCGACCTCCGCACCATGAAGTGAAACTTCCACTTCAGGGCGTACGGTTTTCTTGTTGCGAGGAAAAATCCTCTGTTGCGAGAGGAGGCCTGATGACACTCGCCGAAACAGTTGAGCTCTTGGAGCGGAGGCCTCAGCATGACAACTCTCTGGATTGAGAGGAGGCCTACTACACTCCATACACTGGGCATCCTGTGAGGAGGTTCACCTAACATTCATATAATTGCCCCAGCGGAGCTCTGGCGAGCGGAGGCCTCAAAAACTCTGTAGCGAGAGGAGACCTGACAACAGTCGCCGAAACAGTTGAGCTCTTGGAGCGGAGGCCTCAGCATGATGACTCTCTAGATCGAGAGGAGGCCTACTACACTCCATATGCTGGACTTCTTGTAAGGAGGCTCACCTAGGGCCTAGGTCTCAATAACTCTCTGTAGCGAGAGGAGACCTGACGCTCGCAGTGTCCAAGCCCAGATAGCAAAATTCCCGAGGCCCAGATCAGGTCCACACCTGACACTTTCATCTGGCCCACATACCGTGTGGAATGATGGCACTTGGGTGGTCCGCTCCTATTTGCCAAATTTGGGCCACAAGTAAGCCAAAAGGAAGGCCCAATGTCAGCCATGAATAAACCAGATAAAGCAGCACTGGCCCAAATCTGTGCCATATTTATTTTAATTCTAGCCTAAATCCGGCCCAGATCTAACACCTTGCTCTAGCCCACATACTATGTAGAATGATGGCATTTGGGTAGTCCACACCTGTTTGCCTAATTTGGGCCACAAGCAAGCCATAGGAATTCCGCATGGCAGCCGTGACAATAAATAAATAAAAATAAAGCAAATCTGGGCCACATTTATTTTATTTCTGGCCCTGGTCTTCCTACATACCATGTGGAATAATGGCAGTCAGGTCCTGTTTGCCAGATTTGGGCCTCAAGTAAACCTTAGCATTGCCACATGTAAGCCAACCAAATAAACCAAAACTGGCCCTAATGTGGGCCACAATTGATTTTTATTCTAACCCTGGGTCTTCCCTATATTCCTCATGTGGCCCACATGCTGCATGGAATGGTGGCATTTTGGCAGTGGTCCACAAGCAGGCCACGGCAGAGCCACATTTGAGCTAATAACGAATCAAATAAACCATAAATATACATTATTTTGGCCACTCTATGCCTTAAGTGAGTTATCCATCAACAATACTCAACAAATATTTAAGAGAAATTTTAAATTGTTCTCCCTAAATGTTCAAATAAGTTCCAGAAACGTGTCCTACTTGGTAAAAACATCCTGACCCAGGTTTTGCACAAGCAGCAATTCAAATGTCACAGATAAATATTCAAAAGACACATTCCAATACTTTAAAATAAGTCCTTCACAAGTTTGAACCTAAATGCTTCTCACTCAGACTCTACTTACACAGTAAGTCTGTAAGTGCTATGGCTACGCTGTGTTAAAAAGTGCACGATGAAGATGAAAGGTTACATATAAATCTTTAATCCAACAAGGGTAAATCCAAACACAATGTAGCACAGCAACATTTAAGACATGTAGACATAAGACCAAACAAACTCAAAGTCGCCCCCAATACCCTCAAATAGTGCACTATTTGAGGGTACAGCCATTTTAAGTGGTGTTTCGAAACCATAGTGGATGTTCTCGAGTGCACTCATTCAATCCCACAATGCACAGCAAAAACGAGTGTACAACCGATGTACACTCAATGCCTAGAGAATCCCCAGAATGCACTGTGAGAGTCGTGCTCCGAGTGAATTCCCGCGTCTCACCAGAAGATGGCGCCTGCAGCTGAATCATCCATTCATTGATTTTAGAAGCGCTCGTAAACGGCATAATACAACAAAGGTACAAAATTAGTTGTAAATTGACTATTAGGGTTTATACATAATTTCCGTGACAGAGTTCAAGATATATCTTTCAATCTTACTACTGGAGCTGCCCGTTTCAAATGATTATTTAACAGCAAGCAAACTATGCCTTCCGGTGCACTCAGTGTCTGAATTCACTCACTCGTTTTCATTCACTTCTTCAAGTGAACTGTATGAGTGGACTAATGTAGGGAATAGTGAATGAGGGTATAGGGGACGATTTCAGATACAGCCATGCATTCCCTCTACCCAAGCTGAACTAGTTCTTCAGACAAATGCTCACCTGATATGTAATCCAGGTGTGTCTAATAAGCACCCTCTAGTGCCTCGTAGTATTACCACACATAGAATTTTTAATTGCATTCCTCTAAGGCAGTGGTTTTCAAACTTGTCCTGCAGGCACCCCTGCCCTGCACATTTTGTATGTCTCCCTTATCAGACACACTTGATTCAGCTCATTTGTAGAGACTGCAAGACCTAAATTGAGTGTGCCTGACAAGGGAGACATACAAAATGTGCAGGGCAAGGGTGCTTGCATGACAGGTTTGAAAACCACTGCTCTAAGGACATGGAAAAAACTGTGACAGACATTTTACTCTGTTACAAAGGAAACAAAGAAGAAATGGTTTTATAACCTTTTCCAGACTGATAGAACACACTTTTTCACACAGGGCCATGTGGGTTTGGATTTTGTTTTCCCTTCAGAAAAAAAACCCTTCATTTAAAAACTGCATGTTGTGTTTACTTGTGCTATCTTTGATTAATATTTAAATTTGTTTGATCTGAAACATTAAAGTGTGACAAACATGCAAAAAAATAAAATATCAGGAAGGGGGCCAACACTTTTTCACACCACTGTATATATACACCAGACTATAAATATATAGGTATAAAGATGATTCTCACCTATATAACAGAATGCTTTGATATACCATTTTTGCTTTATGTGTGTAAATATGGCCATTAATGGGTTTTCCCATTATATACAATGTATCTATACACTGTATATAATTTGCATAGTAATGTCTATTTGTGGTAACATAATCAAAAAATAAGTGTAAGGCAAGGTAAGTTTATTTATATAGCACATTTCATACACAGTGGTAATTCAAAGTGCTTTACATAAAAGGAAGTGGAATTGTCACGAACTCAGCCTCTGTGGCTCCCTCCACTCACCACCAGAGGGCACCGTGACCTGAGTATTAACCATCATTGGACTCCATTTCCCACATTCGCTGATTTCACTCACAGGTGTTTCCCATTGACTCTTACCTATTTAAACTGTGCTCTCTGTTTCCTCATTGTGAAGTCTTGTCTTGCAAATATGTCCGAGCGTTTCTTCCGTGTAGGATTCCCGTGTATGACCTGGACTGTTTACTGGACTCTGATTCTCTGCCGCCTGCCTATTCTGATTCAACCTGCCTTGTTATTCGATTCCCCTGTGTGTTTGCCGCCAGCCCTGATCTTTCAGCCTGAACTCTGACTTTGATTCTGCCTTATCTACGTTGTGTTTGAAGCCCGTGATTGAATGTCACTAACTCCTCGTTTCAGGAATAGTCATTAAAAAAAATAATCACAACAATAAAACAAGGAATTAAAAAAATAATGAAATTAAAGGGAATGGGAGATGAGACTCTGATTGGTTTATTGCACATTACACCCAAAAATCACCCATTACTCATTAAGAGAATAGGGACAACCCGTTTAGACCATGCGCCCGGGTTGTCCCTATTCTCTTAACAATAAAAACAATGAAATTATATAAAAATAGATTTAATATGAATTTTTAACAGTTAAGAATAGAAAATGATTATACATAAAATACTGTGCAATCAGTTTGGACGTACCACAGTGCTCATTCAACAAATGCACAGCTAAACAGATGAGTTTTGAGTCTAGATTTAAATGTGGCTAATGTAATAAAATCAATCCTAAATGTAACTGGAAGCCAGTGTAAGGACCTGAGGACTGGTATGCTCAGATTTTCTGGTTCTAGTCAGAATCCTGGCAGCAGCGTTCTGGATGAGCTGCAGTTGTCTAATGGTCTTCTTGGGAAGGCCGGTGAGGAGACCATTACAGTAATCCACCCTGCTGCTGATAAAGGCATGAACAAGTTTCTCCAAGTCTTTGACTGGAAACAAAACATCTAATTCTTGCAATGTTTTTGAGATGATAGTATGCTGATTTAGTTACTGCTTTGACATGACTACTGAAACTAAGGTCTGTCTCCAGAATCACCCCAAGATTTCTGACTTGATTTTTAGTTGTTTGACCCCTAGAGTCAAGATATGCATTCATCTTGAGAACTTCATCTTTGTTTCCAAATGCAATGACTTCAGTTTTCTCCTTGTTTAACTGAAGGAAGTTCTAGCACATCCAACTGTTAATTTCATCAATGCATTGGCAGAGGGAGTCAATGGGGCTGTAGTCATTTGGAGATAAGGCTAGGTAAATCTGAGTATCATCAACATAGCTGTGATAGGCAATTTGGTTCTTTTTCATTATTTGACTTAGTGGGAGCATATACAGGCTAAACAAGAGCGGTGCAAGAATTGAGGCTTGTGGGACTCCACATGTCATGGATGTCCACTTATAAGGGAGAGGTTATGAGCATAAGTCTAAGTATGACCTGAACCATTTGCGTACCATCCCAGAAAGTCCAAGCTAGTTTTCCAGTCTCTCTAGAAGTATGTTATGATCGACGGTGTCAAACACAGCACTAAGATCTAGTAGTACCAGCACTGATATTTTGCCAGAATCAGAATTGACGCGAATATTATTTATTATCTTAATGAGTGCTGTCTCTGTGCTGTGATGCGCTCGTAAACCAGACTGAAAATTGTCCAGGTGTCCATTTGAGTTTAAGTAGTTGTTCAGCTGATTAAAAACTACCTTTTCAATAATCTTACCTATGAAAGGAAGATTTGATATGGGTCTATAGTTGCTCAACATGGTGTTATCAAGATTGCGCTTTTTCAGAAGGGGCTTAACAACTGCAGTTTTCAGGGAGTTTGGAAAAGTCCCAGAAAGAAGTGAGGTGTTCACCACTTCTAAGAGATCTGCTTCTAAACAGTTGAGCACACTTTTGAAAAAAGATGGGGGAAGTGTGTCAAGATAGCAGGTTGAAGATTTAAGGTGCTGTACTATTTCTTCCAAAATTTTGCTATCAATTGCTTCAAAAACAGACATAGTTACTTCTTTTTGAAATTGCGGTCGAATCTGTGTGACCTGCATAATTCACACAGGCCTTGCTCCGGCTGTGTGTTCATGGTGTGTGTGGGTGTGTGTGTTCACTGCTGTGTGTGTGAACTTTGGATGGGTTAAAATTCAGAGCACGAATTCCGAGTATGGGCCACCATACTTGGCCGTATGTCACTTTTTACATTTTTACATTTAAATTTACAGATGTTAATATCATTGCCTTTCTGATATTATTGATCTTCTCAGAAAAGAAGGAAGCAAACTCATTGCATATGCTGTCGGAAAGCATTTCACTGGGAATCTGATTTGGGTGGTTTGTTAGTTTCTCAACAGTCGCAAAAAGAGTGTGAGTGTTGTTTAAGTTACTGTTTATAAGGTTTGAAAAGAAGGTCTGTCTAGCTGTGGCTAGTTCCACATTGAAAGCATGAAGGCTGTCTTTATAGATGCTATAGTGAATTTCGAGTTTCGTCTTCCTCCACATCCGCTCAGCTTTTCTGCATTGTCTTTTTATACTCTGAATTCAGATTCAGCAGGAGGAAATTCAAGGGCCACTCTCTGAACTTCAGCAGCAGGTGCTTCCAGACATTCAAGACCAGCTTCAAGACTACAGGTGTGTCTTTAGATTTCATTTTTATGTTGTTTTCTAATTACTGATTCTCTGATTTCATTTGATCTGTCAGAATTTACAGTTTATGTAAGGTCTTAAATGTCCAGCTGAAATAAATTTTTTTCATAGCGTTATTGAAGACCCTGTGAAAGAGAGACAGGTAGTGGACAAACAGGTGGTGGCGCTTGGGGAAACACCGTGAGTTACTCTCTCTAAGAAAATTACCTCATAGACGACATGAGCTCAACACTGACAATGCATACATACATCATTCATTACTGCAGTTTCATAAAACAAGTTTACCAAATAAGCCATGCTGGTTCATATGATTTTGGTTTCATAAAACAAATTTAACATAGATCAAGCTCAGTCAGTCCAGCAGCTTAAGCTGGGAACTGTCAGGTTAAGCTGAGTTCCTCTAACATTGACCAATATGAATGCAATGATATTACCTTTGACTCTCTCACATACAATTATTTGACTTTATTAACCACTATCAGTCCAAAAATATAAGTATACAGAAAATCTTCAAGTAATAAGAATAAAATAAATGAAATATATAGGCTACAACTGACAGTACTTTATGTTTTGTGCCCAAGATTTAATGACATTGTTTTAAGATATATGAAAACATTTTAACATGGTTGCATACTTGCACATTCAGTTGCAGCCTTTTCCTCTGGTTTTATGACAGCTTTACCTTTTATGGATATTAGTAGAACATTAAAACGTTGCAATCTAAAATTGCTCATTAAAGTTAAAATCAATCAATAAAATATGAAATAAAGAATAATAAACTGGTAAGAAAAACACACATTAACTAATTTGAGCTTATTAATTAGGATGTTTGATTTATCCATTACAATAATACTTTAACAGTTTCTGCTATCATAAAAATACACTTCATGTGTCACCAGGGCCCTATTTTAACGATCTAAGCGCATGGTCTAAAGCGCACGTCACAAGTGCACTCAGGGCATGTCCGAATCCACTTTTGCTAGTAATAAGACGGGAAAACGGTCAGCGCGCCCGGGCGCATGGTCTAAACGGGTTGTCCCTATTCTCTTAATGAGTAATGGGTGATTTTTGGGTGTAATGTGCAATAAACCAATCAGAGTCTCATCTCCCATTCCCTTTAACAGTGAGTTGCGCCAATGCCCACCATGGCGGATTCGATATTTAAACAGTGGAATTTTAAGGTGCACAGACTGAACGCGTCTCCAGAGAGCAAACGGATCTGCTCATGTGCGAGCAAATAGGTTGGCTAATTCTGATACACGCAATGACTATCTATTATGACGTACATTTTTATATTTATGCAGCCTACACAATAATATTCTTTTACACTGCAATCCTTTCATTTTTAATATTTGGCATGTTTGTGTGCTGCTGCGCTTCCCAGTGTGTAATAAGCAAAGTGAACGCTCGTTGTGGACTCGCCCAGAGGCGCATTTTCTACTAACCTATTTAAATAACAAAACAAAAATATTGCGCCATTGACTTTAGACCAGGTTTGAGTTGGTCTATGGCGCAGTCTATTTTCAGTTCCTCAAAATAGCACAATGCGCCTGAACACACAAAGCGCGCACAAATGGGTGCAAATGCATTTGCTATTTAAACAACGGCGCAGGACTGGAAAATGAGAACTGCGTCAGGCTGAAACTAGCAAAAACACTTGCGCCAGGTGTATGATAGGCGCAAGTGTTGTCCAGCAACAAATGTATATTTAATAATTATTGCGCTCCTAGTCAATTACGCTGTAACAAAGTTTGTAGAACGGGAAGAAGGAGGAGGGAACCGGCAAACCTTTCAAGACAATTTAATAAATAAAACAAACACAAAAGTAAAGCGGCAGCCCCTCACGGACGACTGCCGCACACAAAACACAAAATAAAGTCCAGGCCTGGTCCTCTCTCGTCTTCCACTGTCGTCACTCCTCCTTTTATCCCTCCGGAGCTCCTCCATGGGACTCGAGACCAGTGCAGGTGTCGCTCATTATCATTAACTCCACCGGCCTCGCTCCGTTCCCACGGCTCTCGGCCCCGCCCCACTCATTACATACCCTCATCGCCCCTCGCAGGCCGGGGGGTACCCTCGAGAGTGCGCTCTACCCCGCTACGGCCCGTCAGGGCGGCCGCGGCGTACCTGGGGGTAAGGACAGACGAGGCGAGAGAAAAGGAGACGGAAGGATGAGGAGAGACAGAGACGAGAGAGGGGAGAGAGGAAAATAAAAATAAAAATTTGGTCATGTTCCCGGACACACTGCTGGTTGGTCCTCAACCAGCTGGGAGGCTCTCACTTGTGGTGCCAAGTGATGGTACTGGACCTCTTTGGTGGACGGCTCGACGCTCCGCCTCCTGGCAGACGGCGATGGCTCCTCCGGTCGAGGGCAGCCGGCAGCGAGTCCCCCATTCCCTGCTCCTCCCCAACATGGCGGATGGCAGCAGGCTACGGCCTCTTGGCGAATGGCGCCGACTCCTCCGCTCCCTCTCGGACGGCAACCGCCCCTCCTCGACCCAGGAGCACGGCAGCGAGCCTTCCGTCCCACCTGTTCTTCCATCGCTCCAGTACCACCGCCGCCTCGGGCAGCCAGCGGCCGCCCCCGCTATTCCCTGCTGCCCGATCTCCTCAGCACCGCGATCCCTCTCAGCAGCAAGGGCTCTCTGACAGCATGTCCCTCCTTCCTCCTGGGTTTCGGCACCAATGTAACAAAGTTCGTAGAACGGGAAGGAGGCGGGAGCCGGCAAACATTTAAAGACTTTAATAGCAAAATAAACAAACACAAAGGTAAAGCGGCAGCCCCTCACGGATGACTGCCGCACACAAAACAAAGTCCAGGCCTGGTCCTCTCTCGTCTTCCACTGTCGTCACTCCTCCTTTTATCCTTCCGGAGCTCCTCCGTGGGACTCGAGACCGGTGAGTGGTGCAGGTGTCGCTCATTATCATTAACTCCACCGGCCTCGCTCCGTGCTCTCGGCCCCGCCCCACTCATTACATACGCTCCATCTGTTAAGCACGCATGCATGTAGGTAAATTAGTATGCTTTTTAATGTTTAAATTTACACTCACAGCTCTGATGTGAAAAGCTGAAGCTTTCGATTTGTTTTCACACACAGACAATAATCAAAAGTTGCTAATTAATATTTACAAATGTGTAAAATGACATTCACATAAACAAAATGTGTATGACATATTTACTTTTGCACTTTACTTTAGTTTCGCTGAACAACCTCAAATCGGCACTTACAGCCTCTCAGATGTGGCAATACAACTTCAAAACTCACTTGTGCACTTGTAAATGCACATACAAATACCTTTGTTATTCCTTCACACAAGAAATTGAGAACACATAATTATCACAATGTCACAGGTTTTATTAGGCCACAGATACATTTGTACAGTGTATTTCAGGTGTTGTGGCATGTCAAAGCAGTAACTAAATCAGCATACTATCATCTCAAAAACATTGCAAGAATTAGATGTTTTGTTTCCAGTCAAGACTTGGAGAAACTTGTTCATGCCTTTATCAGCAGCAGGGTGGATTACTGTAATGGTCTCCTCACCGGCCTTCCCAAGAAGACCATTAGACAGCTGCAGCTCATCCAGAACGCTGCTGCCAGGATTCTGACTAGAACCAGAAAATCTGAGCATACCAGTCCTCAGGTCCTTACACTGGCTTCCAGTTACATTTAGGATTGATTTTAATGTATTTTTACTTGTTTATAAGTCACTCAATGGCCCAGGACCTAAATATATTGCTGATATGCTCACTGAATATAAACCGAACAGACCACTCAGATCATTAGGATCGAGTCAGTTAAAAATACCAAGGGTTCACACAAAACAAGGGGAGTCCGCTTTTAGCTATTATGCCATTAACATAACATAAAACAAACATAACATTTCTTCTATTATCTTCTATGATAACAGGATTGTTTTAATACCAATTATAGTCTTTTTGCATCAACAAAAATGTTATTACGTAACTCCATTTCGAACGTGGTGTCTTCAATTGTTCATTCTTTTTTATCACAAGGCAGCTCGGATAAAGTATCTGTCCTCTTTCATTCAGTTTACAGTTGTGTTCAAAATAATAGCAGTGTTTTTTAAAACGTGACTAAAGCTCAAAATCCTTATAATATTTTTTTATTTACATTCATTGGGAACACTGCACATTATATTTTACATCAAAACATGAAGAAAAACTATCAATATTTTAATTACTTTACAGAAAATGAAGAAAAAAATGGTATTGGGCTGTTCAAAAAAATAGCAGTGTCTGCATTTTTCATTACAAACTCAAATATTTACTCAATAAACTGAAAAAACGTTAAGATTTAGCATTCCTGTGAATCACTGAACTAATATTTAGTTGTATAACCACTGTTTTTGAGAACTGCTTCACATCTGTGCTGCATGGAGTCAACCAACTTCTGGCACCTGTAAACAGGTATTCCAGCCCAGGATGATTTGACAACCTTCCACAATTCCTCTGCATTTCTTGGTTTTGCCTCAGAAACAGCATTTTTGATGTCACCCCACAAGTTTTCTATTGGATTAAGGTCCGGGGATTGGGCTGGCCACTTCATAACCTTAATTTTGTTGGTCTGGAACCAAGATGCTGCTCGCTTACTGGTGTGTTTGGGGTCGTTGTCTTGTTGAAACACCCATTTCAAGGGCATTTCCTCTTCAGCATAAGGCAGCATGACCTCTTCAAGTATTCTGATATAAGCAAATTGATCCATGATCCCTGGTATGCGATAAATAGGCCCGACACCAAAGTAAGAGAAACAGCCCCATATCATGATGCTTGCACCACCATGCTTCACGGTCTTCAGAGTGTACTGTGGCTTGAATTCAGTGTTTGGGGGTCGTCTGACAAACTGTCTGCGGCCCTTGGACCCGAAAAGAACAATTACTCTCATCAGTCCACAAAATGTTTCTCCATTTCTCTTTAGGCCAGTCGATATGTTCTTTGGCAAATTGTATCCTCTTCAGCACATGTCTTTTTTTTAACAGTGGGACTTTGCGGGGGCTTCTTGCCGATAGATTAGCCTCACATAAGCGTCTTCTAATTGTCACAGTACTCACAGGTAACTTCAGACCATCTCTGATCTCCCTGGAGCTGATCATTGGCTGAGTCTTTGCCATTCTGGCTATTGTTCAATCCATTCGAATGGTAGTCTTCCGTTTTCTTCCACGTCTCTCTTGTTTGGCTTTCCATTTTAAAGCATTTGAGATCATTTTAGCTGAGCAGCCTATCATTTTCTGCACTTCTTTATATGTTTTCCCCTCTCAAATCAACGTTTTAATTAAAGCACGCTGTTCTTCTGAACAATGTCTGGCACGACCCATCGTTCTCAGGTTTTCAGAGAGAATTGGATGTACAACATGTGCTGGCTTCATCCTTAAATAAGGGCCACCTGAATGACACCTGTTTCTTCACATAATGAATGACCTCACTGATTGAACTCCACACTGCTATAATTTTGAAGACGCCCCTTTCACTTAATTATTCAATTACACAGACTCAGGAGCATTCATATCATGAATGTTGGGTCTGTTGGTTTCTCTGAGTCTACTACACCTACTAGTAAATTATTTGCCATGTAATAATATGATTTATACCAAAAACAGTGATTGATCTGGTTAGTCATGTTGGACTGCTATTATTTTGAACACAACTGTATACGTCCACCATCAAAATTATTTCCACAAATTCAAAAAGTCTTATTAGTATTTCAAAGTTTTATCATGGGTGGGTCTCAGTTTCACCCGTTCATTCAGACGGAGCTTGTGTTGTCTCTTTGAAATCCATGCAGTTTCCCCCGGATCTTCGCTCGAAGTGCTTCCTTACTTTTCTTTGATGTTGCGCTAACCTTTTCCCAAAGCCTTGGTTTCACTTTTTCAGAAGGCCCTACTCCAGTTGCCTCTTCGCTACTTATCAGTCCCTTTTCTTTCAAGTCTTTCGAAGCGTCCATCGTCGTGTTATATATAACCGGGCCGTTTTCCAGAAAAACTTTTCAGTTTCGCCGGAGTTGGTGTTTGGAACTTTAATCCCTTTCTCTTTAAAAATTTTCCTAATCGGTGCAAATGCCCATCTCTTCTGTTGGATCTCAGGTGGATAGTCTTGGTCAAAGAAAATCCTTTTTCCATTACAGTGCACTTCTTTCTTCCTCCATGCAGAACGGAGGACCAAGTCCTTCGTCTATGGAGCGAATTTTGTGCCAATATTCATCAAACAAATCCAGTGTTTTGCGAATAAACACAATCTGCTTTGCAAAGAAAAACTCAACTTTCAAACAAACGCAAAGTGATTTTCAAATACAAAACACTTTGAGAGAAAATGCAGAGGTATGGACAAATATATGTATTGTGTGTTACAACTGTGAGACTCATTTGCCTTTTTATGAGGAAACTTGGCTTGATTTTCTCACAAATGCATGCAGGCTGATTTTCTCACACACGTGCTGGCAGATTTTCTCATATGTGCAATTGAGCAACTTTCTTTTCCAAAAACAGCAGATGGCGCTGTTGGTCAATTTACGCTAGTCTCCCGAGACCTGAAACACCTCTTTACCTTTTCAGACCAATATGAGTGGGGAACAGGTGAGTTTCTGTCTTAAGCCGGGCTCACACTGTGCGATTTTTAATAGTCTTTTGCGATTGTTGCTTGTCACACTGTACGAACACGATCCCCATGTCAGACTGTAGGATCTCAGTTGTCTTAATGTCAGACTGTACGACAGTCAAGACGCGACAAAAACGGACGTACTCAAGAAGGCTTGTCCAGAGTTTTACGTCATCAATACGTGACCCGCGTTCTCTCGCTATAATGGTAGCTAGCAAACAACAGCAACGTGTAGCGTTAGTTTTATTAATTACATGCCTTGATGTTAAAAAAAAAAATGAAAAAGACGACGTGTGTGGAGCAAGTCATGGCTGGGCAAAAGAGGACTTTATGGACTTCCAGTTCTACAGAGCGAACTTGAGGTAATTTTGTTATTCGAGTTTAAACATCCTGCCCCTTAATAAATAAACTTTAAGTAAACTTTACTTTGTACATATATTGTTTTTACAAATAACGAAGTTGAAGTTTGAAGTTGTCGCGCTAATTGCGTCATCAAGTTCAGTGCTCCTATTGGTTCTTGGTTTGACGGTCGTCGTAGGAGATGTCACACTGCAGGAAAGTGTCTGAAATCTTCTGACACTGCCAGAATTTAATCGGAGGAAAAAATTGATCGTAACGGCCATTAATCGGCTGTCGGTGAACATGTCAAACCAGCGATATAGACAACCGATTTTAGCCTAGGATTATAGGAATCTTTTAGGATTTTAGGATTTTCAAAATTTGTCTCAGACGACCAAATCGTGGCCAAAATCGCACAGTATGAGCCGGGCTTTACTAGATCTATAATTAACCATTTAGATGTGTTCACAAAGCGACCCTACTATAATGTCAGCTAAATTCACAACAAGTGCTGTAAAGTTGTTAACATGATTGATTAGTTAAAAAAATCAGAGGTGACCTGGCTAAACATTTAACTAGGCTGTCTTTCCCTATAAAAATTGATCCATTCTCCGTACCTCTTATCCTCTGTTGGATCGCGGGATATAGAATATACATATATATTGATACAATTGTTCAACATTCAAAACAATGCAGGGATATAACAATATATCGTAACACAATGTAATGTAATACTAAAATGCAAATGTATAATGGATAGCGACAATATTGTGTACCAAAAATGAAAGCTAAGACAATTTAATTTAGTATCAGATATAGTTATATCACCCAAGAGAATCACGCTTGGATTCACTTTTATTTAAACCAAATATTGTGCTTTTCTAAAATAAAGAAAACAACAGTTTCCTTGAACTTACTTGGTCACAAAAATAAAATGAAATCAGTGTACACGTCCGCAGTTTTTTTTTTTTTTTTTTTTTATATGTTAATTATTTATGTGAAATATATTTCATTTAGGACTATTTATTTTATTCATTTTAGGCTTAGTTCACACTGCAGGCTAAAGTGGCCCAAATTTGCCCAAATATGATCCATATCTGATTTTCTTATGACAGTCTGAACAGCACAAATCCGATTTTTTCAAATCAGGCCCAGGCCACTTTCATATGTGGTCGTAAATCGGAAACATATTCGATGTTTTGCAGTGCGACTTCAGTCTGAACGGCCATGTCGCATTTCATGTGATTTTTACGCCATTGAAATGGGACAGATGTCACAATTCTGCGCTGCAGGAGGTGGGAAGATTAAAATCACAATGGCAGACAATATATAGACAATAATGCTCTGGCCCATGAATGCCTTCCCTCCGCTTGCTTTGCTTCCTATATAGCTCAGATCATCAAATGGGTCAGGGAAGTCAGGTGTTCAGTCCTCCTAGTGGTCCCACTCTGAGGAATCAAACATGGTTCCCCAAATTAGTCCAGCTGCTATCACCAGCCCCTTAGTCAATTTCATTGAGGAAGAACCTCTCTCAAGCGAGAGCTTGGAGGCTGAATTCACCTCACCCTCATATTGTGCTGACTTGGGAATTATCCATAGTCCCTAGGGCCCTGATAGGCCCTCCCTTTGAGCCACTCCAGTTGGCCAAGTTATGTCCCCTATTGCTTAAGACCACCCTCCTTCTTGTGTTAGCATCAGCCAAGCAAGTGGGCGATTTACATGCACCGTCAGTCAGTGCTTCATGCCTTGAGTTTGGACTTAATGACTGTAGAGTCATCCTCTAACCAAGACACAGCTATGTGCCTAAAGTGCTCTCCACTCCATTCAGAGCACAAGTCATCACCCTGTCTTCCTAATTCAGAATAAGAGCAGGGTCCAACCTCACTCTGCCTGGTCCAGGCTCTTAGAGTGTGTGTGGAGCACTCTAGCCACTTCTGGCTTTCAGAGCAGCTCTTTGTTTGCATCAGACGTCACTCTAAAGGGCTGCCAGTCACGAATCTGAGACGGTCTCACAGGATAATTGACACTATTGCCTTGGCTTACAGCTCAGTGGGCTTACAGTGTCCTACCAGAGGAATGGCCTCCTCCAGGCACAGATTTTGTCCACTTAATTGACATAATTCCCCATTTAAGTGGAGAAGATGTTATGTAAGTCCTAGTCTCAGCCTCATTATAACAACAGTTATTGTTCGCGTCCGTTATGGAATAAATTACGCTCAATAACAGCGTCTTGGTGGTAAAAAAAACAACACAGTGTTGTAGCATACAGTTTTACAAACAGAATGAGACCGTCCACGGAAAAAAAAGTCTCAGAAAAGCGGAATATAGTTTATTTGAATTTGGCGCTCCCTCCTGCCAGCTCTGACGCAGGCTATGACGCTGTCATCTGAGCGGGGCGTAACTTAGCGATCTGCTTTATCCATAAAAAAACTGTTTTTTTTTTTTCTTCTACATTTTTTATATGTGTGTGTGTGTATTGTGTGGGGAATGTGGCCGTGTCTGCATGATTATAATATGTATGGACGCACATCAGCGTGTTTATTAGCGACTCTATGACGGCTATCATTGTGATTCATTGATCAGCTATTATTGATTATATGGCCCATCTGTTTGATTATAATCTGAATGGAAGCACATCAGCGTGTGATTACTGACTCTATGACCATGTCTGGCAATATCACTTCATGTCTGGCAATCAGAATACTTCAGTATACATACTATATACAAAGCATTTTTTTCTATTTTTTTTCCTTTTTTATTACTCAAATAATTATTTTTGTATTTTTTAGTGCTCAAATAAATCTGTCTATTATTTTATAATTGAAAAACTATGCAGGAATATGTATAATGACTAAAATAGCTTGTATAATTCTGCAATCCATTTGGTGGTTATTTTTCCTCAAACGGGGGTGGGGGGGGGACTATAAATAGTTTCAGAAAAATATTGCAGGAATCTCATTTTTCATGGTATCTTCTTCAAATTTGAAATATGAACTCATGAGACACGTGGCTTTCGATCCATTACTTTTCTGGATTGCTCCAGGACTTATTTCATGTATTTGTATATGAAATAAAAAAAACATTCAGTGTGGAAAAATATTTTTCAAGGCATGTCAGTGTCTATAACTTTTTATCTTTTTGAGCATTATCAACTCAGGATGATGGATCGTAAAGCCCAGAGTGTCTTCTTTCCAAAGATACCTAATTTGTTTGTGTAAGCACACTTTGTCACGAACTGTTACATTTTAATTTAGGTAGATTATTTTCACCTGCGAGGCCCACAATGGGGGTGAAGGTTAAAACATCAATATAAACCTCTGTTAATTCTCAATAAGATCTTATGTAGTCATCTGACAGAAATAAAATCTGTTTAGTAATAAGTGAATCTGGTGATGCTGTTTGTGGAATTGTTTAATACCCCTCTGCCGAGATCTTGATAGATTTAAAGGAGTGGTTGATTGTGATTTCACTTTTTTAACATTAGTGTGTAATGTTGCTGTTTGAGCATAAACAATATCTGCAAAGTTGCAGCGCTGAAAGTTCAATGCAAGCAAAGATATCGTCTTTTAAAATTGTGGCAGTTTAATGACAATGGCCAGTTTAGATGACGGCATTGTTTACAATACAACCGGAGCACATGCTGAGGTGAGGGGCGGGATGTTTAGACGCACACTAGAGGCAGTTTTGCAAATCATAACACACTGGACCAGCTAATCAATCTAAACTCACTGCATAATTCTGAGGGAGGGGCTTCATAAAAGCAGGAAATGTTCAGCACGTTTATAGGAGAAGAGAAAGAGCGGTGTGGAATAAAGGTAAATTATGTGAAAAATGTTTTTTTTTTTTTTTAAATGAAGCATTAACATATGTTAGACTTCACTGCATAAACACAATCAAGCCTAGAAAAAAAAAAAAAAAACAGTCAACCACCTCTTTAATGTCTTCTTTTATCTTCAGCTGATTTTATCAACTGGAAGTCAGTTATAGTTCTTGTTTCTTTTGTTCATCTTTCCTTCAGGGATTCTGCTTTTTAAGAGGTGTTCATCACTAACAGTCAATCATCACTTAGTTAATGACTTAATTATCTAATAAACTGAGATACTGCTTCAGTGTTAGTTTTTAACACTAGAGTGGATCCCATTACCAACAGTGTTAATATAACACTGGATTTTGCTGTGTACGTTCTTAACCATAACTTTTGCATAGCTTTTGCAGATTATTTCACACTGAATCAGCCTTTTCTGTACCTTTTTTTTCAGTGATGATGACTCCAATGGCTCCCACAAGAGTAACAGCTCGAAGAACACCTTGAAGAAACGCAGGACCTGCTGCTCTTCCTGCTGCCCCAACTGCTGCAAATGCTCCTCCTGCTGCCTCAACTGCTGCAGCTGCTCCTCCTGCTGCCTCAACTGCTGCAGCTGCTCCTCCTGCTGCC
Organism: Barbus barbus; assembly: GCF_936440315.1. Taxonomy (NCBI): domain Eukaryota; kingdom Metazoa; phylum Chordata; class Actinopteri; order Cypriniformes; family Cyprinidae; genus Barbus; species Barbus barbus. Next base: position 2,751,549 of record NC_136717.1, read on the forward strand.
TCAACTGCTGCAGCTGCTCCTCATGCTGCCTCAGTTGCTGCAGCTGCTCCTCTTGCTGCCTCAACTGCTGCAGCTCCTCCTGTTGCCTCAACTGCTGCAGCTCCTCCTGTTGCCCCAACTTCTGCAGCTTCTCCTCCTGTATCAACAGCCTCTCCTCCTGTATCAGCAGCTTCTCCTCCTGTATCCGCAGCTTCTACTCCTGCATCCGCAGCTGCTCCTCCTGCATCTGCAGCTGCTCCTCCTGCTGCAGCGGCTCCTCTTGCTGCAAGTGCTCCCCCTGCTGCAGCGGCTCCTCTTGCTGCAAGTGCTCCCCCTGCTGCAGGTGCTCTTCCTGCTGTAAGTGCTCCTCCTGCTGTAAGTGCTCCCCCTGCTGCAAGTGCTCATGCTGCAGCTGCCTCAAATGCTGCTGCTCCTGCTGCTGCCGCTGCCTCAAATGCTGCTGCTCCTGCTGCTGCCGCTGCCTCAAATGCTGCTGCTGCTCCTCCTGCTGCCATTGACACTGTAACCCTAGCTGCGGCAGATAGCTTGGATTTTCACGCATTTGAATTTTGTACCTTCTCAACCATAACCTACGGTGGCCGAGAGAGCTCACCATCCTGCAACTTCAGAAAACACATGCAAATAGAAAAAGCACCAGCAAATCAAGAAAACATCTTCATCGATTTGACAGCAGGTGCTGCAAATGCTCACAACACAAACAAATTGTCTTAGCATCATTTATAAATGTTAATTTGAAGTGAGAAATATGGGGGAGTGGCTTAATTGCATCTGATATATGTCACTTTACTCACAGCTGATTGGTCCAGTTTGGGTTTGCAGTCTCTAACCCAGAATAAAACCTGTTCTGGAGCAGGGTAGCCGTGTAGTGTAAGTTCACCATGGCGATGAAACCCACTCAAAACCAACCCACCTTCTTGAGCCTGAAAACTCAGAAATTGCTCAAACTAAACGCAAACTTACCTGGGTAAAAACTGAAACCGGCTTTGTGCAACAGGCCACTAGTGTTAAATTAACACTCCCAGTGTTTAAATAATACTCATTCAGAGTTTAAAATAGTAACTCAGAACTAGTGTTAAAGTTAATGAGATAATTAGTTGATTAATTGAGTGACAGTTGACCATTAATAAAGAACATCTCCTGTTAACAAGCTGAATCATGGAAGGAAAGAGACAAGAACAGAAAAAAGAGAAACACAAAAACTACAACTGACTTCAGCCACAGCCTTAGATGAAATCGACTGAAATAAAAGAAGACATTAAATCTCTCAAGATCTGATTAAACAACTCCACAAACAGCATTACTTTTTTAACCCTCTGAGTGATGATTATATAAACACTGGGAGTTTTACTGTACAGAAAAGCACCAGCCACCATTCCTGGTGTGGAATTAACAACAACAACAAAAAATCCTTTTGCTTTCTTTTGCTGTACTTCTGGAGACAAACTGTCCTCAATTTTTTCATCTCCTCTTGAATATCTTTTTCCACCTTTTGAAGCAGCTCATTGTTGCAGCAGCTGATCTCTTTTCACTCATTTTTATCTATTTATCACAATCTATGTCAAAGTATCCTGGTGTGTCAATATTTGTGATATGTATTTTTCTTCCATCCATCATCCCATTACTTTTAACAGAATTAGCTGCAGCTATAGGGATGAATACTTATTTTCTAAGAATTGTATTTCCAGCACTGCTTCATTTATATCTTTAAAAAATAACTATAACCAATTCTATAACTATGATGCTATAACTAATTATATCTAATAACACATTTTATGTAATTAATCGTGATTAATCACACCTAAAATTAAAGTTTTTAATGTATTTTATGTACTTTCACATTTAATCTTTAAAATAATGTAGACAGTAACAAAGACAGTATACACTCTTAAAACAAACCTGTTAAAAACAATGTTTTCAACATGTTCTGAGTGTGCTCAGGGACCACACATACTGTTAAATTCAATATAGACAATCAGACAAAAGTGTTAATTTAGTAAACATTAATATGACCTTTTATACATCGAATACAAATGTGTATTACTGAGTAATTATTTAGTTTTAATATAAAATATTGCTAAAATGCTTGATCAGAATACATTTTTATCATAAAATAACATTGACGCCTTAACATGGAATTAATATTATAAAAAAAAAATTCTCAACTTCTTCTCCAATTTACCAACAAACATAAATATACTAATGAACTTGAAAATTGTAGTCAAAGAAATAATCACCACACATAGTTAATTCGTTTACTTACAGCATTGACCTGCTCACAAATCTATTCATCATTAACCAAAAATATATCTAACAAATTAACAAAAAAATGTATCTAGGATTGACATATTGCTGATCACAAAATGATACAATATCTAATGATCAATAGTCCATTAGGTCACCAGTCAGTTTGCCACATCAGATTCTTTGGTTCTGATGACATTCAAAGAAAATATTTTACTTTTGAAACTTTCATGAATATAAGTGCACATTCTTTGTGTATATTATGTGTATAATTTCAAATAAAGATTCTCCTCTTTCTGCTTGTTACGTTCCCTGGCGTTATTAAACCGTCAATATCCAGAGCAGGAATTACTGAGAATAGCCAACATCATACATACAGATCTGGTGTATGATCTGCAAGACCGAATTGCATTTCATGATGTTTCTAAATTCAAATCACATCTAGACCTAAAAATACTCATCTTTCACAGATCGTGTTTGGGTAAATTGGAGGTTTATAAAAACACATATGAGCCACATCCCAAGTTCATTTATATCTCCACGATGACCATTACTATAAGATAAAAAATGTGGTTGTTCATAGGGTACCTGGATGTTTGTGATTTCTGCTATCACAGGTTTAAGGATTGTAGTTCCCATTATTGTAAATTTACATGCAACATGTGCAATTGTTAAGGAAGCAGACTCACACAAAGCATCAGATGTTAACAGAATGAGTTTATTGACTGGGATGCTGAGGTTGGAGAGAAGCAGGTGAGTAATACATCCAATGGATGAGTTGTAGTAGAGAATGGAGGTTAATGGGTTATATATTCTTGACAGGAACTCGTGGACGACAGATGATACACACACCTCACTCTTGATGGATCTTGTAAGAAGCAGGCTGGAGATTTCTGACGAGGAACAGAGGAGCGGACACAGATGAGGATACAAGAGGTAAGTAATCTTCAAGGAGGTAAGTAGCTGGTAAGCATAGAGAGTCCACTTATCGTGCAAATGAGACCGGACACTGAGTGCTGTGAGGTGTGTGTGTGTTTGTAGCGGTGGTGATGAGGTATGAATGATGTGCAGGTGTCCTCAATTAGTATTCTGGTGAGGGTGTGCGCTGTGATTGGTTGACGTGAGAGCCTGGCCGATCTGTAACATCCGATACATAAAACATCGGATATCCGAAGGTCGGCTGTCATCTTGCGCCTGCGCACTGCCCGCTGGAGTTGATGATGAGCCACATCCCAGACCCTCTTGCTCTATCGGAACCAGTAGTCGACAGATGGTACGTCCAAGGGTTCCCCTGACCAGGGGAACAGGGGTGGCTGGTAGCCGAGTACGCACTGGAAGAAAGTGAGTCCAGTGGAAGGCTGATGCAGGGAGTTTTCGGCGTACTCGGCCCAGACAATAAACTGGTTCCAAGATTCCTGGTGGCCATAGCAGTAGGTTCGCAGGAAGCGTTCAATCTCCTGGATCTTCCTTTCCGTCTGCCCATTCGTCTGGGGGTGGTATCCTGATGAGAGGCTTATGGTCACACTTAGGAGTGAGAAGAAAGCTTTCCATACCCGAGAAATAAATTGAGGTCCTCGGTCCGATACAATGTCCTCAGGATTGCCGTAATACCTGAAGATATAGTTAAACATTATCTCAGCTGTCTCCATTGCAGTGTGTCGGCCTTTGAAGGGAAGAAGACGGCAGGACTTGGAGAAGCGGTCAGTTAGCACTAATATACAGGTATTACCATCCAAAGCTGGCAGATCCGTGATGAAGTCCACTTTGGAAGTCCATTTTGGAGATGGCGCAGTCAGCGCAGCCCTGGACGAACCTTCTCACATCCCTAGCCATGCGAGAGAGTGCTGTTGGCCCCAGGGTGGCCAGTGCCCAGAGATGAATGAGCCGAATGAATGAGGGATGTGCATTGAGTTCTGGGGACATATTGTAAGCCAGGTGGACAGCCCGGCGGAGTGGTTGTGGAAGAACTGGCGGAGTTATCAGCATCGGGATTCCATTGGATGGGGCTGACAATGATCTTGGCTGGAAGGATGGGTTCTGGTTTCTCTTCACTCTCGTGGGGAGTATAAAGATGGGATAGAGCGTCGACTTTGATGTTCTTAGGTCCAGGACAGTAGAAACAGGTGAAGAAAAGTGCCCATCGAGCCTGGCGTGGGTTGAGCCAATTGGCGTCACGTAGGTATTGTAGGTTCTTGTGATCTGTGACTACTGTGAATGGATGTTGAGCACCTTCCAACCAATGCTTCTACTCTTCCAAGGCTAGTTTAATGGCCAGAAGTTCTCTATTTCCGATATCATAATTTCTTTCCGCCGGGCTGAGCATAAGTGAAAAGAAGGCACATGGATGGAGTTTGGCTGGGTTCCTCTACTGCTGAGAAAGGATGGCTCCAACTCCGGAGGTAGATGCATCAACTTCCACAACAAATGGTTTCTGGGGGTCTGGATGAATAAGGATAGGAGCGCTGATGAATGCTTCCTTTAAACTTTCGAAGGCATCAGCGGCAGCCGGTGGCCAGGACAGAGACTTCGGCTTATTGCGTAACAGACTGGTAAGAGGGCTGGAGATGTTACTATAATCTTGAATGAATCTCCGATAGAAATTGGAGAACCCCAGGAATCGTTGAAGTTCCTTGATGGTGGTAGGAATTGGCCAGTTCTTGATGGCTTCTACCGTCCCCTTGTCCATTCGGATGCCATTACTATCGATGTTGTATCCAAGGAAATGCACTGAGGATTGGTGTAATGAACATTTCTCCGCTTTGAGGAAGAGGTGGAAATCTCTCAGGCGTTGCAGGACCTCCGCAACGTGGTGGCGATGTTTGGCCATACTCCGAGAGTAGATGAGGATATCATCGATGTAGATGAGGACTAACCGATGGAGATACTCTTGGAGTACCTCATGCATAAAGCCCTGAAATACGGAGGGGGCGTTGACAAGGCCATATGGCATAACGAGATACTCATAGTGGAGGTAGGAGTCACAAACGCTGTCTTCCACTCGTCCCCCTCACGTATTCAGATGAGGTTATAGGTGCTGTGGAGGTCCAACTTGGTGAAGATAGTGGCTTCACGAAGATGTTCCATGGCCACTGGGACGAGAGGAAGGGGATAGCGGAATTTCACAGTTATTTCGTTGAGTGCCCTGTAGTCGATGCAAGGCCGCAAGCCTCCGTCCTTCTTGGCCACAAAAAGGAAACTCGAAGCCGCAGGGGACATTGAAGGTCAGATGTAGCTTTGCTTTAAAGCCTCCTCGATGTACTCCTCCATGGCCTTCTGTTCCGGAAGTGAGAGTGGATAAATCCTTCCGTGGACAAGGTCAATAGCACAGTCCCATGGCCAATGAGGTGATAATTGGGCTGCCTTCTTCGGGCAAAATACATCTCTGAAGGAGGCATAACAGGCAGGAATGTCAATGGCTTGTTTCTCAATCGGGCTCTCGATGGAAGTGGAGTTCAGAGTCAGGTTGTTGGTAGAGTGAGACGAAGGATGAGGTAAGCCTGGAAAACAGTTGGGAAAACATTGCTTGCCCCACTTCAGGACTTCACCCGAGCGCCAGGAAAATTGCGGTTTACGCTGTACAAACCAGGGCCGCCCCAGTATGATGTCGGTTGTAGCTCCCTCCAGAACCTGTAGATGGATAATTTCTTCATGCAGCAAACCAATTCTTATTTTAACAGGACCCGCTCTGAGTCTAACATTCCCTCAAGTGAGTGGTTTGCCAGTCACCGAGTGGACCTGGTAAGAGGTTTCATTTTGGGTAGTCGGAATACTGAGCTGGCGCAGAGGTCCCCAGATATGAAGTTCCCAGCGGAACCCGAGTCGAGGAGGGCATGGACTTGAGAGATGAAGACAGTAAGCCTCACAGTGGCAGATAGAGGTTTCATGTTTTGGACGGCCGGGTTAATGGCACTCACCAGAACTCGTGGAGGTTGACCTGGACAAGCGGAGATAATGTGCCCCTCGGCGCCACAATAAAGGCATAATCCTAGCCTGATTCTTCTCTGCCGTTCTGTGAAGGACAGTTGCATGGAGTCAGTCTGCATAGGTTCGTTCTCTGGTTCTGGAGGGCTAAGTGGGGCTGATTGGCGAGTAAATGGAGTGCAACGGGTTAATTGAGGCTGTTTTTCAAAGCATGAATGCATTCGTGTAGCACATCATATTGAGAGTTGGATGAGCTGTTCCAAACCACAGGAATCATCATATGCGGTCAATTGCAAGTGCAATCTGGGTTCTAACCCTTGGCGATACGTGGTAAGAAGAGAGCGTTCGTTCCAACCACTGGCGGCTGCTAAGGTGCGGAACTGGAGAGCGTAGTCATTGATGGATCGAGACCCCTGGCAAAGATGGTATAGTTGATCGCTTATGGAGGGATCGCCAGTGGATTGACCGAAAACATCTCGGAAAAGGGCCATAAACTGGGTGAATGATTGTGTGACCGCACCAGACTGGGACCATATGGTTTCTGCCCATTGTAACGCTCTGCCAGACAATACGGATATTAAGAAGGCGATCTTTGATCTCTCAGTGGGGTACAGATGCGGCTGCATCTCTAGCACCAAGGAACATTGAAGGATGAACCCGTTGCACTCCTTTGCCACACCTGAGAAGGGCGCTGCTTTGGTCATGGGACTGGAGATCGTGGTGGTTGTTGGTGCAGAGGTGATCGAATATGTTGGTGAAGGTGCGGGATTAAGAACCCGTTTCAATGAATCCACAATCCTGACATATCGCCCCCCCTCCCGGAAGGTGCGTCCTCGCACCGTAGAAACATCCAAAGTGGAGGGGCGTGTGGGAACTAGGGAGGCGGCTCAAGAGGAAGACAGACACCCGGGAGAGGGCCGGCAGACAGAGACCAGGGAGGCGACGGAGGAAGGAGGAGCCAGGGAAGAGACAGGAGGGACCTGGAGCAGGAGGCGCTCAGCTAGGCCCAAGCCACAGCCATGAAGATGGCCCACGGTGTAGCCGACGGAGGGAGGAGCCATGGAGGAGGGATGGCCGCCGACTCCAGGGGGCCGACCAACGGCGGCGGAGCAGGTGGTGGAGGAGCCTGAGGCGGAGACGGAGAGCCAACGAGCCAGGGGGATGCCGAGGATCCGGGGGGGCTAGGGTGGAGCTGAGGTCTCTGGCGGCCGAGGCGGAGACCCGGAGATCCGCAGCGGAGCCGGATCGACTGAGGACCCAGGTGGAGCTGAAGGGAGGAAGGAACCCAACGGAGCCAGTGGGACAGAGCGACGAGGCGCAGCTGGAGGAGAGGAGTCCTGAGGTGATGGCGGGTCGACGCACGACCAAGGCGGAGCCGGAGGGATGAGGTAGCCCGGTGGAGCTGGTGGATCGAGGGGTGACGGTGGAGGCGAGGGAGCTAGGAGCCGAGGTGGAGCCACTACGGTCTACGGGCCGAGACAGAGTCTGGGCTTCGGAGGCTGGAGGCGGAGGTGAGGGATACTCCAGCCCTGGCGACGCTGGAGGATGGCAGACCCACGGGGCTCGCACCGCTGTCGTCTGGGGGCTGCCCAGTCCCAGATCTCTCCTCAGCTCACCCTCAGTCGCGGTGCAGGGGGCGGAGCTCCACTCCGCGCTCACACCGTCCACGGCTTGCTCCCTCGTGGTGGGCACTGATGCCGGCTCTCGCACCTGGTCTGACGGGTTGGGCTCAACTTCCAGGGCGATCATCCGCTCAAGCGCTCGGCTTCGCGCTGGCTCGTAGATCGCGGTGGTAAATGGCTCTCCATCATTGGTGGGCTCGGGCTGGTGCTCCGCACCGCGGGGAGATGGTGGGCTGGGCTCTGGGTCTGGAATGGATCTGGCGAGTTCATCCTCAGGGGAGACTGTGAGGGGCGATCCGTTTCTCGGCAGAATCTACTCCACAAAGGCAGCGAAAATCCTCTCGAGGACCATCGTTGGACGACAGCACTCTGCTCATTCTTTCATGGAAGCCTGAACTGTGCAGAGCGTGTCGTCCGGGTAGCTGGTGGTGTTAGTTAACATCAAGAACAGTCTTGTATGGTCCTCGAGAGATCGGTCCCCCTGCTCCAGCAGGAGGAGGAGGAATTCGGGCCGGACAAAGGGATCCATGGGGCACAACGGAAATAAAAAACACAGAAAACACTGAAAACAAAACGGAGGGTACAAACGGAGGTAACGGTTTAGGTCGGTTATTCTGTCACACTTCTCTAGGAAGCAAGGAACCAGGAACAATGGAGCGAGGAGTACTTTCGAAACATGATCTTTAATGTCAAAACACGTAGGGAACACAGGGAAAAGACGTTCAGAGGCAGGGAAACACAGGGCTTATGAACACAGGATAATTGGGGAAGACGACGAGACACACCTGGATCAAATGAACACAATCAACATGAGGGAAAAACTGGGTCACAGGGGAGCAAAACACACACAAGACAGTCCACAATCCTGACAACCGTTTTGTCAAACATTTCCAATTTAAAAATTAGCTTATTTTAAATTTATTGCACACAATTCTTCAGGTTTTGATTCTTTTTATATTGTTGGAGTATTTTACGAGCCAAGGACTAGCGCCAAAAATTATACTCTAGAATGTAGACTCATTTTCATGTATGATCACGCATTTAAGCAGAGATATATAGACAGTTATAGCTTCTTGCCAATGAAATTGTCAAAAATAACATCTGCTTTAAACCTAAACACAAGTGAAAAGGTTTCTATCCTCATCATTTTAATTGTTTGGAGAATACAAACTATGTCGGTCCGTATCCATCTAAAGAATATTATGGATATCAGACAATGTCTAATTTTGACCGTATGAAGTTTGGCTTATGGTAAGAGACTGTTGCATGTGAAGTGTTTGACTTCAAAAAAGAGCTTGGAATGTATTGTAAGAACAATGTGTTTTATTATGACATGCTTGCATGAAATACAGGAAGGAGTTTATCGAGTGCACAAAAGTGGATCCATTCGATGTATAACACTTCCCAGGTGTGCCATGAAGGTGTTCAAAACACTTTTTTTAACCAAAGACACCATATTTCTAACGCACAAAAATGCATACATTAATCAATACAAAGGTTACTCAACCCCATCCATGGAATGGTTGGCATACATTAAAGCAACCTGAGACGTTGATGTTCATCACGCTTTAAATCACAGTAAAGTCAAATTTGGACCCTAACACATGGATGGTTATTATGGACTTAATAACGGTGATAGAATAGCATTGGAATTTTTAGGGTGTTTTTGGCACATGCATTGTTGTTGCTTTAATCCTAACGATTTACACCCATTATCAAAAATACCTTTTGGGGTGCTCAGAAGGCAGTCTGATAATAAGATGGAGATTTTGCGTAATACTTTTGATCTGAAGGTGGATCAGATTTGGAAGTGTCAGTGGGAGAAAGCCAGATAAAAGGATTCGGTAACGCTTTAGATTACAACCCGCAAAGAACTACGCAAGTATCCTGAATTTACAGTCTACGTTTCTGTAATTATAGTGTACCTATAAAGAATGTACCATAATAAAACTTTGTGCACAATACATATGAGTATTTGTTTCTGATTCCCTGCTTGCAACAGTCAATTTAACGATCTCGATCTTGTTACATGCTCTGAGTAGTACTGTACCTTAAAAAAAGGGGTATTTCTCTTACCCTAGAAATTAAGATTCCTTTGAATTCATAATCAATACTGAGCATTCACTAGACGACCTGATCAATTGACTATACTGTAAACTCTGCTTTATCAAGCTAATTCTATTAATTTATCCAAATATTATTATTAATTATAAAGAGTTATGATTAATTAAGCCAGTGCACTGAACGCTCTTTGTTTATATGTGGCATTGTTTACGAATAGATTAAATGAAACGGGACAAAGTTAATCTTGACAAACTATATATCATTCTGAAGGTCTAAGCCTCAAGCATCGACGACAGATCGCTGTTTTTTGATTGAAAGCTTATAAGGAATGTATTTGCTAAATTTGTGTAAGCAGTACACATCAAAACATGCAGAATAAAAAAGCAGTACGTACTGTTATCATTGTAATAACGAGTCACAAATGCATCCACTGCTGAAATCCCGGTTTAGTTAGAAAGGCAAGAGTCCACAGAACAACATCCCATCGAGCACTTTTAGTCCAACAAAACAATAACGTTGTAATGAGGATGCATATTCCTTTGTTTACATTTAATTTCTTCTTTCACTTTCTATTGTTTGTGTCCGTTATGGAACAAATTACACTCAAAAACAGCGTCTTGGTGGTAAAAAAAAACAACAACAACACTGTGTTGTAGCATACAGTGTTACAAACAGACACGGACACTGCAGACACGGATTTCGTCACACACAGAACCGTTCGCATTTGAACCTCCGCATTCCTAACCAAGGTTGCCAGGTTTTCACAACAGAACCCACCCAATTGCTACTCAAATCTAGCCCAATCGCGTTTCTAGGAGGGTTCCCCGGTAAAAAAATTCCCTGGGAAAACCGCGGACTGAACACTGTTCCTAACCCAGGACCGTCTGGTTACTTTTATTACTGATATCAACCCAAATTGGGTCGTGTTTATAAAGTAGTCCTACACAGTGTACGTTTTTGCTAAATCTCTTGCAAATATAAGATTGTTGTATAGCCTACATACACTGTAATATTAGAATAGGTACCACTTGGTTTCAAAATACTTACAGTAGAAATAATTTGTAATTTTGCAGTTTATTACCCCTTTATTCGTCAAACTTCACATATTATTCCCTTATACCTACACGGAGGTACTGAATAGGTACACTTTAATTACAAAAAGTTACACTGTAAATTCTGTTTACTTACGCAGTGCGTTGTAATCTAAAGCGTTACCAACTATTCTGATGTGAGAGCGTTTATGGCTAATTATGTAACACCTGTTCGGCTTAATCCCCGAGATACTATCTTTGGTAGATGCACAAAAATTCAGCGAGGGTGAACGCATTTCTTATCTCGATGTAACATCACTATATCCTTACGTGCAGTCCCGTAAAACTTACCTAATTGGCCATCCTGAGATCATTTTAAAAGATTTTGAACTGGTCAAATCATATTTTGGTCTTATTAAATGCACTCTACTTCCACTGCGTAAGCTGCTGCATCCAGATTCTACCTTTCAGGTCTTCAGGGAAATTATTGTTCCCTTTGTGTCGTACCTGTGCTGAAAATCATCTCCCTGATGGCAGCAGACTGAAGAAGCTGTGTCTCGGGTGGGTGGGATCACCTGCAATGCGGAGGGCTTTGCGGGTGAGACGGGTGCTGTAAATGTCCTGGAGGGAGGGGAGAGAGACACCAACGATCTTCTCACCTGCTCTCACTATGCGTTGAAGTGACTTGCGGCAGGATGCGTTGCAAGCGCCATACCACATAGTGATGCAGCTAGTCAGGATGCTCTCGATGGTGCCTCTGTAGAAGGTGCACATGATGGGGGCCGGGGCTCTAGCTCTTCTAAATTTGCGGAGGAAGTAGAGACGCTGCTGTGCTTTCTTGGCCAGTGCTACAGTGTTGTTAGTCCAGGAGAGGTCCTCTGTGATGTGCACACCCAGGAACTTGGTGCTGCTCACTCTCTCCACAGTCGCACCGTTGATGGTCAGAGGGGCATGCTGATTGTGTACTCTCCATTCAGAGAGAGATTGTTGTCACTGCACCACCCGGCCAGGCGGCTCACCTCGCTCCTGTAGTTTGTCTCATCTCTGTTGCTGATGAGACCCACCACAGTCGTGTCAGCCGCAAACTTAATGAAAAGGTTGGAGTTGTGTGACGGTGTGCAGTCGTGGGTCAGCAGAGTGAAGAGGAGGGGGCTCAGCACACATCCTTGGGGGGCCCCAGTGTTCAGTGTGATGGTGCTGGATGTGTTAATGCCTGAGGTCTCCTGGTCAGGAAGTCCAACAGCCAGTTGCACAGAGAGGTGTTGAGCCCCAGCTGGACCAGTTTGTGAGTGAGCTGTTGAGGGATGATTGTGTTGAATGCTGAACTGAAGTCTATGAACAGCATCCTGACATAGGAGTCTTTTTTCTCCAGATGTGTGAGGGCTGGGTGGAGGGCAGTGGTGATGGCATCATCGGTCGAGCGGTTGGACCTATATGCAAACTGGAAGGGGTCCAGGGAGGGGGGGGAGGACAGACTTGATGTGGTGCATGACTAGCCGTTCAAAGCACTTCATGAGAATAGGAGTGAGTACTATTGGACGGTAGTCATTGAAGCAGGATGGAGATGACTTCTTCGGGACTGGAATGATGGTGGTAGCTTTGAAGCATGTGGGGACAACGGCCTGATTTAGCGAGATGTTGAAGATGTCTGTGAAGACATCAGTGAGTTCCACTGCACAGTCTCTCAGTACATGCCCAGGAATGTTGTCAGGACCCGGAGCTTTGCGTGCATTGATCCTGCTGAGGGATCTCCTCACACTGTCCGGGGACAGCGTCATCACCTGGTCGCCGAGAGGAGGTGTAGTCTTCTGTGCAGTGGTGCTGTTTTGTGCCTCAAAGCGAGCAAAGAAGGCATTCAGCTCGTTCAGCAGGGGGATGGTGCTGTCACAAGTCTGTGGCGGGGGCTCGTAGTCCGTAATGGTCTGTATCCCCTGCCACAGGCTCCGAGTGTCTCTGCTGTCGCTGAAACTATGGGCTATCCTCCTGGAGTACTGTCTCTTGGCCTCTATGATGCCGCGGGAAAGGTTGGCCCTAGCTGTCTTCAGGCCCTCCTCATCTCCAGCTCTAAAGGCAGCGTTCCGAGCCTTCAGAAGTCTGTAGACCTCGCCTGTCATCCACGGCTTCTGGTTGGCCCTGACAGTGATGGACTTTGTGACCGTTACATCATCAGTGCACTTGGTGATGTAGGCAGTGACAGTCTCTGAGTACTCTTGGAGGTCTGTAGTGTTGTTATATGTGGCAGCCTGTTTAATGTGTGTGCTTGAGCGTGGAATATATTAAGGCTCATTATGGATTAGTAGACTTAATTTAATATAAACTAGTTGAATAATGACATAGTCATTTATGGCTGCACCCGAATACAGAATACTAGAAATACTAGAAAAATATAAAAAAACGAATATCAAAGTTTTTAAAGCATTTTGTATGTTTGCATAGGCTAGTCAGATAAATTCTGCTTTCAGAATGGTCACGTCCATAACGGAGAAATGTCATATCCATAATGCTTTTCCTCTGAAACACAAAAATTAAAATAAAATTTATATTTTATGTTTTGTGAATTGTCAACCCTTCTCTATTCTGCAGATATTGTTGCTTTTTTGTGCATTGTAAATCCCCGAAAGTCTACAAAATCCTTCCAAAAAATGTCTCTCAAAACCTCTGGTATTTTTTTTTGTCATGTCTATAACCCATTGATGTCCCAAATATAAAATATAAAACACGTTCATAGACAGTTACTTTTCTGATGTCTGGACTCTATTTTCAGGGGTGTAGCGTATGCTTAAGATCATTGATGGGTGTTTACACTTCATGGCTTAAGAGACCCTTTTAGCCTTTTGACATCTGCATATAACTCACAGACCTGGCCCCACATTCTAACTTTATATGGGCGCTAAATGGCCAAGGGTTGTCCCCCACTATCAAGAAGAGGCTAAACAGATTGACTATTTTTTCTCTCCATCGGACTTCAAACAAATTCCAAAGAGAACTAAATGACCCTCAGTACCAGGCCTGGCTGACCAGTGGACTACCCCCCATGATTACAAGATATATAACACACACACACACACACACACACACACACGTAGAGACATTTTCTTTATTTAGACCATAATTAATCAGTTACAAAGGTATCTGGTATATGCATGTGTTGTTTGTATGTTTCCTAATTATATTAGCCTAGTGACCATTCGTTATTTGTATTAGTAAGATCTAAACACTCATATTCAGGTGTATGAATGTATTTCTGGTTTAATATATGTTAGATGTCTCTTTCTTGATATCAAAATGATCTGCTCTTTATTTCTCAAACAATGATGTACACTGTGACCTCGTGAAATGCATCATACTATTTTTACTGTACTGTTGGAAGAATTACACTGATTGAGCAGGACAGTCATAAAACATGCAAATGAGATGCATGTGGAACAAAGAAACACTTTCCCGCTGAAACTATTTGCCTTGCTATTGGTCAAACTGACCAAAATGGGTGTTACAGGGAAACCAGATAAAACTTCTCCCACACCCAAAAAGGCGAGTTCTTCTCTTTACCTTCGCTGCCCTGGAGACACACATCACCGTGGAAACCTTGCGACTCCCCTTTCGGGGGGAGTCCGAGCTTCTGCCAGTTTTAAGTCCAGTAACTTTGGCGATTTAACTTCGGACCAATCAACCCGTGGCTGGAATGACGAAGCTTTCACTCCTAAAGGAATTCATCAAGAATCTACGCATTTATACTGTCGTGGCACGAGAGGTTGTCTCTCGTCCGGATCTCAGTTGGTGCAATCAGAAAGGCTCAAAACAGCAGAGTTTCAAATGTGGAAGAAAAGACTTTATTATGACAAGATAACAAAGCCGAGAAGCAGCGGCCACATCAACTGCTTCTGAGTTCTGTGAGTGTCAGTACAGAGCATATATATGTTTTTATTGCCCATATTTGGTAGTTCCTGTTTTTCTTATTTGGCCTTGTCCACTTTTAATTACTAGTCCACCTGGTCATTTTTCATATTCGCCATTTTTAAAAAGTAAAAGTTCTTCTTCTACTCCCATTGGTTGGCAGTGCTCCCAGAAGACATTCATCACAGTTGTTTACACGTATTTGTCATATTCTGGAAGTCACCCAAAGTTCCTCGGGTTATTCTAAGTTCACAAGCAGCACCTGTGCCCTTGACCGTCGCTCATCCCTCAAAACATTTTATACTCAGTATGACCAATAGATGGCACTCTAAGACCATTTATCAGTATTCAGACATCCAGTACAGTAGGATATCACACTTTTGCATAGACTAGTACATGTTTGCATAGAACAGTGCATGGATTACATTTTTAAACATGTCTATTATTTTGAATAAGATAATGTTATAGTGAGTAAACAAAATATACAATATATTCCTCTCTTTGAGACTTACTAAGTCTCACCATCACGTCCATTACCTAGAGTGCAGTTCCATGAGTCCACCCCTCAGTTCATACCCTCTTTCAGCCAGTGTATGGCCTCTCATAACCTCTTATCAAATGGTTTCTTCATGTTACCGCACTCCAGAGGAAGCCAGACCCAAACATCTCCCCTCACCCTTGACTAGAGGAGAGTAAAAGAATCTACCTTCCCATCTAAACATACTTTTGAGGATCAACAATTCAATCATCAATGTGTGTAAGCATGTGCACAAAATGTTCAAGCCTTGCCCATGGTTGTCATGGTCATGTAGAATATATGAGTGATTAATCAACACATCTAGAAAATTGATTTTAAAACACTGGTTTGTCCCACGCAGCCAGAGGAACTCTAGGCATTTCCGGTAGCCCAGAGCGCTATCTGGTGATGTTATCCTTCGTTGCCAGAGGAGCTTCCTCTAGCCCTATCTGGTGTTGGAGTAGATGGTGGGTTTTTAAACCCCAGTTGAATCTACTCATGTTGCCAAGCACTGAGGTGCTCGTCGATCCTTCCTTCTTCCTTTCTGACAGCATGTTCCAGTGTATACAGCAATCATTGTTATAGTAACTAATGGAATGTTAGTGTAATAAAAAATAAGTATAGAAAAAATACATATTGATCTCTGAAAGCTGGGCTAAATGAATAAGCACTGTTATTGCACTCCTGACTTGGGTCAGACCCTCAATCACCTTTCAGATATCAATTAATCCTTCTTTCTCAGTCCCTTTTTCTGGTTGCAATGCCTCATAACATGGACAATGACCTGCTTCAGACCCTTATCGTCCCTTTTTCTCTTTCATTAATCACATTATACAAGATTAGTAAATAAATTTCAATATAAATGATATAAGGAGTAAATGACTTCAGGAAGGGGCATATGCCAAAGGAAAATACATAGTACCCCTATCTCTCTCCCTACACTATCCAACACCTCTAATATATCTACAAAAGTGAAAATAAAGAAGTATATAAAAATTAAAAGGCACCCCTTCCCTACCACTCCGTTGTTCTTTCAGGAAAGGTTTCACAGAATAGTCTCTTCCAGGTCAAAGTCGTCTAGTTCGTCCAGTCCAGGGCCCACAGTGTATCCGTGAGCATATCCAATGTCAACTCCGGTTGGTCTTACTGATATGCTTAGCATCTGTTTGGCTGCAGCACTGGCTAGCATGGATCTGATGAAAGGTATAACACAACAAAACAATACAAAAAACACAACAATAGCAATTGCTATTACGATGCCCACCTTAATCAACCACCCTTTCCAAGACCCAAAAATTGAATTTAACCAGTCTCCAATCTGCAGATCTGTTCCAGCATTCAAGGTCACTTCTTCCCTCAGATTTTTCAGTTTATCCATCGCTTGGGTGAACGATCCATCTGGCGCTGTATTATTTGGGATATAGGTACAACAGTCAGAACCAAACATTACACAAACTCCTCCTTTCTCCGCCAACAGCCAATTCAAAGCTTGTCTATTTTGCCATGTCATTCTGCTTGTTGCATCTAGTTGCTCTCCAAGAGCACTTAAGGCATCATTGGTGTAATTAATGAACCTCTGCTGATTATAGTAAATGTAATTAATCCATTCAGTGTTTTTGTTGGTGGCTATCCATATAAGTATAGACTCAAAACCAGACTTTACCTCATTTCTCGCTTTAAATTTTTCTGGTATTCCTCTAGGTTGGCCAATTGCATCTAAGTACACCTTTGGGTCTGGAGCATACGCTCTCTTTGCTCTGCTTACTTGTGATTTGGGATCCTTTACACTATCTATGTCTCCTTCAATTATTGTTATTCCTTGCAACAATCTTACTCTAGTACAGATACCTTTCCAATCTTTTGGGAGTGTGATTAGTAATCTTTTTCCTCCACATACCCAATAGTCATCTGCCACTGCTTCTGATTGTTCGTCCATAATGATAATTAGGGGAAAGCTATATGGTAACTTCTGTGCAATTATCCTTAACCGTTATGATTGTCATGTTTGTCTTTATAGTCTGATTTAAACACTTCTGGGTCTTGATACATTTCTCTATTTAAATGCCAAATAACTACATAATTTCCCTTTTTTTTTTTTTCCTAGGTCATTTTTCCCTTTTGTCTTGTTGAAGCACTCAAAGTCTAATGTGCAATCAATTACATAAGCTACGGGGGGTTCAGATAGATACTTGACCAGTATTCCCTGCAAATAAGGAGACCAAAAACCTTGGCGCTTTACCTTTCTAATCACTTCCCCCCTCGCGCAATGGTCAAAACCATGCGCGTCAGAGATCAGGATTATATTAGCAGCACATGAAACACTAGTTAACAGCGTATGTGGATTTAGAATCTCAGCTGGCCAGTCCTCCACAATCTCATTCACTGCTCTCAGATCATGTACCAGACGCCATTTTAATAATCTGCTTTAGCTACTGGGAATATTGGAGTGTTACTATGGCTATTAGTTTCAATGAGTACTCTTGCTGCCATTAATCCCTCAATTGTCTTTTTTATTCCTTCTACAGCTTCTGGTTTCAAAGGGTACTGTATTTTTCTGGGTATTTTAGCTCCAGGTCTAAGTATTATTCTAATTGGGTTGGCTGACTTTACTAGCCCTACATCAGTATCATGTTGTGACCATAGTTCTGATGGCACTTGCCTCTCCATTTCTCTTATTAATTCAGTCTGTTTTGTTTGATGTTCCTCAACCTTTGGTTTGTTTTCTGTATTTACAATCATTCTAGGACCTCCCATCATTGGAGTTGCACATAAAATTTTAAGATACAGGTTATCTGCTGATTGAAATATTAGAGGATTTTCTGTAACTTCCCACTTACTTTTTTCTGCTTTTTTCATCATGGGGCCTAAGTCTTTGGAAACACAGTCTTTATTTACATATAGAGTAACATGGGGAACTGAGTTAGGCACATCAAACCACTCATCAATGAATTCTTCTCTATCTATCTGCAGAGCTGCGCCTTTTGGTCCTATCACTATATATTGTGACATCATGGGGATGATTAATCCTTTTGTGTCTTTTAGCCACCTTTTTTCAAATTCTGGGTCTTTACTTTCATCATACTTCACAGTACAATGAAATTCAGTTTTTGGTAGACTTGGTTCACAAAGTTGTTCTCTTATGTATCTTCCCCATTTGCTAAGTGTTTTTTCTACGTCTTCATTCAAATCTCCTAACCAATACATGTTAGCACATGGCTCTTGTGTTTGTTGTAATTCTGTCAGATTCATTTGTCTCACTGCCTTATCATTTATATAAATTCCATCTGGAGTACACCATATTTGCATTTTCAATTTACATATAGCATCCCTACCTAACAGGTTGACAGGTGTATGTTCTGAAACTAAAATTGGTAATCTTATTTCTGTGTCTTCTAAGCTTATGCTTACAGGGGTCGTCATAGGAAGTAGCTGAGTCACTCCCGAGAATCCGACTGTCTTTATATATTTTCCAGACATGGGGAGGTGCGAGGCATATCTTGGATTTAAGCATGAGTACGATGCCCCTGTATCGAGCATAAGAGTTATTGGTTTTCCTTCGATATTAACTCGCAACATTGGTTCTTGATCGGCATCCGAAGATATCATTGGAAGTTGGTTCCTCCCCTCAGGATTCTCTGGGCAGCCCTAGTAACCTTGATTAGGACCACGCCACGGGTTGACAGGTCCTTGAGCTCGGGTCTGTATTGGTTGTTGTTCATAACCAACCCCTGTTGTCATCAATTGGTCTTGCATCCAAGGATTGGAGGGACAGTCTCTTTTAATATGTCCAGGCTGATTGCATCCCCAGCATATTCCTGGTCTCTGTTGATTGTTGTTAAATCTGCCTCTACCACGACCTCCTTGTTGCGGTCTGTTCCAATTCCTGTTGTTTACTTGCTCTGGCTTGAGATATATGACCACTGGCGGTTGCCCTTGTGATGTATTCCCTTGTCCAGCAGATGGCGCCTGTGCTGTTGCAATCTGATTTGCTGGTGCAGCCACATTCATTGGTGCTGGTGGATTAGCTGGCACTGAAGTGTTGACAGGTGCCATAACAGCTGAGGAGTCTTCCTTTTGCACTGCAAGGATCATTTCTTTGTCTTTGCACTTGATGCTGATCTTCCAGTGGCTGTATGTCCTGTAAGGTCAGTATCCCCTCAACCTGTTTGTACTGTTTCCGCTGGACAGGGTAACGTAGACTTGGATGAGACTGCTTTGACTGAAGATGCAGCAATTCATCTGCTTCATGTTGTAGTGATCTCTCTACTTGATCATATTCTTCTCTTGTCATGTTGATAGCTTGCTTGATTTTCTCTCTTGTCCTGTTGCATCTTTCCTCCATCTCAGCCAGTTCTTCCTGTATTGAGTCAGCAGAGGGCGCTCTTCCCTCAGATGATCTTTCAGACTCACTCTCCTCACTTCTCTCACTGTCTCCCCCTGCTGCTGTTTCGTGTTTATAACGTTCTTCCATTTCTTTTAACATTGCTGTAAGCTCACGGTGTGTGAGGGGCTCACCTGATTTCTTTTTCTCCTTGTAGTCTCTGGCCCCCCTTCCTTCAATTCTTGGCTCTTCTTTGTAGATTGCTCTCTCTCTCTCTCGTCTCGGCCGTGGTGCTGGTGTAGATGCCCACTGCCCCTCCTCCTGTAGCTCCAGCCTTTCCTCCTGTGGCTCCAGCCCCTCCTTCACGGCCCTGCAAGCATATTCTTTCTCCCTGCTTTCTAATGACAATGATTCTAGGCAGCTCTGCTCTTCTCTCTCTTCGTCTGAGCTTGTTTCATGTACATACCCCTCAAATTCTATGGGCCCTTTTATATCTATTTTTCCCTGTATGATTGGCATCTGATTGACGGCCTGGTCACAGCAAGGAGCATATGGAGGTGGTCTTTCTTCTTTTAATTCACTCTTTTTGTTTCCCTTTTCCGATTTCCATACTTTAATTCCATATTGTTTGAATAAATTCAACACCCCTAATTCTTGTTCCCTTTTTTCATTTCTTTTTCTAGATTTGTCATTGGTCTTGTGATTTTTAATCAGCACTTCCATTTCTTTACACATAGCCACATTAAATGTTCCCTCCACCGGCCACTTGGTGGCCAATTTCTTTGTTCTTTTTGCCCACTTTTTTGAGAGCTCCCCTATTTTTTCTTTACATGCTGGATTTTCAAAGGCTAATTGCTTTACTGGAGTGGACATTGTGAAATTCTTCCCTATTAATTTATTTATTAAATTGTTTTTATCCAATTATTTCTCTCTTTATTAGGTGATTTTACCTCTATAATCCCAGTGGTTCAAAACTTAATAGCTAATCTTCACCAAGTTCATCAGACGAGGACCACTAAAAGTATCCGACCCCTGATTACACCTGGACTTTTACTGGGCTGAGGACTTATTACCTTATTTATAGAATCCGATTAGTTTGCCTCAAATAATTCAAAATAATCCCAATATGTTTTCTGGTTAATAACTTAAAGGGTAACCCAAAGCCCTTTGTTTCTTTTATCCGAAGATTAGCTTTTGTCCAAATGATGTGTTCCCCCAAGCTGAAAGCTTCAAAACTCCACAGTCTTCTCTCATGAAATTTGTGACCTGTTGCTGTCAGTCCGCCTGTCCAAATTGAATAAGTAAGAGACGGCATTAATTCTATGCAAAACTGTTTTATCTTGCATATGCTGATACACAATTCGTCTCTTTTACAATACATTGGGTTTATGGGTTCCATATAATTGATCAATAACCTTTTTTCCTGTCCTGTTAGAATTTTTCTACCCCTTTTCCCCCTTCTCTTTTTTCTCTTTATTTCCCCCTCTGCCATCTTTTCTTTTTCTTATCTTTTTCTAATTTACTTGAGTATCGTTCTCAGCAATCCGCACTGAGACGACTCCGCTTTCTCCTGCTTTCCGTGAATCTCCACCCACACGTGACGTATGCACTGAGGCTGCAACCTCTGCTCAATCGTCACTAGTAGGCGTCTCAGAGTTCTGCCAGTCACAAAGAGAGGCTGCGCACTTCCTATCTCTGGTGATCCGAACAGTACTCTGGAAATCCAAATTACTTCCCTTGTCTCAGCTTCCACTCTGAGATGGATGTTATCGAGAATTGTAGCTCCTTTTTCGAGCACTGGCCAGGGTGCCCAATTATTTTTAATATACGGTGCTACAACTGATTCAACTGGAATGTCAATTGCATTTACCTCAGCTCCCATCCAAGGAAGGGCTGCATCCCAAAGTCTGAACAAATTGTATTTCAATTGCCGAATCGTTATGTGTTTCATCACCACATCTTCCCACTTTATTCCTGGCCATTCAGCTGATTTTTCTCCCAAATTTGTAATCTTAATCAATTTTCTGAAAAAGATATTTTTCTTGTATTCTGTCAATTTCTGTTCATGCCCATAGAGATCAATAAAGCTGGATTCCAACCAAAAATGATTGCGAATACCTTGTGTCTGTACCAATACTGCCTGAAACTGATTTTCTTGTTCAGTGTCAGGGTCATTCGAATCGATGTGTTTTATTTTTTCTGTCCGCTTCATGTCTCCGTATGGGCAAACTCAGAATAACAGAATCTCTCTCTCCCTCTCCTTCCTTTTCGCACACACACACACACACTGCTCGAGCACTTCACACACACAGAAAGCCTCAGCCCCCACCCTCGCGGGTCCCTTCTTCTCTCCCTGGCGCAACAATGGGAAGACAGGCGCTCAGATTGCCTTTTCAATTCTTTTTCTTTTTTATCAACAATTTAGTTTCACAATTTGGATCACAGCGTCGACACTGTGGAGAATGCCCAAACAAACGACACAACCAATTTTTTGGGGTGTTTCTAGTTCTTTCAATTTTCAATAATCCGTTAAAATATTCCATTCAATACAATATGATCTTTTTCAAATCTTAACGTGATTTTTCTCTGCAGTTTTATCAAATAACCGTGCACTTGTAATTTTAGACAAACATATATTGCTCAAGTGTACCAACACTCACATATAACATACAACATATAACGAACAAAGACTAACGGTTTCGTTTAGAAACGATCTGTCCGAGCAGTCACCCTCTATCCCAGGGCCGGTAACCACAGATCTCCACGCCTCTCAACTAGGCGTTTGCCGGCATTCAGCGCCCCTCTTAGACGCTCACTTCTAGCCCTTCTTCTGGCTTCTTACTACTACTTTATATTGGCACCATCTGTGCTCTTTTAACTAATGGGCGTATTCTTTAACATGTGAAACTCATCAATCTTATATGCACCTGTTTTACTTTAATATTTTAAATTCGTTGATTGGTGAGGCCCTATCCTTAAAACACCATCACAGGCTCAATCCCAGTCAACAACGCAAACAATCTTTTTATCCAATATATATATAAGCAAAACTAGCTTACCTGAGGCCTTGTTAATTTTCTGATTGTTTGCGTGTCAACCCAGGCTCTCCGCCTGCAACGGTCCTCCAGGACGCCGGGGCCCCAATCCAATCCTGCCGACAACGCCAAGCTATGTCGTGGCACGAGAGGTTGTCTCTCGTCCGGATCTCAGTTGGTGCAATCAGAAAGGCTCAAAACAGCAGAGTTTCAAATGTGGAAGAAAAGACTTTATTATGACAAGATAACAAAGCCGAGAAGCAGCGGCCACATCAACTGCTTCTGAGTTCTGTGAGTGTCAGTACAGAGCATATATATGTTTTTATTGCCCATATTTGGTAGTTCCTGTTTTTCTTATTTGGCCTTGTCCACTTTTAATTACTAGTCCACCTGGTCATTTTTCATATTCGCCATTTTTAAAAAGTAAAAGTTCTTCTTCTACTCCCATTGGTTGGCAGTGCTCCCAGAAGACATTCATCACAGTTGTTTACACGTATTTGTCATATTCTGGAAGTCACCCAAAGTTCCTCGGGTTATTCTAAGTTCACAAGCAGCACCTGTGCCCTTGACCGTCGCTCATCCCTCAAAACATTTTATACTCAGTATGACCAATAGATGGCACTCTAAGACCATTTATCAGTATTCAGACATCCAGTACAGTAGGATATCACACTTTTGCATAGACTAGTACATGTTTGCATAGAACAGTGCATGGATTACATTTTTAAACATGTCTATTATTTTGAATAAGATAATGTTATAGTGAGTAAACAAAATATACAATAATACATGCACCAGCACACTTTACTCAGCACCAACAAAACCAATATGCAAGTAACTCCTTGTTAACTATTTAGATGCGCTTCTAGGCTTCGACCCCTTTTAAACATCCATATGTATTCACACTTGGTTGTCTGTGTCTGCGGCTCACAGGTCGTCACTTTGACGTTCCGGTTTTGTTACATGTTCTATGATGTATTAGTGAGGAAATTAATTTTTTGTGGCCAGAGAAATAATTTAACTTAAGAGTCAATAGACGATTAAAACGGTCCGTACTGCAGACGAACAAATCATTTTATTGTTCTATTAATGCTACAGTTAATTCCTGAAGATGAATATATAATTGATAACAACCCGTTATGATTATGTTCATCACTTTGAGCTAATTTGCTACATCGGTCTGTCAGAGAGTGCAACCAATTTTACTTGTTACCCGCAGGAACATAGCCCCCCCCATCTCGCCAACATCTGGCGACATCAGACAGACAGAGGCCTTGTGATCAGTTTTAATAAGCTAAAGTAAGCACACAAGACGTGGCGACCACAGGGAGCCCCCTCTCTCACTGGCATTATGTTACATAGGCTTCCCTCTTCTGGACTTAAAACTTTCCTGTAGCTCAATAGTAGAGCATGGCGCTAGCAGCGCCAAGGTCATGGGTTCGATTACCAGGGAAAGCAAGAGCTGATAAAATGTAAAAACTGTAACTTGAATGCAATGTAAGTCGCTTTGGATAAAAGCGTCTGCTAAATGCATAAATGTAAATGTAAAACAACCAGGGAACCCCTCTCAATCTGCCTGTGTGTATGTTTGTGTACTGCTCCAGAGCCCCTCCCGTCTCTCATTTCACTCATGTGAAAAGTTTTCAGCACTGAAGAGAATTTCTAATTCAGCTTCAACTATCCTTTCATTCGGTGATCGAATTGTAAGAAAATATCAGGGGGGATTGTGTGGTTTTGGATTAAAAAGGTTTATGTTTAATGAAAAATTAGCTTTATTAAATGACCTATGTAGAAGAGTTTTATTAATCAAAATACAAATTAATCATTTGTAATCAATGTGAATATTGCCAATTTATTATGTATTTTATAATAGTTATGCTACTATTATAAAATTGCATCTGCCTGCATGTGTAGAGGCCTGCAGAAGAATGGAATGTGCTGACGTATGGTGTAAGGTAAAGCTGCACATCCTGTTTTGACACAATAGGGTCTCTTCCTTTAATGTAACATAAATTGGGGCCTATTGTCTGCTCTAGGAAACAGATGAAGACTGTTTCCTAGAAACAATAACAATATAGGAAATGTATTGAACACGCCTTAAGCCCGGCTCATACTGTGCGATTTTGGCCACGATTTGTTCGTCTGAGACAAATTTTGAAAATCCTAAAAGATTCCTATAATCCTAGGCTAAAATCGGTTGTCTAGATCGCTGGTTTGACATGTTCACCGACAGCCGATTAATGGCCGTTGCGATCAATTTTTTTCCTCCGATTAAATTCTGGCAGTGTCAGAAGATTTCAGACACTTTCCTGCAGTGTGACATCTCCTACGACGACCGTCAAACCAAGAACCAATAGGAGCACTGAACTTGATGACGCAATTAGCGCGACAACTTCAAACTTCAACTTCGTTATTTGTAAAAACAATATATGTACAAGGTAAAGTTTACTTAAAGTTTATTTATTAAGGGTCAGGATGTTTAAACTCGAATAACAAAATTACCTCAAGTTCGCTCTGTAGAACTGGAAGTCCATAAAGTCCTTTTAACATCAAGGCATGTAATTAATAAAACTAACGCTACACGTTGCTGTTGTTTGCTAGCTACCATTATAGCGAGAGAACAGGGTCACGTATTGATGACGTAAAACTCTGGACAAGTCTTCTTGAGTACGTCCGTTTTTGTCGCGTCTTGACTGTCGTACAGTCTGACATTAAGACAACTGAGATCCTACAGTCTGACATGGGGATCATGTTCGTACAGTGTGACAAGCAACAATCGCAAAAGACTATTAAAAATCACACAGTGTGAGCCCGCCTTTAGGGGAAAACCTGTATTTAAGAAGGTATGAACACCGATTCGGGAGATTCACTGCAGGGTCTCTCGGTTTTATTGTCTCTGATAATAAAATCTAAATTCTGGCATCAAAACCCCAAGACTCTGAGAATGATTCCTCATAGCACTGGCAGAAGCCACCACAGAATAAATCAATAAGCAGACGGGCTGAATGAGATGCAGTTTTACTCTCTGCCAGCAGGTGGTGCTTATGAAACAGTAATACATTGTTTCCTTGGTTACCACTGTTAACACAGCAGCTCTGCGCGTATTAGCTTCATTTAAATGCATTATATGGAGGCAAGATGAAAAGAAAACGCCTTGTAAACGTTTCTGAAAACAGCCAGTTCCCCTCAGAAACACATTCATATAAAATTCAATATTTAGGATTGCTATATTTTGCGCATCTTGAACTGTGATCTTGCTCTGCCTGCTATAGCATTTTTTCCTCTTTGCGTCCGTCTTCAGCGTCTCTAGCCTCTGTTAATGGCTGTTTACAGACTAATTATAATAATAACGTAATATTTCCACACAGATGGCATTTGGGAAAATTATTGCAGTGCAGTTTGTGTGCAAGCACGGAACAGAAGATCTAAAATAAAAAGAAAATAGCCAGTTGACCGGTGCATCTGTTCACCACTGTATATATTAAACATAGATTAATCATTGTTAAAGCTACAAAGTTACTTGGCAGGATGGGTATTTTGATACATTTGTATATGTATTTGCCCATTCAGACACAAGATTTCTAAATCCCTGGTAGCCCTTCGGGCAGGTACTCTTCAGATTTTGGTAGCCCGAAAATAATTTAACTAGCCCAAATAAAATAAAGACCATAAATGTCAATCAAAAACATTTTCAATACACAAATATCAACGAATATCAAGGAAAGAGTTTTATTTTACTATTTACAAGGTATTTGCAGAATTCTTAAAAATCTATTTAAGGCAATTTGAAAAATTAAAAATTTCTTATACCATTTAACGTATTTAAAAACCTTAAAAACTCTTCAATTTAGTTGCATCAAATTTAAGGACCCGTGGGAGCAATGTTCCCTCTAATTTTTTTTCTTGCTGAGCAAAACTTTTCTCTATCAGTCAGACATTTCAGGCACCTGAGCAAAAGCATTCTTTACACCAGACCTGTACAGCATGCACACAAAAAAGTGTGTAACTTTAATGTGCTATTTATATTTGATTTGACTCTTGATGTAACTAAATAATGTACATTTTAGGTTACCTGAGAAAACATTTTTACTGTACAATACACTGCAGTTCAAAAGTTTGGATCAAAGTTTTTTAAAGAAGTTTCTCATGCTCATCAAGGCTGTATCTCTTTGATAAAAAATACTGAATATTATTTCACAAAATAATATTGTGAAATATTATTGTAATTTAAAATAAAAGTTTTCTATTTTAATATACTTTAAAATGTAATTAATTCCTGTGAAGCAAAACAGTATTTTCAGTGTCACATGATCCTTCAGAAATCATTCTAATATGATGATTTTTAATCAATGTTGGAAACAGTTGTACTGCTTTTTTTTTATACTGTATTTTTTGGGACCTGTGATATTTAAAAAAAATAAAAGTTAAAAAGAACAGTGTTTAGTCAAAATAGAGATTTTGTGTTACAATATAAACTATTCAAAAGTTTGGGGTCAGAATTTTTTTTCTTTCTTTTTTAAAGATACTTTAAAAAAGTTTAAAGAAAGTTAAATAAGCTTTATTCAGCAAGGATGTGTTAAATGGATAAAATTGATAGAAATATTTTCTTACAATAGAAGTCTTTGCTATTTTGAATAAATGCTGTTCTTTTAACTTTTTATTAATCAAAGAAAAAAAGTAACAGGTTACAAAAAAATATTAAGCAGCCCAACAGTTTCAACACTGATAATAAATCAGTATATTAGAATGATTTCTGAAGGATCATGGGACACAGAAGACTGGAGGAATGATGCTGAAAATACAGCTTTGATCACAGGAATAAATGTTATTTCATAGTATAGGTATTAAAATAGGAAACCAATATTAGAAATGGCAATAATATTACACTATATCACTGTTTTCTCTGTATTTTTGAAATGAATACAGCCTTAATGAGCAAGAGACTCAAAGTAAAAAACCTGATAAATAACTGACCTTGTTTTTGAGTCTATAATATAGGCCTAAAATATATTATCAAAACAAACTATTTAAACTGATAGAATAGAATAGAAACTGAAGCAAAATGTAAGCTGAGCTCTGTTAAATAAAAAAAAAGTGAACATATGAATTCTTCTATAGCTGTATAAACAACGTTATGAAGTACAGTTTGTACAATACTCTTGTGTGTGACTGAACGTTTCAGAGTTTTGTTACCGTTCTTTGCCCATCCTCCGCTATTTCCAGCACTTAATCAAGCTACTCTTCTTTAATACATGAGGATGTTTTATTTCACGTCATTGAGTTTGCGTTGTCTCTCGTGTTGAGCGCACCACAACTACTGAAGTATTCAGTTTCTACAGCGACTCATTTGGTGCACATCGTTCTCTTTCTATAAAACCGGTTCTAACTCTGTCGTGACATCAGCTCTATAGCGGTTTGCCCGAGCATTGCTATTCTTTCCCTTTTACTGGCGGCATTCAATCAAATGGCTTCCCAAATAATTTTTGTGCGCGCGAGGCACATTATTTCTTCTGCGCGGTCGCACGTGCGCTCAGCTTAGAGGGAACACTGCGTGGGAGCCCTGTATTTAAGGTAGCCCATCGGGCAGGGCACTGATACATTTTGGTAGCCCGACTGGAAAACACAATAGCCCCGGGACGTCGGGCTAGCGATTTTGCGAGCCCTGAAGAAAGACACGGAAAGAAACTCAATTGGCAGCTCGCACGTGACAGAGACGCAGCTGTCTGTGCACTCTCTTCACAAAGAATAAAGCGTGCAGCATACTGAATGGAGTTGTCTTTCGCACACGATTGCGTTTTAAATTGCTTGAATTTTTTAATTAACAAGGCTTAAAAACACATGCAAATGATAAACTTTCTTGATGGCGCAGTAGTGGCCCGATTGGGCAAGTGACAAATCCGTCAACTTTCCCGAGCGCCCTTCATGCTGGCTCCGGGCCATCGGGCACTCCTCATTGTCAAGCCCTGAAGATACTGCAGTCTATTTTAAAATGATTCTTTAAAATAACATCTTATTTTTCTCAAATCGTTGTTAATACATTAGCCTATACCAAGATACCACTGCTGCAAAATACTGTACAACTTACATTTGTTTTACAGCTTGAATAAAATGAAAACATTAGAATTAAATGTATAATAAACGTAATCCTTTTAATCTTTTATATTTCTCTTGAGCCATTTTTACATACGCAAAATATTGCAGTATAGGCCTATGTAACAATTGCCTGTCGTGATTACATTCACTGTCGTCGGTTGCCACCTACTGGATTTACCAGGACACAACCGTTACAACATACTTCAGGTAATTTAAATAGCGGAGTAGTGGACTGCGATGGACGATGAAAAACTAATCAACGAAGTAGGGAAATACCCAGAATTATATGCCACAAACCACAGATTCTTCAAAGACAACATAAGGAAGTCATCAGCGTGGAGGAAGACTGCCGATGTCATCGGTTTTTCAGGTAAGAATGTCTAATTTATGATCTGAGGTAAAATGTTCAGTGACAGTCTAGCAACAACTGTATGTAATTGTACAGTACAATAATAAAATAACGTACAGTACAGACATTGTCTTAACTTCAGAATCAGAATGAGCTTTATTGGCTAAGTATGTTTACACATACAAGGAATTTGTTATAGTGACAGAAGCTCCACAGTGCAACAGAAAGACAGCAACAGGACAGGACAGATAATAAAAACAAAATATCAAGAAATAGCCAATAACCAATGTACAGAGCAACAACAACAACAAAAAAACAATATATATAATATAGACATTTATAATGTCCTTATATTTACAACTTCATAATGTCATAATGACATTTACAACTTCATAATGTCCTTAAAAATAACAATAATGTTGACCACAAACTGACGATTGTTATTTTAAGTCAACAATTGTGTTGAATTAAGACAACCTACCTCAACAGGAATGATTATAATTGAAGTTAACAAAGAAATAAGCATACTGTAGCGGGGTGGAAGAATCACACGACAAGGAGAGCTCGGATAAATACCCCGGAGGGTGGATTTATTCAGTGAAGAAGCGGTGGAAGGTGAGTGTGCGTGCTGAGGTGCTCTCGGTGCTCTTCCTTGGCGTGGTGGACCGGCGTGGTGCGAGGTGCAGGCTGGGTCGCTCAGACGCTCGTTTCTGCAACAGAGAGTAGAGACAGTGTTGGTTAGCGCTTCTTCCATCTGGAGAGGTTTTTCCTCGACTCCCAGCCTCACGCGGCTTATCTGGCCGCGGGCTAAGGAGAAACAGGTGCGGCCGCTTCAGCCTTGATGAGCAGGGCCAGGTGTTCCTGGTGCGTTTCCAGGGCAACGCTGATGAGGGCTCGGGACGCTCGTCACACTCCCCCCCCCTAAGCGTTGTCCTGGTCCTGGCGGAAACAAACGGTGTTAGTAAGGGGGATAGAGGGGGTGGGGGGGAAGTGACCCCTGACAGACCTGCATAAGCTGACCAGATCAGTGAAAGTCCGTCAGCATTGGCGTTGGAGGCTCCGGCTCGGTGGCGGACATCAAAGCAGAAGTCCTGGAGCGCGAGGAACCACCGTGTCACTCGGGCGTTGGTGTCTTTGGCTCTCGCCATCCACTGGAGCGGCGCGTGGTCCGTGTAGAGGGTGAACCTCCGTCCCAGCAGGTAATAGCGCAGCTCCAGGACTGACCACTTGATAGCCAGAGCCTCTTTTTCGACCGTTGCGTAGTTTCTTTTGGCTGATGTAAGCTTTCTGCTGATAAATAAGACAGGGTGTTCCTCACCATCCTGGACTTGCGACAGGACGGCTCCCAACCCTGTCTCGGACGCGTCCGTCTGCAGCAGGAAGGGGCAGCCGAAGTCCGGGGCGTGCAAGACCGGTTTTTCCGTCAGGGCTTTCTGAATCCTCCGGAACGCCTTCTCCTCCTCAGGTCCCCATTTGACGCGCTCTGGCTGCCCCTTCCTGGTCAGGTCTGTCAAGGGGGCGGCTAGAGAGGAGAAGTTAGGGATGAAGCATCTATAATACCCCGCCAATCCCAAAAACACTCGTACCTGGGACTTCGTGCTGGGCCTCGGGGCGGCCCGGACGGCCTCTACCTTCTTCTCTTGAGGCCGTATGAGGCCCCGTCCAACTTGGTATCCCAGGTACTTTGCCTCGTAGAGCGCTAGGTGGCACTTAGCAGGGTTGGCGGTGAGCCCAGCCCGCCGTAGGTCCGTCAGCACCCTCCGCAGACGGTCCAGGTGGTCCTCCCAACGCTCCGAGTGGATGACTACGTCGTCGAGGTAAGCAGCCGCGTATTGCTGGTGCGGCCGCAGGAGGATGTCCATTAGCCTCTGGAACGTAGCTGGAGCCCCGTGCAGGCCGAAGGGAAGGACCCGATATTGCCAGTGGCCGCTAGGGGTGGAGAACGCGGTCTTAGGCTTGGTGGCTTCCGTCAAGGGCACCTGCCAGTAGCCCTTGGTGAGGTCTAGGGTGGAGATATATCGGGCCCTCCCGAGACGGTCCAGAAGTTCATCCACCCGGGGCATTGGGTAGCCGTCGAATTCTGAGGCTTCGTTGAGGCGACGAAAGTCGTTGCAGAAGCGGAGGGTGCCGTCCGGTTTTGGAACCAGGACAATGGGACTGGACCACGGGCTGTGTGACGGCTCAATCACCCCTAACTTCAGCATGTGCTGGACCTCTTCCTCAATAGCCCGCCGACGAGCCTCAGGGATGCGGTAGGGCCGTTGCTTAACCACGACTCCTGGTGGTGTCTTGATGTCGTGTTGCAGGAGGCGGGTGTGTCCTGGCACCGGGGAGAACACATCCGGGAACTGACCGACCAGGTGCCGATGCTCAGCCTTCTGAGACGCTGAGAGGTCCGGGTTGGTGTCCACGAGTGCTGGTTCCATGGCGGCGAGGGCCACTGTTTGTGCCGGGGTGCCGACCCACTTCTTCAGGAGGTTGACGTGGTATAACTGTTCGGGGCGGCGTCTCCCGGGCTGTCGCACCTTATACGTGACGGGCCCCACTCGTTCCACCACCGTGTAGGGCCCTTTCCAGGTAGCCAAGAACTTGCAGGCCGAAGTAGGAACCAGCACCATTACCCGGTCGCCTGTCTGAAACTCTCGGGGCTGAGCTGGCCGGTTGTAATGCCGCCGCTGGGCCTGTTGGGCTTTGGCCATATGCTCTCGGACTAATGGCATGACCCGGTCGATGCGTTGCCGCATCTCTGTGACGTGCTCGACAAGGGAGCGGTGCGGGGTGGGCTGCTGGTGTTCCCATGCTTCCTTGGCCACGTCTTAACAATCCGCGGGGCTGTCTGCCGAAAAGGAGCTCAAACGGTGTAAAGCCAGTGGAAGCTTGCGGAACTTCGCGTATACCAAAGAGGACATAGGGCACCATCAGATCCCAATCTCGTCGGTCCTCGGCGGCCACTCTCCTCAGCATCTGTTTGAGGGTCTGATTGAATCGCTCGACGAGTCCGTCCGTCTGGGGGTGGTACACGGAAGTCCGCAGCTGCTTTACCCGGACAGGCGGCATAGGTCAGCCATTAGCAGGGACATGAACGGGGTTCCCTGGTCGGTCAGGATCTCGGCTGGTAGGCCGACCCGGCTGAAAAGAAGGAAGAGCTCTTGAGCAATATTCTTCGCCGTGGCCTTCCTCAGGGGGACGGCTTCCGGGTAGCGGGTGGCATAATCGACGATTACCAGTATGTGCTCATGGCCCCGGGCCGACTTGGGCAACGGCCCCGGGCCGACTTGGGCAACGGCCCCACCAGATCCATCCCGATGCGCTCAAAGGGCACCTCTATGATGGGCAGGGGGATAAGCGGCGAGGGGGGAGGTTTCCTGGGGGTCGTCTTCTGGCAGACGGCACACGCTTGGCAGAAGCGTTTGACTTCGGCCTCCAGGCCCGGCCAGTGAAAACCCGTATCCGTTGCGTGGTGTTTTGTGCCCCAAGGTGCACACTAACTGGAGGACGGCTTCGGTCTTGGAGCGCGGCACCACGAGAAGTTTCTTTTCCTCCCCCCTCCGCTCGGCGACACAATAGAGCAGACCGTTCTCCACAATAAAGTGTGGCAGAGGATGCGGCTTTGGCTGACAGTCTTTCCCTTCCAGCACGCGGACCTGGTCCCAACAATGTTTAAGCCGCTCGTCCTCGCGTTGGGTCTGCCCAAATGAGCCCCCTCCAACGACCTGCTGGTACACATCAAAAAACAGGTTAGAACTTTGGGAGGGGGACTCACCTTCTCTCCCACTGTCAGTGGCGAGGAGAACGGGGCGGCGACGAGGTCCAGATCGCCGACCGCGGCGGCCCCCTTTTGGGCTGACAGGCTGCGTAGCGGCTGCCAGTAGGGCGTCGAGCCCCGGCCAGTCCCGTCCCAACAGTACGTCAACCGGCAGCTTCCGAACTATGCCTACTTCGACGGGCCAGGAACCTGTGCTCGCCGAGATGGTCACGCGGCGGGTGGGCACTTCGCGTGTGTTCATGGGGACACACGGGAAATGCCCACCCGCCGCGTGACCATCTCGGCGAGCACAGGTTCCTGGCCCGTCGAGTGCCTGGTCTTAGTCTCGTTGCGGGGGGGAAGTATGTTGGCATGGACGAGACTGACTGCGCTACCGGAGTCGAGCAGCGCCTTGTGTGGTCGGCCATTTATTCTGATTTGCGCCTCCGGTGCTCCGCGTGGGGGATCCTGGTGCATCACACAGCCTGCCAGCCAAGGTCGAGCCTTAGGGGAAGATGGAGCCGTGGGCATGGATTCGTCAGGTGGTTCTGGGGCCGCCGCTCTGCCTATTGGTCGCGAGGTGCCCTCCGGCGCGCGCTGCTCCTGGACCACCCTCCGGGGAAAAGGCAGCACTCGCTCCCCGCCGTCGCGGCGTTGGGCCGCCTCTGCCAGCTCGATCGCCTCCACAAGCTCCAACGTGGTGGTGGGGTTCCGCATTCCTACCGCCTGACGGAACGCTCGGGGCAAGGCACGCAGGAGGTGATCGACGATGACGCGCTCTGCTACCTGGGCCGCCGTTGGGGCCCCCTCCATGAGCCAGTGGTGGGCGAGCCGCGTGAGCTCTGCTGCTTGGATCCGAGCCGATCGTCGGGGCTGGTAGACCCAGTCATGGAACTGTTGCGCCGCACATACCGGCGAAAGTCCCACTCGGGCCAGGATTTCCCGTTTGACTTCCTCATAGTCGGTCGCGTGCTCGACAGGGAGACTGAAGAACGCACGTTGGGCTTCCCCGGTGAGGAGAGGTGCCAGCGCGCTCGCCCACTCGTCCGGGTCCCACCGGTCAGACCTGGCCGTGGTCTCAAATAAGTGGAGGAAAGCCTCCACATCATCCTGCGCCGTCATTTTTGGGATGAGTTGCATGGCTTGTTTCCGTGGCTCAGGTAGCGGAACGCGCTGGCGGGCGGCCGCGCGAAGTTCGGAGAGCTCTTGGTCAGCCTGGCCCTGCCGGCTGGCGAGATGTTCCACGATCTGCTGTTGGCGCAGGCTGACCTCAGTAAGTTGCCGGAGTAAATCCTCCATGCTCTGGGGAGGAGTGGCTGCCTAGCAAACACAAACAGGAGAAAAAAAGATGAGTGAGATGAGCGGAGATCACTTGCCGGTGCGAAACTTCCACGTTTTATGCCCGCAATCACACGACAAGGAGAGCTCGGATAAATACCCCGGAGGGTGGATTTATTCAGTGAAGAAGCGGTGGAAGGTGAGTGTGCGTGCTCTCGGTGCTCTTCCTTGGCGTGGTGGACCGGCGTGGTGCGAGGTGCAGGCTGGGTCGCTCAGACGCTCGTTTCTGCAACAGAGAGTAGAGACAGTGTTGGTTAGCGCTTCTTCCATCTGGAGAGGTTTTTCCTCGACTCCCAGCCTCACGCGGCTTATCTGGCCGCGGGCTAAGGAGGAACAGGTGCGGCCGCTTCAGCCTTGATGAGCAGGGCCAGGTGTTCCTGGTGCGTTTCCAGGGCAACGCTGATGAGGGCTCGGGACGCTCGTCACAATACCTTACACAAAAAAATATGTAGCATCTTTGTTTTTATTGAGAAAAAAAATCATATTAGTAGCTACAGCATAAGAAATGTTGAAATTGCTTATAATAATACAAAACAATGCTAATAATGGATGAATGGCAATCTAGCCTAATATGAATGCTAATTATAA
The DNA here is from genome assembly GCF_936440315.1 of Barbus barbus. Classification (NCBI taxonomy): domain Eukaryota; kingdom Metazoa; phylum Chordata; class Actinopteri; order Cypriniformes; family Cyprinidae; genus Barbus; species Barbus barbus. The sequence goes on from NC_136717.1 coordinate 2,786,308, forward strand.
TAATGGTAATCAGAGACTAAATTTTGAGCTAAGCAGGAATTAGATATCTAGGAAGTGATCAAATCTAATATCAATTAAATTATTAAAGTCAGTAAGGCAACACTATAGTGACCATTACACCATTTCATTCTGCCAAGATACATGTCCTTCAGAGTTGAAAAAAGAGCAGAATTTATCTCGAACAGTGTAGGCCTCCCTTGCACCATGAGGTCCACCAGCAGTAGAGATGCTCTCCATTGATCCAGTAGTTGGAGCTCTGGTATCCAGTAGTTGGAGCGAGACAATCTGTAGTTGAAGATGCGTTGTTGTGTGGATAAGTCTTGACCAGGGTAAGGCCGCATCAGGTAGGTTTTTAACGGGAATGCTGCATCCCCAACCATGGTGAATGGCATCTTCCCCAAATGTTCTGCTCCTGGTAGCCGCTGATCATCTGGCACCTCCAGCTTTTTTGCATCCAATGCCTTCCCAATGGCTGAGCCAGCAAAGACACCCCCATCACTTGACCGTCCATACTCTCCAATATGGACTAGACGGAAGCGATATTCAGCATCGACCACAGCCAATAATACTACAGAGAATGTTTTTTTGTAATTAAAGTAAAGGCTGCCTGAATGAGGTGTGCAAAGAGGAGGATGTGCTTCCCATCTATCGCTCCTATGCAGTTAGTGAAATTCCACCTAGTTGAAAATTTTTGAAGCAATATTCCTCCACTCCTGCTCAGTAGGTCTTGCTAGGTGTGTATCCATCATGCGCCTGTTAATTGCAGCACATGTGTCTTTGATGGCTTTAGCCACTGTGCTCTCCCCCATACGATAGTAGAAGGCAAGTGTTCTGATTGAATTTCCTGAGGCCAGATACCTGTGAAACAAGCATTAATATAAACATGAATTTCTATCTCTTCACAGAAAATGAGTGCAGGACAAGATGGAAGTCACTTCGAGACAACTACATTAAGTGGAAAAAAAGACAGCAGTTGCCAAGTGGCTCTGGAGCAATGCGTCAACAGGAATGGAAATGTGCTGCTACGATTTCGTTCCTGAATGTATTTCTACAAAATCGAAGGTAATATTTGTAGTAATGCACTTAAAATTAACTTTGTAACAAAGAGTACATATGACTAAAGTATGATTTTAAGTAGACTTTTAAAGGGATAGTTCACCCAAAAATGAAAATTATGTCATTAATCACTCACCCAAGTCATTTCATCAAAAATATCTTAATTTGTTTTTCGAAGATGAACGTAGGTCTTAAGAGTTTGGAGCGACATGAGGAAGAGTAATTAATGACAGAATTTTCATTTTTGGGTGAACTATCCCTTTAATGGTAGTAAAACTTTTGTCCCCTCTGTCTTTTTCCCAGTACAATCAGTAATGTGGATTTTGAAAACTATATGGATGGGTCGATCCATGAAGGTGATTTAGACACACAAATGACTTCAGAAGAGGAAAGCCCAGTACCAGAGACAGCAGGGACTGAAAGTGAAGAAGTTGTAGAACGGCCCCAGAGACCCAGAAAAAAAAAAAGAGACAACCTAAAAAGTCCGAACACACAAATTAATTAAAAACTTATGGACTTTTTAGTAACTCCAACAGTGCCACCAAAACAACATGATGAAACGGAGCTATTCCTTCTACGTTTAGCACCTCAAATGAGATCTCTGGGAAAAAGAGAACAAACCAGAGCCAAAATAGAGATGTTACGTATCCAGGGTGACCTGTCAGGCACATCATGGGCCAGGTGTGCCTAGTTACCACACAGGACCACCACTGTTTGGTAGCTGGAATGCTCTACATTAAAATATTGTGGCACCTTCAGATTCCTCAACATATCTTGTGCCATATTCATAGTTATAGTTCAATGAGATTATCTATCTATCTGTCTATCTATCTATCTGTTTTGCTTGCTTGCTTGGTTAATTGATTTGGAAATTGTTTCCTAATTCTGTTTTATGTTTTAGATTACATACCGATACTGTTACTGCAATTATTTTTATTAAAAGTATCAATGTGTACATTACTGTGTTACCTTGTCATATGGCTCACATGGTAAAATCCATTTAATGAATTATTGTTTTGAAATAATTTCTTTCTTCCAACAACATAATATTATTATAGTGTAAATCAGATATACAAATAAGTTAAATAGAAAAATGCTTACCTCAATGTCACTGCACGTTTTTCCTTTGGCCCAATTGGTGTCTGGTAATTTATAGACATCCCTGTGATGTCAGGTCCAATAATTGACAGCAGGTCGTCCATTTGCTGTGTACTCATCCTGAAGTACTGCAGGTGCTTTTCCGGGCTTATTTGCAGCTCCTGAACAAGGTGGTGGTAAGTGCCAAATTGTGTCCTTTTTTCATTTAGAGGGTGTACCCAAATGCGATGGACTCTTTTGGGGTTTTTTTGTATTCTGTGACGTAAAAGTAGCAGTGCAGCAGTTTTTTTGTTGTCAGGCAAAATTTGATCTGTTTGAGAAGAACAGGAAAAACACAGGGCATTCATACAAAAACCTTAATATGTTACATAAGTTAATTATACACCCACATTTATGTCTCGTGCATTTTTCTTGACAACTAGGGAATACACAGCCCTGTATATATATTTATTTTCTAGGACTATACAAACACACCATGGTATTATCTATGATTGTCTTTATTTTCATCAGATTAGATTATTATTTTGTACATTGTGCATTATTTAGAATATTCTTTATTACCATATAAAAAATAGATATTATAAACTAAAATACAGTACATTTGTTTCATAAATAAAATAAAAACTTTACAAGGCGATTGGTTACGTTTTCCCTCAAGCTGGCTAACTAACGTTAGCTAAACAATATTGCTACTATGTAACATAGTTGCCTAGACAACAGATACAACAAAACAATAACAGAATTTTCATAACACAGATTCTTTTCATTGATTAACGTTCAAAACTCAGCTATTATCCATTAAAATAATATGTTTAAAATAATAATAATAAATGAAGTTAAAACTCACCCATCTTGCAGCTCAGACCATGTTTCGAATTATAGTATACAATATAGATAGAATAGAATGTACGCGTCTGGTGTGCGATACCTTGAGTTGTCCTAGACGCGGCGCTGCGCTTCTCGTTCGGTGTGCGACCCCCTTTACAGCACACTTGAGAATTCACACTGGAGAGAGGCCTTTCAATCAAGAGTTTCAGTCATAAAACAACCCGTTTCACACGAGCCGTCACACAGGTGAGAGTCCTTACACCTCCAAACTGTGAGGGATCCACAGATGTTATTCAGTACTATAAAGTGACATGACTAGGGATGATTTTTTCATACATTGTCCGCAGACATGATTATTAAACAATGAAATTCATTGGTGCTTATCTTCATTAACTACTTATATTTTCGTTGATACAGCTGCAACATCAGTGATACTCTGTACTAACTTGGACAGTTGTGCTGTCTTCATGTCATAATTCTGAAGCTAACCAAAACAATGTTGTGATCTATGTTGTCAAAAGCGCTATTAGTGTTAGAAGAAAGATGTAGTCATCATTGGATGCCAAAAGGTCATGCATCAATTGAAGAAATGATTTGCTTAAATGCAAACTGAAACTGTTCAAGTACCATTGCTTAATAAAGAGGACTAATATTTTAGACATGAATGGAAGATTCAGGACTGGTCTATAAAAACAGTTTTGTTGCATGATGTTGGTTTTGGTGTTTATATCTTGGTTTTGATGTCTGCCTTATTTGAGCTATTAAATTGCTTTTAACTTGTATTTGTCTTTTTTCTCTTTAGATCTGATGGCACTGAAAGAAGATGGCACAAAAGAAAGAAACTGGAAGAAAATTGTATATAGGAGACGATTTCATGGATGCAGAAAAATCCACCCGAATGATACAAACAAGACCAAATCCAACAGTTAGCCTACTTCACCTGCCATCAATGTGGACAGAGTTTCAACATCATTTTTGTGAACACATTCTGGAAAGAAACTGCAGTACTCTGAAGAGTGGAAAGAGGATTAAAAATAGGAGTAATTTAAAAAATAGCCCATGCATTCACTCGGGAGGAAGGCAATTTAATTGTTTAATTTCTTTTGTCATCACACTTAAAGCAAATCCACACCGCACCGACAGATGCAGACCAATGTCGACAGCCAACAGAGTACAGTACGTCCCTTCTCAGACATTTCAAGACAGACAGTGATTCAAGATGTTCAGTCAGCTAAATATATCTATGTGAAATTAGTTACATTCACACTAAAGCTGAATGTGGCCCAAATATGATTGTCCACCTTCAAAATCATTTGTGTTCTCTGCCTCTTTATAATTTTGACTTTTTGTTTTATTTTATTTTTTTGTCTTGTACATAAGAACTTCTGTGATTGCACCTGAACATCTGCTTTGCTATAATTCAGTTCAGTTCACCTTACATGTGCAATGACAATAAAGTTGAATCTAATCTAATCTAATTTCAGTTGTTCTCAAACGTTTTTCCCAAGACACTTTTGTGACTACGAAAAAGCATAATTAATCTTTTTTTGACTTCTGCCTTGCTTAGACAAATGCAGCAATGTAAATGAAATTTTATAAATAAAAGGACACGAGTAAAATAAATGTTAAACTACAGTATTTGATTCATCTTTAGTGAATACACACGTTGTCAAGAGGAGTCACAGGAAATTAAGGCCTTGTTTACACTGCAGGTCTTGGTGCCCAATTCTGATTTGTTGCCTATATCTGATTTTTTTGGCTGTCCGTTTACACGTTCTTTCAATTGTGACCCATATCTGATTCATGTGTCACTTGCCATATCATCTGAAACATCCCACATGCGTTGTTGTCATTTACCGCCTCCACACGTGCTTCCTCCCGAGAATAATGCGACCTGTGCTGACAAAACGAGTCGAGCAAATTAGAAAAATTAGTTATTTTTATTTTCACATTCCTCATTAAAAGACCTTCAAAATGATGTATGATATGTGAGAATCGGACAAAAAATGACTGCTACATCCGTTTGAAGTCAATAGTCAGCAAAGTTGATTATGAGAAAGTTTAAAGTTTTCCTCCAGTTCTTTTCTTATTAATAATTACTATATTAATAATCACAATCTAGCTATTTTTATTTTATCTTTGCCATTATAAATAAGAACAGATGCAAAAAAAATGGTAGACCAAATAGCCTAGAAATAAATAATGCATTACCTTTATCATTTTACATCTAAACAAAAGCATTTACTTTAAGACAGAACAGATCATGTTTGCGTGAATACTGAAATACTGTAATTCATCAGGATCGTGCACCGTTATGCGCGGCACTTCAGATAACAGTCAATGCGAGAGACGAGTGGAGAAAAGGTAATCCCCTCAGAAAATATACAATTAAAGATACTTTTAGATGTTTAATTACTATTTGGAGCATTGGGATCGCTAGACAAGGGCTTAATTAACTTATTTTTGTGCAAGTCTCAAAATCGACTTAAATCAACATTTTTCACTTTTTGTTTTTTTTTGCCTGCAGCTCAAAATAGTCCGTGCGCATTTACACTCATTTTGCCAGCATGGGTCACATATGACGTCATTAACCTGCGGAGAAGTACCAAATTGTCACAGTTTTAATGACGTATAGAACGCGAAGCCTCGGAAAATCCGATCTGCCTGTTTACACGACAGATGCATTGGCACATATCTGATTTATGGGCCATTCTACAGAAACGTTCACTTTGAGTATGGCAAGATGTCTTAAAATTTATTTATTTTTCTAACATTTAAACTTAGACCACATTTTTAGATTACCTTTTGACCATTTACTACATGTAAATGACAACTTATTTTTATTTATTTATTTTTTAGCTTTTTTGTGCAATTATTTCAAGACCACATGCACAATTTTTTTGTCTCTGGTGTACCTTCTTTAGCAATATTAAAAGTTTTTATGAAATATTATTTCTCAAATTTTTTTCAGCACATGTAGTCAGAGTTGCAGAAAAATAATGAAAATGCATAAAATAAGGAGATTGTTTTATTTAACGTGACAGAAAAAAAACAATACAGTAACACCAGTGACAAATTTCATGAAAAATGCATTTTACAAAATGTCTGCTGCAAGATATCAAATCACGTTGTCATTCATGGTATACTCAAATGATGCCATCAGTGTGATTTTTATTTCAAAATAACAGATTTTTGTTAAACGGTAACACCAGTGACACAAAGTACACTTAGGTACAACATGTAAGTTTTCGCCACTAGAGGTTGCATTTTCAAAACAATAACAAAGGCGAAGTTTGATGATGCTATGAAGGAGGATGTTCACGGATGAATTCATATTTTTATTACTTGTACCTTCCATAGTTATTCAAACAGCGAATAAATTATAAAGAAAATGCAAGCAAAGAACATTTACACTGTCAAAGAACATTATGACTGACGTAAGTCTAGCGCGAGTTTAAGCACTCTCAAAAAACTCCCCTTATAATCAGTAAAGCTGTCTATACACAGTTTTATGAATGAATATCTTACATCATATACATACATCTGCACTTTGTTGTTTATGATGAGAGAATTCGCGTGAGAGCTGAATTCAGCGAGCACATGCAGTGAACAAAAAACTCACCTGAACACCTCTGATTAGCCATTGCATTCATAAGCTCAACACACTTGTGTGTGATTGGTTATAATGCACAACACTGTAAAAATACATACAAAAATCATGGCGCAACACTGAGCAGATCTAAATTTAATGCTGCGGTCAACACTTTTCATTTCATTTGTATTTTATTCGCGACAGACGTGAGGGATTTAGTTTAACTGTTGCCATAGTTTCTACAAGCGGAAATGGAGGATATGTGGATATTATGTCATTGATCGGCGACAATGACTTGGGACGAGTCATTATTTAAAATGTGAATTTTAGAAATCCTTGGAAACTTTTGGAATAACATAAATACCCAACTGCATAAAATATATAACACTGTGCAACAGAGTTTCCGCTAGAAAAAAATGGTGCCGGTCAAAGTGACCGGCAGAGGTTTCGTTTTCCGGACATTTTGGTGATGTGCCGGTCAAATATCGCCTCTTAATTAGTCAAGTTGAGGAAAACTGGAAGCAGGCTATGTAACTTAAAAAATTACATAATCAGGCCGCATAGAATGCAACGTTTATTAGCCTAACTTTCAAATAGACGGAAAAAAACATGAACGTCCGATTGGCATCAATCAACGCCAATTGTTTTATGGTTTCACATTCATAGTTTAACAAACCAATCCCCCTTCCCCACATAAAATATCTGAATAGTAGCCTATTGTTTTTACTCAAGCGAACTTAATTATACACTCTCAATATGTCTAATTTAACTGGTAACATTTAAATTGGCCACCGTGAAATGACTCCTTGTCAAATTAACTGGAACAAACAAATGACTAGGCCTATAACACTGTCATTTTAGGCTACTTTTTACGCTGTTTTGCAGTGCTGAATTGTGCAGCTGCCGACTTAAAATCAAAACTTCCCAGAGTCTCTCCACAACTTGCAATATGCGCATAAGGCGCGTAACCTTGTTCTCCGCAAGGCGACTTCGCTGCTTCGTCTTGATCCGATTCTGCAGCGAGAACCCCCTCTCTGCAGGAACACTCGAGACAGGGATTACACAGGCTATCTTGGCGAGCTTGGTCCACTCTGGATACATTTCGTTGAAATCACATATGAGGACTTCGCAGGCTGTGGAGAAATGCAATCCTCCATAGCCACGGAGCTCTGTCATGACAGCGAGGGCATCACGTCGCAGGCTTATGGCATCGATAAGAGGAGCGGTGTCCGCGGACGCAATGCTTGTAAAATGGCAAATAATCCTTCTGATCGCTGGTTCTGCATATTATTGATAGCGATAAAGATAATATAATAGGTGAGAACGATATTAGAATTATAGGCCAACAAAAGAATGCTGGCTTATTATAAATAGACGTCTCTGGAGCCATTCACATATCGCGCCTAAAAACGCGTGGAAAACGCTAGGCGCGCCGCTTTCTCTTTTTTTCCAAAGCGCTCGGGCGGTTGCGCTCCGGAGGCGTCTGTCGTTGCTAAACAACCATCAGCTGCGCTCTCCGTTACAGCAAGGAAATTTCAGCAATGGATTTCCACCACCGAAAAACCCTTGCTGTAACTCTGTTACAAGATTTATTTACTAAGAAAAGTAAAAAACGCCGCAGTGTTTGGGTGCACCCCATACTTCAAAAACGCTGCTGAGGTTTCAAAGTAACGGAAAAGGTGAGGAAGCTGATTGGTTGGTTCTTGTCACATGACCTGCGGTGCGCTTGCGGCATTCTGAAAAGTTGAGATGTTTTTATCTCGATGCGGCGCGGACGCGCCTGGAAAAAACGAGCGCGTCGCTTCCATTATGAGCGCGCATACCGCGCGTCTCCATTTGAAATAACGAACTTGAGCGCGCAAAAGACGCGATATGTGAGCGGCCCCTTAGGCGTGCGCTTTATTTTAAATGCAGCATGCGATGTTGTTTAATAACTTTCAAACGGTAGAGCCTGTTCCTTTATAGCATAGCCAAAGGTCGGTGAATTTTTGCTTTATACATTTTAGGCTTATTCTCAAATTCAGATTGTGTTAGTGGGGCGGGATTATTAGGCCATTTTAATCGGACAATTTGACCGGAGAGATTTAATTTTGTCGGACATTTCATTTTTTTTCCGGCCAATGTCCGGCAATTACCGGACAACGGAAACCCTGCTGTGCAAGTAGTTTTTGGATATTTTATTATGAAAATCTTACATACTGTACCTTTAAAAGCTTATTGCACACTTTTTATGTTGAGTTTTATGTAAACGTGACAGGATTGACCGAAAACATGGGGACAGTTGTAAAATAGCATTTATTTCTAGAATTTATGTTTAATAATTTAGAGTTTTTTTCTAAATAACAGTTGTTAGCATAAAACTAAGAAAGCTGTAGGTCTACTTTGGCCGAGGACTAGGACAAAGATGGGATTTGTAATTTTCAAAAGTGTTTTTAATAAAGAAAAAATAAATCTGAGAACCTAATGAATGACATATTCCTTTACAGAACAACTCACAGAAATCAACCATCAGGCAGTTTTAGATTTTTTTTGGGATGAAATACTTTTTAATCACAGTAAGAAGTCAAGGACAGATAATGTACGTTTCTGGTAGAATGTCCCACTTTATATAACTTTCATACAGCTACAGGATCATAAGATGAGCTGCTTCATTCATCTCTTATCAACTCTAGTTGTTGGGCTGAGTGAGCATGTCATTGGGGTTATGAAGTGGAGTCCTCTTTCAAAGGTTTCGTCCACTTAGTTTATAAGGGTATGTATATGTGAAAATAACTTTCAATAAGTTTCATACGTCGTAGATGGAATTAAGAATCTAGCCAGTGTACTTTCTTAAAGATGAATATATATATCTTTCATCCTTCCCCAAATGCATTTGTAAAAATGTGTTAATTTTACAAATGAATTTGTAGTGCACTAGTTTGTGCTTGATGAATGCATGAAATAACTATATTTAGAATGTATTTTCAGTTAGTATAGACATGTCAATCTATTTTTAGTATACTTATCATGAAATAATATTTTAAATACAATTAAGTATATTTATTTTTCACTAGGGTTGCCATGGCATTCTTGTCATAAACACAATATAACAAAGGTAGGGTATAATGGATTTTAATTGAATAAATAGTGTATTTTTAACGGTATTATCGTATATCGACGATGTCCTGTAAGTATCACGATGTCGATGTCAACAGTCAGGTAAAAGACGATTATCAATTTTATCGAGAGAGAGAAAAAAAAAAGACAAATGATAAACCTAATAAAAAACAAATAAAATTTTAAATGACCCCATAGTCACCATACAGGTCTTTTTGCATTCAAGAATGAAATAATTTAGTAGGAGGGTTGGGAATCGAAAAGCTGTTCCAATTTTTGAAATCAGATCAGATGGAAGGGTCAGGAACCGAATTACTTGTTATAAAATTAAATTTCGATTCTGCTTCTCAATTCCTGTATGTGCATTTATTGTGATTTCAAAAGATTCAACTGCAAGAAGACGATATAGAACTGGCTTCTGCACTCGCGCGTTGTTTTCAATGCTGTGCACGCACACACAAAGTGCACGCACAAAAGCCGTCTCTTATATATCATCCACTTGATTGGCTCAATGACTCTCTCTCCTCTCCACCTGTATCTGGTGTGTGGTGAGCGCACTGGCGCCGTTGTACTGTGGCTGCCGTCGCATCATCCAAGTGGATGCTGCACACTGGTGGTGGTTGAGGAGAGACCCCCCCACATGATTGTAAAGCGCTTTGGGTGTACAGCAATACACAATAAAGCGCTATATAAATGCATCATTCATTCATATATATGCGAACACTGGACTCAGCTCTCTCTCGCATTCTTACACATTAGAATGGACAAATACACACAGAATTATATCAAAATATCCCATAAATACAATCGGTTATGTCTTAAGTGAACTTAAAGAGTTGAGAAAGAATACAAGGGTGTATGGACATGCATTGACAGCAGCCGCTGCCGCCAGTCATGAATGTTAATCAAAGAACAAAAGAAATCTGATCTTGACTGAATCACTGTCGTAACCTCGGTTTATATTTTATTTGCCTGTTTTTTGGCGCCGACTACCATAATGGCAATGTGCATCTGTGTATGCGATTTTGGAGATGCGTTCCAATCCTATTTATCCTTATTTAGGGTATAGACCTATTCTATTTTGATCTGCAGTGTAATAAAAGTTAAACAGAAAAGAAAAAAATAGTAGCACGTATGCGTTTCTGAATATTTATTTAAACAGAATGTATCGTTATAATTAAAATACACAAATTCCTTCCCAGCCTATTCATACAGCGCACATAGTGCCCTATTTTTACAGATTTTTTTAAACAGTGTATCCAGTATAATTATGTTTAATTAAGCTGAGGTATAGCACTATAAATTCTTAATTTGTTTGCAACAAAACTATAAAGCTTAGTTGCAAACAGATTAAGGAATTATAGTACTAGCCTAGGCCTATCTCAGTTTCGGCAGCCCAACACTGAAAATTATATTGTGGGCATTGTATTTTGATTAATAAAATAAAAGCTATAAAAATTAAAATACAAAAAATGAAATATAAATGATCCCGCTTCTAAATAAAAAGCAGTAATTTTTATTTCGTTAAAAAAGGGCCAAAAGAGACCTCTGAACTAGGCTACCAGAAAATAAAAAAAACTTCAACGTTTTTGCTCAGAATTCGTTTTTGTCTTCTGAATCTTGATCTGAAGAGAAATTCTCTTATTGTTCCTGTATGTGAGTGAACAGTGCACTGTGTTTTAATAAGTCTTGATGTCCCAGATATACCAGCAGGGTGGACCTACAGTATATAGCGCTTTTCCGCTGCATGCTACTACTCGGCTCGGCTCAGAACGGCACGACACGGCTCAGTTCGGCTCGGTTTGCATTTCCACTGCAGTTTAGTACCGCTTTAGAGTGGGCGAGATTCTTCGCGTGGCATTATAGTTGCGCCGCCTCTACTGCCGTGACTCCTGAAAAACGTTTTAATTCTGCGTCGCTCCATCACGCTCTCGCTGGATCCGCTCCTCAGCTATCAACGAGAGGATTGTCTGTACTTCCTCAACAGACAATGACAGACATTTTTTGGTTGTTTAAAAAAGGTGCGCTCGTTCAAAACAGTTGTGTTCGATCCTTCGCTGGTTGTGCCGGTTTAAATCTAGCGGGTCTGTTGTATCTCGTGCTGAAAGTTCAATGACGCAGGCAGTAACGATTCTCTCCGGCCAATCAGTGATCAGCAGAGTTTACACGTCATGTTTTGGTAAGGGTATGGCTCACTTGGAACCTCGGCTGAGGTGGTACTAAAAAAGTACCAGGTACCAGGTACTGTTCCCAGTGGAAAACCCGCCAAGACATAAGACCCATTTTTCATGGATTTTCTTACATAGTTCACATCGATTGTTTAAAAGCCTTACAAATACCATACAAATTCATATATGTCACCTCTGGGAAAAATTTGGGATTAAACGGGTTAAGCCTGACTTGTGTGAACTCCAAAAGTTATTGAATTATAGGAATGGCCCATTAAAAAATTCCATTGTTATAACTCTGACCAGACAATCCTGAATGTGTCTTTCTGGTTGCATCAGACTGTAACCATGATACGGAAACTCACTGTCTACAACATACACCAGGTTGAAACCGACTGCAGTTGGGCACTCATCCAGAGTGTCCTGTTGGCGTTCAACAAGCAAGATATACATGTGTATCTGATGGAAAGATACAATTTAGCCAAAGGAAACGATGCCATTACAGACTTCAGGAAACTAACTGTTCTTCACCTATGTATGAGCTATTAGCAGAAGAACAACAGACAAGGGCTTGAAAGAGTTTGCCAATCAGTGGGCCTCATTCATTAAACACGAGCAGACCGAATTTGTGTAAATCGTTCATAAAGTTGTTCTGACCTACTTTCGAATTCATGAAAATGTTTGTAATTTCAAAATGTTAGTTGGTAGGAAAGAAATATACACCTGTACCATTACTGAACAATTAAACAGTGCATGTGCCATGTCTTTTACACCAAAGCAAACACATAGTGTGTAAATCAGTGTCTTCAAAAATTGCATGACCACATTCTTGGAATAATTCCAGAAGACACACTGGATGAGAAGCAGACAATGGACGACTAAATCCCTCCAGTGGCTAACGCAATATTGGCCAGGTCACCATTTACCAAACACTTTGCTAGTGTACTTGAGGCTGTCATGTCTATTGATGATCCAGAGGAGGAAACTGAAATGGGCAACAACAAATATCTTTGGCCAGGGATACTGGATATTCTGATGAAAGACTACATGCCCATTTTTCCTCTCTGGTCAGGGATAATGCTTGGTGATTTGAAATGATACAATGACAGGGAATCTGTCAGAGAAAACACTGCCCTACAGAAAACACATGACATGAACTGTCATGTTGAAAACTGGTTCTGTATTGTCAAAGACAAAATCCAACAGAAAAAAACGCCACCATCGGCCAGCAACATTCATACACAAAATGAGTATGCATCATTACAAGGCAGGTGCAGGGAGCATATTCTGCAACACGGCCTTCCAGACAGAATGTTACAGAACTGTTTGAATGTGAAACAACAAAGTTTGGAGGACTTTGAAGAATGGGCCAAGAAGAGCATGTGACCGAAAAGAAAAGAAAGTACTTTCACACTCCAGAAGTTATACCTTCTCCGAAAAAGTAATAAACTCTTAAAGCTAATTTGTTTTTTATGATTACATAGATGACCATACAAAGATGATGTAATACAATAAGTATTTCTATTATTAACGTTAAAGTCAATTGTTACACACTGCATAATATCCTTTTTTTGCCTGTCCTTGTAGTCATCAAAACCTTCTGTTGGTCAGCCCAAGTACAGAAAGGAAGAATGAGACCGTGTCAAAGTAGCGTCTAAAACTTCACAGGAAAGACTAATTCAGCTTAAGTCAAATTGGGCATGACAACATGTTTCACTACACATAGACTCTTAACAGTTTTAGGTGTTTCACAATAACAATCAGAAGCTTCTGTTGCACAGCCCAAATCCAAAAAGAAAGAAACGGACAGTGTCACTTAAGCCACAAGTCATGTCCGTAATGATGACATTGTACAGGTAAAAAAAATCTAATTGAACCTGTTATATTATGTGTGGGTGTGAATGTGCCTCTGTTAAATAGGTGGTTGACTGTTTTTTTTCTAGGCTTGATTGTGTTTATGGGGTGCAGTCTAACATGTGTTACTGCTTCGTTTAAGAAAAAAGCTTTTTTTTTCCACATAATTTACCTTAATTCCACACCGCTCTGTCCCTTCTCTGATCATTTCCTGCTTTTATGAAGCCCCTCCCTGGTCCAGTGTGTTGTGATTGGCTAAGCCTCTAAATGTCCCGCCCCTCACCTCAGCAGCATGTGCTCCGGTGTTGTACTGTAAAGAATGGCGTCATCTTTATTGCTTATCAGTTTGAGCCCGAATGTGACCCAAAGAATATTAGTGAAGAGGATCGTGCAGAACCTGTTTAGGGGGATGACAGTATCAAAGAATTTACTCTCCTTCAGTCTATGAATTAGGCGCTCAATGTAACAGATTGGGTCTCCCTGACCTTGTGCTTTGGCATCTGAGGTCTCCCAGAGAGAAATGCATGCTCCTGTTCTGGTTATCCGGACCATGAATTTCAGTGATGGTTCAATGACCTGCCAAAACCGTATCAGATGGTCATAAGATGAAAACCTGTAAATAGTGAAAATATTAAAGCATGGACTTTCTTGCATTTTAGCACCATACATGTCATTACATATACAGGTTCTTCGTGCACACCAGTTTGTCAAAGGTCAGAGGTGAACCTTAAGTAGGAAGTAACTTGCACTGGTCTACAGTGCGTGCATAATTATTATGGAAGTTGATATTCTGATTATATTATTTTCCAAGCACATTTTACCAATTCCAAACCACATCAATCTTAATAACTACTTTTAATTTAGTATTTAATCATTTTTAAGTGATATCTAATTGTTCATGAAGACCGGAAGTGAAAAACTCCTTAGTGTATATGCGGGTGTGCATAATTATTAAGCAGGTTTTCTTTTACAGATAAACTGAGCCAAAAACAGCTTTAACTCACACTGAAAAGTCTAGAAATACTAGAATTTGCAAAAGTTAAGGCATGACCATTGGACAGCAAACTGCTCATTGAGTCAGCAGGGGCAGAAAAAAAACAGGTGGAGAAGAAAATATAGGTTCTCAGAGACTTAGGTAAGTTACGTAGAATATAATAATACAAAATTTACCCTCACTTAATAAGAATAATGTGTAAAGTATATTTGCAAGATATAAAGAACAACCCGAATTCCTGAAATGTTGGGACGTTTTTTTAAATTTGAATAAAATGAAAACTAAAAGACTTTCAAATCACATGAGCCAATATGTTATTCACAACAGAACATAGATAACAAATGTGAGAAAACTGAGAAATTTGACAATTTTATGCATAATTTCCAATTTGATGCCTGCTACAGATCTCAAAATAGTTGGGACGGGGGCATGTTTACCATGGTGTAGCATCTCTTCTTCTTTTCAAAACTATTTCAAGACGTCTGGGCATCGAGGTTATGAGTTTCTGGAGTTTTGGTGTTGAAATTTGGTCCCATTCTTGCCTGATATAGGTGTCCATCTGCTGAAGAGTTCGTGGTCATCTTTGACGTATTTTTCATTTAATGATGCACCAAATGTTCTCGATAGGTGAAAGATCTGGACTGCAGGCAGGCCAATTCAGAACGAGGCACCTTACAACATAAAGGTATTTTGTGTTGTTGTAAGCAAATTTCTACACCCTCCATGTTCAGAATGGTTCATGTTAAGTTCAAGGTTTGGTCCTTAGTATACACACACATATATATACATATCTTAACAGTCTATTAGTGGATTGTAATTTTAAAAACACCTGGTGTTTTGAACATCTTGTCTTATGTTTATATTGGATTTAATAATAATGTTTTATTGCAGGTGGAGCTGTCTTCAGAAAACCCATATATCCAAGACACCCACTGCACTTGTAAAGCAGGATTGGGGCACTGTAATCATTTACTGAGACCACTTTACACACTGGCTTACTAACTAAAAATGGGGCATAAATTTGTACCATCAAGAACAAGTAAAACCTCTTTGCCTCAAACATGGCATGTGCCATCAAAAACATTAGGACTAAAGCCAAAGTCAATCAGCACAGTATCGGTTTCCAAATTAAAACCACCAAACAATAGTACCCATAAAGTAAACTGCACAAGTGTGGGAATTCTCCCAAATATTTATTGCCCAGTCCCTGTCCCATTGCCCTGTGGTGAATTTGAAGACAATCTGAGGGAAAACCTAGAAACGTCAGGAAGCAGAAGCCACATGTTAAAATTATTAACCGCCAGTAAGCAACAACAAAATCACACACAGAGTTCGGCAACTTACCTTTTGGGTCTGTTTTATCCTACCAGTTACCCCAGCAGACTGTGTTCTTTGAAGAACACCCTACACTGCCTCTTCCTCCACAACCATGCTCCTACGAAACTGTATTAAACCAGCAAGAACATGATTTCTATGGAGGTCTGATAATTACACCAGATTCACTACACTTGGAAAGTGGAACCAGGGGCCAAAGCAGCATCACTTGGCATCGGTTACGTGCAGAGTGGATCACATCAATATCCTTTAAGCGAGTCTGTTCTAGAGTTAAAGACTTTGAAAAGTTAGCTGCTGACATGACCGCAAAAAAAAGAAACTGTTCAGACCAAAGCAATGAAACGAGGCATACATCTTGAACCTGTTGCTGCTGCAGAATATGAAAAAATCAGTCCCTCCAGTTTTTCGCGATTCCGCGATCGCTGAATACAATGCAAAATGAACAAAATGTCACATTTTTTTGTGATCCTGCATAATTCGTCATTTAACCACAAAATAATCGCAAAAAAATTTAATAAAAGACCTCACATAACATAAAATTATAATCATCTAACTGAATTTACGTTACGTGGATTCAGATGTTGTTCACGTGATGACGTCTGTGTATATGAGCGGTCTGTCAAGAAACAATGGCGGCAAATTTGTCTCACCTGCCTCCTCACATCAGTGCTAAGGACCAGGTTAAGCAATATCCCTATATACAGGTGCATCTCAGTAAATTAGAATGTCGTGAAAGTTGAAAGTGAAAGTGAAACTTTCATATATTTTAGATTCATTGCATGTAAAGTAAAACATTTCAAAAGTGTTTTTGTTTTAATTTTGATGATTAGAGCTTACAGTTGATGAAAGTCAAAAATCAGTATCTCAAAATATTAGAATATTTACATTTGAGTTTCAATTAATGACCATCTCTACAGTATAAATTCCGGGTAACTTGTTCTTTGAAACCACAATAATGTAGAAGACTGCTGACTTGGCAATGATCCAGAAGATGAACTCTGATGCCCTCCACAAAGAGGGTAAGTCACAGAGGGTCATTACTGAAAGATGTGGCTGTTTACAGAGTGCTGTATCAAAGCATAGTAAATGCAAAGTTGACTGGAAGGAAGAATTTGGGTAGGAAAAGGTGCACAAGCTACAGGGATGACTGCAAGCTTGAGAATACTGTCAAGAAAAGCTGATTCAAACACTTGTGAGAGTTTCACAAGGAGTGGACTGAAGCTGGAGTCAGTGCATCAAGAGTCTCCACGCTCAGACGTCTTCAGGAAAAGGGCTACCAAGCCACTTCTGAACCAGAGACAACATCAGAAGCATCTTACCTGGGCTGTGGAGAAAAAGAACTGGACTGTTGCTCAGTGGTCCAAAGTCCTCTTTTCAGATGAAAGTAAATTTTGCATTTAATTTGGAAATCAAGGTCCCAGAGTCTGGAGGAAGAATGGAGAGGCACAGAATCCATGTTGCTTGAAGTCCAGAGTGAAGTTTCCACAGTCAGTGATGATTTGGGCTGCCATGTCATCTGCTGGTGTTGGTCCACTGTGTTTTCTGAAGTCCACAGTCAACGCAGCCATCTACCAGGAGATTTTAGAGCACTTCATACTTCCTTCTTCTGACAAGCTTTATGGAGATGCTGATTTCATTTTCCAGCAGGACTTGGCACCTGCCCACACTGCCAAAGGTACCAAAAGCTGGTTCAATGACCATGGTGTTACTGTGCTTGATTGTCCAGCAAACTCGCCTGACCTGAACCCCATAGAGAATCTATGGGGTATTGTCAAGAGGAAGATGAGAGACACCAGATCCAACAATGCAGATGACCTGAAGGCCGCTATCAAAGCAACCTGGGCTTCCATACCACCTCAGCAGTGCCACAAACTGATCAACTCCATGCCACGCCGAATTGAGGCAGTAATTAAAGCAAAAGGAGCCCCTACCAAGTATTGAGTACATATACAGTAAATGAACATACTTTCCAGAAGGCCAAAAATACACTAAAAATGTTTTTTTATTATTATTGGTCTTATGAAGTATTCTAATTTGTTGAGAAAGTGAGTTCGTGGGTTTTTGTTAAATGTGAGCCTAAATTGTCACAATAAAAAGAACCAAAGACTTAAACTACTTCAGTCTGTGTGCACTGAATTTATTTAATACACGATTTTCACAATTTGAGTTGAATTACTGAAATAAATGAACTTTTCCACGACATTCAATTTTTTTGAGATGCACCTGTACTGCACGAGCAGAGGCGGCGTTTCCGTATGGCTAGCCCAGTCAGGTGTGCAGTGGAAAATTATCCAAACTTCATATCTCTATTATAATTCGTTATTATTATTTTAAATCAGAGGGTTTTAAAAATGTTGAACCAATGACAAGTAGGCTATTAAAAAGAGCTCGTTAGTAAAACTTCGTAATGCCATTGGATCTCTCAGCGAAACCTCGTAACTTCACCCTGCCTCCATTCAGATTGACGTGCCGCGCACAGCCTGGAGGAGACACTATTCGTTGCATCAACCTTTGTAACGTTGCAGGAGCATTTCACATCCCGAAGGTCATAACAGAGTATTGCAGCAGATTATCAGGGGTCACAAAGGCAGACATCTTAGGGCAGTTAATGGCACTTGCCAATACCCTTTTAGAAGGTCAAGTTTTGTGATAAAGTGGGCACTACCAATTCTGTCCACACAGTCCATTCTGGACAGAGGAAAGGAATCTGGCTTTGTCACGCTATTTACTTTGTGGTAATCTGTGCAAAAACGGAACGTTGAGTCTTGTTTGGGCACCAGTAAACAATGTGAGCTCCAAGGGCTCTGGCTTGGGGTGTCAAGACCATGTTTTAGAAGATATTCAACTTCCCTCCTTGTTAGCTCTCGTTTTTGAGGATTAACACGGTATGGGTGTTGCTTTATGGGAGGACAGTTACCTACGTCTATGTCATGAGTGATCACAGAGGTTCTGCCAGGAAAATTTGAAAAGAGCATGGGGTACTTATTAAACAGCTGAATAAGAGATTCCTTCTGATCCTGAGGCAGGTATGCAAGGTAACCATTGAGTTTACTCAATACTGTTGCATTTTTGGAAATGTTCAGGAGTCAATTCCCCTCATCTGGTTCATCTACAGAGGAGCAAGGTGCAGCAGGCACCACCACAGCAGGTTTAGCTGGCACAACTTCCTTGCTTGAAGTATCCTCTGTCTCACTTTTACTCACATACAACTTTAACATATTAATGTGACTTTAGCCCGATTCGGATGGTAATTTTTTCTCAGGGACGTAAGTGATTTTCACCATATACAGGGGGTAGTTGGTGAATTAATTGCCGTCCGAATCCAAGACGTCTGTGTTTTTCTCTCACCACCCCCGTAAAAATCCCTGGCAAAATTACCTACTGTTTTTGCCAAACACCAAGGTCGTGTGGTAATTTAATTGCCGTCCCAATCCACATCTCTGAGTTTACGAGAAGAAATCGATTCAAAATTCAGTGTTTAAACCCTTTTTGAGCCCTCTCGAACACCATACGATAACTGTTGTACTTCGGTGTAATTTGCATACATATTTATTTCTGAAATGCTGGAAAATATTCAAAAGAACAATAGTTCATAACTGCTCCACCACAGCAACTGGTAGCAGAAAGAGTAAAACTATTTTAGAATGTGTATTATAAACAGATATATATTGTGTATAATTATATAAAACTATAGCACGTCTATTTTCCTGTTTTTAAAGCAAGTAGAGGTAACTGCAGACTGGAGCAATGGGCGTGCCGTAAGGTCGGAAAGGAATGGGGCGTGCCGTAAGGTCGGAAAGGAATGGGGCGTGCCGTAAGGTTGGAAAGGAATGGGGCGTGCCGTAAGGTTGGAAAGGAAATGGGGCGTGCCGTAAGGTCTTTACAATTGGACGCATAAAAGCATCCTGATCCGCACAAAAGCGAGCCATAAACTTAATCACTATTGGCCAACAAATAATTATACAAGACCAAATACATTTCTTTCACTGTAAAAATAGCAATAATGATATTGAGAATACATTCAAAAGTGCGTTACCTTAGAAACCTTCTGTATGGCGCGGATTACATGACGTCATCACCACCGCGACTTTTTTAGGATCAATCATTAAAAAACATTCATACCGTTTGTGATAAATGCACTTTTTGTAACACAACATTTGAAGATATTGAACATTTATTTTTGTTTTGCCCTTTTTCTATTTCTTTTTGGACTGACTTTAAAATAGATATGACAAACAAATGTGTCTTAATTTAGAACCTCA
Organism: Barbus barbus; assembly: GCF_936440315.1. NCBI lineage: Eukaryota > Metazoa > Chordata > Actinopteri > Cypriniformes > Cyprinidae > Barbus > Barbus barbus. The sequence goes on from NC_136717.1 coordinate 2,806,591, forward strand.
TGACATTTTACTTTGTTTCCAAAACCCATATTTTTCTGAAAAACAAAATTACATAATTAAATTATTTTGGCAGTTTTATATTCATAAGACAAAAATAACTTAAAAGAAACCCTCCTATATTACCTTTTATAACACTGATCTCACAGTATACTTTGAAACCATTTCAAACATGAGATCACAAAACAAAAAGTTTTTGAAAATATCTATAACTCTTGATATGAACTTTTATTTTTGTATTTATTTGTATTATGTTCATTTTATACTTCAGTTGTTATTGTTATTCTCTGGTTTACACATTTTGAGCTGTATTTACAATGTATTCATCTTGTTTTTTTATTGCATTATACTTGAAATGTCTGTACATGAACTAAATAATAAAATAAAATCATTAAAAACAAATTATTTTAAAGATAAAAATGTCTCCTGACACTATTAAAGTCATACTAGTTTTGTACTTTCATTTTAAGTACATACAAACTAAAATAAAATGTTATTTTTATAATAATGGTACAGCAAATGTTGCTGTATAAAGGCATACATATACATATGTTTGATCAAACACTCACCATATAATTATAAAATGAAGTAAAAACGAACACCATTTTATCCAAAAAACATTTATTTTGTTGTCATGTCAATAATTTTTTGAAACGTCAATTGAATTTGTCATCAAAGGCTTGTGTTCCAAGTCAAAACTCATTCCTTCACTGATTCATACTGTAGTAGCAGTCCATAGAACAGAAGCCATCAAACTCTTTGTCTGAATAGAACGCAGTGAAGACCCCCTTCTTTCCACTGCCGCAATATCCAGTGGTGTTTTTGTTGAGGAATCCACAGGCATCACACCTGGTGAGCTTAAACTCCACCCTATATTCCTCCCTCACATCCGGATTGACTGACTTCCAGTCAACGATACCTACAAGATAAAAGAAAAAATATATTTTTAATGCAAAAAATTTATTTAAGATATTAGCTTAACTTGTTCATTTCATAAAGTAATACTTCTACATACTGTCCAGCCAGGCAAAGTGAGCTTTTTTAAGAAAACCTGGATGGTGGACTGTTTCATTAAACTTTTTGCACACTAGTGACAGAGTGTGAACGGCTTTGTCTCCTTCATAAACAACATCAAGAAGAATGTGACTTTATTAAATATTTTTAAGTTATATTTCAAACTGTTTAACATACCAGTTTTGACTTCACATGGGCCTTCAACCTCAGCATCTTTCCTGTCCCTTTTCCAATCTGTAGGAGACCTAGAGAGAGAGAGAGAGAGAGAGAGAGAGAGAAAGAAAGAAAGAAAGAAAGAAAGAAAGAAATTACAAAATGCAAAAATGTCATTACTTTAAATTTATATTAGAATTATAATTTACCCTGAGTCTTCAAGTAGCAGTACACACCACCATTTCCTTATTCTTGACATGTTAGCCTTGAAAAAAAAAAAAAATACTACAATGTTTAAAATTATGTTTTTATACTGGCTTGCAAAACAAATGTGTTGAACAACGATCTGAAGACTCACCTCTGAAAAGTCAAAAGCCACCCCCAGAGAAATGTACAGGCCATACTGAAATTCAAAGGCTACTTGTTTAGGCCTTTTTTTTTTTTGGTTTCTAAATTAAACTGATGTTACTGTCCAAACTCACCATGAGCACAAAGACTCCAAAATTATTGGAGAAATGCTGCATTGGAATCTCCTGGATTAGGTTTGCAAGCAAATCAAGAAATGGAAAAAAGTAAGCAAGCAGTGGAAGCAAAAGTGCTTGCTTTTTCTGCATTCCAAGTGGCAGTCAAAGATGATCAAATCTATAAGAATAATAAACAAAAAAGAACATTTAAAATAGGAAAATTCATATAAAGCAAAACATGTTTGACATAAGTTTCCAATTATGATATGTAACATCACCGTTCACATTATTATCTATAACCTTAAGTTATCTGTAAGGTAACAGGCATGCATATCACAACTGAACTTATACTTACGTTCATGACGAACCGCGAGAAGTCTGTGGCATTGCAAATGACTATGTATCTTGTGTATTTCAGGTCTAAAAACTCTGATTGCACAAAACGGACATCGATATAAATTGCCGACTCTGAAGTCTTCAATGCAAACGCAGTCATTGCTTCGTCTCACTGTAATATGTGTCTGTCAATAAAAATTAAATAATTACCAAATCTGAAAGATCTAACGCAAAGAAAACAACAAATTATGATATGGTATACATGCATTACCTCCGCCATCTTCTTTCAGTCTAAAGGATTTTTTTTAGCAAAAGGAAAGGACGTATATAAGTATGGTTACTACTGATTGGCCATCGCAGTAGCCGGGAGGAAACTCCTTTCACCAATGAGAAACCTTTCGACACGCCCCTTACCTTTCGACACGCCCATTACTCCAAGCTGCAGCTACCCCTGTCTCTTTTAAAGAGGAGATTTAAATAATCAAATAATAAATAGGATTATATATTATAAAATATGCTTAGAATAATAAGAATACATTTTACATAAGTATTTATAAATACATTTTACACAATAATAAGAATAAATTTGTAAGTAAAATTTATTTTATTTACAGCAGGCAATCTGGCCACATGAGCAGTGCATTTCTGGGTTCGTAGGATCACAGACCTCCTGTGAATAAATCGCCATACGAATCCATGAGTTTTATCACTGAGGTTTCACAGACTGTCCACCCTCTCGCGGTGCAAAAAACTTGGTATCATCTGTGCTTCTACATCCACAGGATCGTCATCAAAAGGGCACGCCATGCTGTGTGACCTCTCTGAAACAAACTAACCCTTGAACATAACCTGCTCCGGAGCAGGTTATCTTCAGAGAGCAAGTTGCTATGGTTAATTACATACCCTGAAAGTTACTTCCGATTTTGGAACCGAAAGGCGAGGTTATCTGCTCGCTTATCCTCAAACTTACCCGGGTATGTCACATAACCTGCTTTCTGGAATACACCCCAGGGCAGGCAAGAGGAACAACACTCTGGAAAATGTGGCAGGCATTTGAGTTTGCAGCCTCTGCACAGGAGCAAGCGATCACCTTTCTCTCCTCAGCACCTGGTTGAGCAGCTGGTAACACACAGAACAACACAGAAAGAGAGAAAAAAGCACACCACAGCACACAGAAGTCAACAGTATTCTAACAATAACCCTTTTTCTTTTTATTATATAACTTAATTCCTTGCTACATGTACTGCATTAAGCTAACGGAGACTTGTTATAGCACTTGTGTATCATTGCTCTTTTGTTGATTTTGATTGCTACCATTGTCCTCATTTGTAAGTCGCTTTGGAAAAAAGCATCTCCTAAATGTCTACATGTAAATGTAAGTGGAGCCACTGCGTGGTCTTGTGGGAAATATGATTTGTTTGAAAAGGCTGCAGAAGCAACAAATGTTTTAATCAAGTGAAAGCAGAGCTGGTGGAGAACCCAGTTCCTGCTCTTTCAACTGTTGTGACAGCTGATGCATCCAACTATGGTCTTCGCAAGGATTTGACAACTCCATGCAGATGGTGCCGAAACGCTCAATGCGGCTGAAACAAAATACTCCACTGTGGACAGAGTCATTAGCCTGTGTGGAAACTGTAGAAAATTTGAGAAATCACTTGACATCAAGTGGGGGCATCACTTTTTTACTATGAATGGACTACAAAGCACTAACCACGTTGCTGGGTACGAAAGGAATTAGACATGCTGGAATGAGAGCCCAGCTGCTGTGTATTTCAAGCAGGTGTGTGTACCGCCCTGGAGCTCAGAATCCAGCTGCAAGATTGCTTATCAAGAACGCCCTTACCAGTAATGGTTGAGGAATTTCAGAAACCTGAAATGGTCTCAGCAATCATCCCAGGATCACCTACACTGTCCATAGAGGACTTCTCAACAGCTTCTGAATCCTGAGTTTGCTTTGAACGCAAATACTGAAGGGATGGACACACAACAGGAAGGATGTTGATCCAGCTGTCATCATTCTTCTTAATCCATGATGAGTTATCAGTGCATGATGGACTGATAATGTGAGGTGAGCAACATTTCATTAAACCTGCCGTAGCAAATTAGCTCAAAAGGGGAATATTTATAATTAATTATAACTGGTTATAATTAATTATAAATATTTAGATTAGATCTTACAATTAACTGTAGCAGAATCGATATTACAATTATTTGATCTGTCCGTCCACCGAGCAGACAGTATAATTATTTATCAATTCTAGGAAAGATTACTTTTCTGGCCAAGGAACAATAGCTTTCCTACTTATACAGTACTAGCAGTAGTTTAGCACGTAGCAAGGAGCAGCATTCAGTGATTCGAATCGTGAGCAGGACACAGAGACAATCAATTGTGAATATAAGGGATTTAATACATGGGACTACAGCGAACATACAACTAAACTAATCAAAACATATACAGAATGAAGGAAAGTAAGGAAGAGAGAGAGAAGAGCAAAACAATCTCAGTATTTCACATCAATTAACCACAACCTAATGAGAATCATCAGAGAATCAAAATTCACCTTCAAAGTGGTTCAAACTTAAACACGCATCTAAATAGTTGTAAACGGTTACTTGCATTGTTTTTGTTGCTGAACAAGAGTCCTGATGCGGTAGACAAGAGGTTCTTGATGATTTCTTTAGGAGTGAGCTGAAGATTTTCCTTTGGTTCTTCTAAACATAGCAAAGTCCACGGCGAGTCCACAAAGTTACTTGAAGGTAAAACTGCCAGAAGGTTAAACTCAAGAGGAGAGTTCTGGAGCGTGTCCGTCCCAAGAAGAAGAGTTCTGAGCGACGACTAGTCTGAGTTCGGAACTTTTGATCGTTCATAGCTGCACCCACCTTTTGGGTGGAGTGGCCAATCAGAGGAGAAACTTTCTTTGTCTCCGTTTATTGTCCATTTGCATTTTTATTGCTGGTCTGGAGAGTCAGTGCAGTTTTACTTCAAAGCATAGTAAAAGTTGTATGATGCATTTCATGATCACATAGTGTACATCATTGTTCGAGGAATAAAAATATCAATTTGATACCAAGAAAGACACCTCTAGAAGATTTTAAAGCAGAGATACACTCATACACTTCCATATAGGCGTTTAAAGTCTAACTAATACAAGTAAAGGGTTGTGACTAGGTTAATATAATAGGGGAATATACATACAACACATGCATATACCAGATACATTTATAACTGCTTAATTATGGCCTAAATAAAGAAAATGTCTTTATGTGTATGTGTGTGATTGGTGCACACCGTTGGTGCCTGGCACGGGGGTCATTCACTCCTCTTCGGAGTGTGTTTGAAGTTTGATAGGGAGATCAGATAGGTGACCTGCTTAGCATCGTTTTGATAGTGGGGAAAAACCACTGGAAAATTAGCACCCATATAAATGTAGACGGTGAGGCCAGGTCGGTAATTTATATGCAAATGTAAAAAGGCTAAAAGAGTCTCAAAGTGTAATCAATCATCAATGAGCTTACGCAGATGCTACACTGCTTCGCTCAGTTCAACTCATGAAATCCACTAACGACTGCTCAGGACAAAACCACCTGTGTGGATGAAGAATTTCATAAAGAAATTAATCAAAAGACAGCAGGAATTGAAATGTAAATGTAAACTTTATCCACACTGAGATCAGCTGAAAGGCTTTTTTGAAGAGTGAGTTACCAAATGATCCTTAAGTTGCCTTTTCTGTGTAAAACTCTTTCCACAATCAGAGCAGCTGAAAGACTTTATCCCAGTATGAATTAACATGTGAGATTTAAGGTTTGTTTTACGTATGAAACTCTTTCCACACTGAGAGCAGCTGAAAGGCTTTTCTGAAGAGTGGGTTAGCAAATGATCCTTAAGATGACTTTTCCTGGTAAAACTCTTTCCACACTCAGAGCAGGTAAAAGGCTTTATTCCAGCATGAACTAACATGTGATTCTGAAGGTATCCTTTACGTGTGAAAGTGTTTCCGCACTGAGAGCAGCTGAAAGGCTTTATCCCAGCATGAATTAACATGTGATTCTCAAGGCTTGCTTTACGAGCAAAATACTTTCCACACTGAGCGCAGCTGAAAGGCTTTTCTGAAGAGTGAGTTACCAAATGATCCTTAAGATGACTTTTCTTTGTAAAACTCTTTCCACACTGAGAGCAGCTGAAAGACTTTATCCCAGTATGAATTAACATGTGAGTTTTAAGGTTTGTTTTACGTATGAAACTCTTTCCACACTGAGAGCAGCTGAAAGAGTTTTCTGAAGAGTGAGTTAGCAAATGATCCTTAAGATGACTTTTCCTGGTAAAACTCTTTCCACACTCAGAGCAGGTAAAAGGCTTTATTCCAGCATGAATTAACATGTGATTCTCAAGGCTTGCTTTACGTGTGAAAGTGTTTCCACACTGAGAGCAGCTGAAAAGGTTTTCTGGGGAGTGAATAAGCAAATGACCCTTAAGTTGAATTTTCTCTGTAAAACTCTTTCCACACTCAGAGCAGGAAAAAGGTTTTATTCCAGCATGAATTAACATGTGATTCTTAAGGTTTCCTTTACGTGTGAAAGTGTTTCCACACTGAGAGCAGCTGAAAGGCTTTTCTGAAGAGTGAGTTACCAAATGATCCTTAAGTTGCCTTTTCTGTGTAAAACTCTTTCCACACTCAGAGCAGGTAAAAGGCTTTATTCCAGTATGAATTGACATGTGATTCTCAAGGTTTGTTTTACGTATGAAACTCTTTCCACACTGAGTGCAGCTGAAAGGCTTTATTCCAGTATGAATTAACATGTGATCCTCAAGGTTTGTTTTATTTGAGAATGACTTCCCACACTCAGAGCAGCTGAAAGGCTTTATTCCAGCATGAATTAACATGTGATTCTCAAGGCTTGCTTTACATGTCAAGCTCTTTCCACACTGAGAGCAGCTGAAAGGGTTTTCTGGCAGGTGAATATTTAAATGACCCTTAAGTTGACTTTTCTTTGTAAAACTCTTTCCGCACTCAGAGCAGGAAAAAGGCTTTATTCCAGCATGAATTAACATGTGATTCTCAAGGGTTGCTTTACGTGTGAAAGACTTTCCACACTGAGAGCAGCTGAAAGGTTTTTCTGAAGAGTGAATATGCATATGATCCTTAAGTTGGCTTTTCTTTGTAAAACTCTTTCCACACTCGGAGCAGCTGAAAGGCTTTATCCCAGTATGAATTCTCTTGTGATTTTTCAGGCTTGTTTTATTTGTAAATGACTTCCCACACTGAGAGCTGCTGAAAGGCCTTTTGACGTCTGTTATTTGAATGCTGCAGCTCACTGATTTTTCTCCCTTGACATCATGACACTGATGCTCCTCCTCCACCTCATTCAGATCTTGTCCTTCTTTCACTTTCATCAGGCCTAAAATGAATAAATAAGAACCAATTGGGACATTTGGGAAAAGGAAAACATTACTAGGGCTGAAACAAATTATTGTTTTGATCGTTGATTAATCTAACGATTATTAAAATTATTAGGGGGCGGGGCATCAACGAGCTTCATTCGGCTTGTCACGGGACTTGTCAAGAGTCTTGAATTTATTAACTTCGACTTGAACTTATATTAATTATCTTAAGACACAAAATTTGTTTATGATTAAATTTAACACCGTATGAAAAAGTATCACAGAGAAAATAAAATGTTGTGCAAAAATCTTATTTCTTAGCCTATTTTTTATTATTGTCAGGATACAATTGTTTAACATTTACAACCCAATAAGTTTCCCATTCGGAGCCGTAATGAGAGCGGCAATGATATTGGCGCTCTTAGTAAACACAGCTCAGGTCTACAGGACCTAGTCAAAACCATGTAAAAGTCAGGGGGGGCACGGCAACTACACGATGCCACGTCACACCAAACAGAGAATGTGAAATGGCAGCGGCTTCGGCGCTTTCAGACATAGATTAGTTTAAAGTGTTTCATTTCAATTAAATCATGTGTTATTATGCACGGTCGTAGCGGTGCTCAATAAGCAGTGTATGATGGTGATCAAGTCCTAAAAGACGTGGTGAACTATATCAAAACATTGTGATAAATGGTTAGGGACCGCATTGAATTGGTGGTGCGTCAATACAAGGTGTATACGACCTAGTAGAAACCACTGATACACATCTCAGATCATAGCGGAGGCTGAGTAGGCGTGTGCGCTGCTCGCACTGACAGCACATGTGAGGCAAGCGATGACACATCTAGGTTATAAAACCTCGCGAAATTGCTGGGTGACGACCAGCCTGCTGCCGTACAAATGTCCTGAATAGACATGCCATTTGCCCAGGCCCAGGATGACGCGAGTCGAGTGGCCCCGACACCCTATACAACATTCCGCGCCCTTAGAGCTGTAAGCCAAAGCAATTTCGTCGACGATCCAGTGTGACAGCCTTTGCTTGGACACAGGCAGTCGTTTTGTGCGTCCACCAAAACATACAAATAGCTGCTCCGAGTCTGAACTGTCTAGAGCGCTCGATATAAGTGTGCACCGCATGTACAGGGCACAGCAGTGTATTAAGCGGAAAGCAGATAGTGTTATGACCTGCGCTTTAAATGGAGTCGAAAGCACTTTAGGCACATATCCTTTTCTAGGCTTCAAGGTGAGTCTGCAATCACCTGGCCCGAATTCAATAAACGAGTCGTCAATTGAAAGCGCCTGTAGGTCTGCAAATTGCTTAACAGAGGCCAGCGCGAGCAGGAGCGCTGTCTTGAGAGAGAGCGCTCGCAAGTTCGCTGATTGTATGGGCTTGAACGGGGGTCCAGTGAGAGCATCGGGCACAAGCGCCAAGTCCCAAGTGGGTAGAGTAGAAGGGCGAGGAGGGTTCAGCCTTCTTGCTCCTTTTAAAAATCGTATGATCAGTTCATTTCTGCCGATCGGTCGATTTTCGATGTGCGCGTGAAAGGCTGTTATAGCGGCCACATACATTTTCAATGTGGATGGTATACGACCACTATCAAATCGCTCTTGGAGGAAGACAAGAATTATTGGTATTGGGCAGTTGATTGGGTTTTCGCCCCGTGATACGCACCAACTTGAAAAAACTCTCCATTTATGTGCGTAAAGACGCCTCGTGGAAGGAGCCCTAGCCTCAGAGATAGTGTTCAGCACACGCTGAGGAAGTGCATCTGTTACTGGCAAGCTCTGTCGAGCGGCCAGACATGAAGGCTCCATGACTCCGGATTTGGGTGCCATATCATATAAGACGTACCTTTTGGAAAAAGGCTTTTTGAAAACCAAATCTTGCTTTGAGAAAAAAAATATATATATATATATATTTAATTATTTAAATTTTTGTTTTGAAATTATAGTACTGGTAAAATGTACCAACAATCACATTTAAAAAATATACACTTTTTGATCATAAAATAACAGGTAGCCCATCTGAATTATATAAAAATTAGCTATCTCATAGTAGCCTACTAAAATTCTATTAACAGAAGTGAAATGTTATTGTAGTCTTCAAATCTAGGTGCTGTCTTATGTTTTAAAATCGCTTACAGAGGAAGTTAACGTGCAGCCCTAGTTTTCTTCCTCTTCTCTAAAGCAGCACAGCAGGGCCTCGCCCCCTTCGTTGCATGTTCCCAGGGGCTGGGTTTATCTAGGTTTATGATGTCAGTAACCCAGAATTATTTTGTTGGCTGTAGGCGATGCTATGCTAATTCTGTAAAAGACCATTTCTCCCTTTGCATTGAACTTTGAGCTTCGTAACTTTGCAGATGTTGTTTATGCTCACACAGCTACATTACACACTAACAAAAGTTAAAAAAGTGAAATCGTATTATATGACCCCTTTGAACCTTCATAGAGTGATTGTAATAACTTCTGATTGTGATCTAAAATGGATTTTGATATAATAGGTAGACATGCACTCTTTGTATGTTTTATAATAGACTGAATTGTACCTGCTTGTCATAAACATCCTTTATTGTTATAAAAACATACAGAATATATCTTTATAATCATATGCCATATTTGCTTTCATATTTCACGTGTAGAAAAGTGTTTCTCTACTATTATTATTATTTATATGGAAGGCCAAAAGATCTTGAGTGAACGCGCTCTGACTAATCACTCGTGCACGTGGAATAAAACGGACGGTGCTCTACAAATCATATAATTCAGTGGTTTTCTCCCTTTTGTGCATCAGTAGCTCCAGGCACGTGAGCCAAGCTCAAATCTGATTGGACGGCCTGTTTCATCGCGGATCGACGGCGGAAAAAAATGAACATACTTTCCAGAATGCCAACAATTCACTAAAAAAAAATTTTTTATTGGTCTTATGAAATATTCAAATTTGTTGAGAGTGAATTGGTGGGTTTTTGTTAAATGTGAGCCTAAATCATTACAATTAAAAGAACCAAAGACTTAAACTACTTCAGTCTGTGTGCATTGAATTTATTTAATACACGAGTTTCACAATTTGAGTTGAATTACTGAAATTAACTTTCCACGACATTCTAATTTATTGAGATATTATTGAGATTTGCCATGCACCAGCAGCAAGGATGTTGTTTCCCCACCTCATACCTCCAAGACCCCCACATCCTCTGTTGGTGATTCTGTGAGGCCACAAAGAGCTGGAACTGCCAGCAAGCAAACCAGAGGGAGGTCTCATGTACAGGGGACAAAAAGGTCAGCAAGTGCGATGTCTGAGGATGATGGCACAGAAAGTTGGAATGACTGCAGTGCGGAGGACGAGGTTCCAGCGCTACCAAATTTCCTCCCAAAAAGAAACCCAGGAGCGCAGCTTGTAATGGACAGGATCTATTCCCCTCTGCAGCTCTTTCAGCTCTTCTTTACAGGCTCTGTGGTGGACACCATTCTGAAAAACACCAACACCTTTGCACAAATGAGGGCGGAGGCTGGAAAACGTTTCCTTTGGTTGCCTTTGAATGCACACAAACTGTATCAGTACATCGCCCTTGTCATCTACATGGGGCTCCTCGGTGCAAAAAACATCGTCGATTACTGGTCTGGTAAAGAAATTTATCGCCTACCATTCCCAAAATCGGTCATGTCAAGGTCCAGATTTCAGGCCATTTCTTGGAACCTGCATCTTAGCAATCCTGAGGATGATCGAGACAACTCGAGAAAAGTGGGGACTGAAGCCTACGACAGACTTCACAAGATCAAGCACATCGTCTTGGCATGCAAAACCTATTTCCATCCAGACAGACAGCTAGCAGTGGATGAGAGGATGGTGGCTTCAAGGGCGCGAATCGGCATCAAGCAGTACATGAAAGACAAGCCGACCAAGTGGGGCTACAAACTCTTCGTGCTGGCTGATTCTGCCTGTGGTTACACATGGAAATTCTTCGTTTATGAAGGCAAATCTTCCCTGGCCACTGGAAAAGGGCTCAGTTATGATTCTGTTATGCAGCTTCTGGATCTGTCACTTCTCGGCAAAGGCTACCAGCTTTTTATGGACAATTTCTATACGAGCCCATGCCTTTTTATGGACTTGCTTGCCAAGAAGACTCTGGCGTGTGGCACTATACGGACCAACCGGCGGGGCTTCCCCAAAACCAAGGCGAATGCCATCAGCCGCAGAGCCCAAAGGGGAACCATTCGATGTCTTCGAGACGGGAAGCTTCTCTTTGTAAAGTGGATGGACACAAGAGAGGTGACTATGTGTTCAACAATGCACAAGGCATATGACGGTGATGAGGCGTAGGCGTATCAAGAGTCCCGAAGGTGTATGGGAAAGGCACAGAGTCCCGATTCCAGCAGCAGTGAAAGACTACAATAAACACATGGGAGGTGTGGATCTGTCAGATGCCCTCATCGGGTACTATAATGTCCTGCACAAAACGAAGAAATGGTACAAGACTTTTTTTTCCCATTTTGTTGACATTTCAGTAGTAAACTGTTTCATTCTACACCAGCACAACTGCAAATCCCAGAACAAAAGTCCTCTCAGCCAGAAGGAATTTAGGGAGAGGCTTGTGTCTGAGCTGGCTACACAATCCAGCACCTCAGATGCCCCGGAGCCGTCCACATCTGCCACAGCAGCAGGTGAGCAATGTTGTCCAGAGTACTTTGGGTCAGATGCCGCAAGTAGGAGGAGAATTTGTGCTTTGTGCAAACTTTCAGGCCTCAAAGTAAAGACTCCATTGTACTGTACAAAGTGCAATGTACCCTTGTGCTTGGTGTTTTAGAAAATGGCACACTGATGGACACTCGTCTGGATAATGTGCAGTTCCGTCAACAATTGCAATATTTCAACTTTTGCAAAAAACAAAAACTACAAGTTGTGCTTTTTTCTTTTTCTTCTATAGTAACTTGTTGACTTTATATAGTTACTATGTGCTATATATAGTTATTTCATATCTTAGATTTGTATATTGTGTTTTTGCACATTTTTCTCTAAAACATTAATTTATTTTCTTGGAGTTTATTATCTTTGTGTATAATAAAATACAAGAACTTTCATTTTGTTAATATATTACATGACATGGGTTAAGTTAGGTCATAAAGTGTTTATTCTCTTGTCAAATGTAACATGGTAAAAATAGTATTTTACAGGTAATAAGCCTGTTTTTGCACTTTGAATAATTTGGGTTTATGGAGTAAACGTGGAGACTTCAGAGAAGACATTGCCTTTCTTCAATTAAAGCTAAATAACTTTTGTTAAGAAGGTGATAGAAAGATAATTCTTTTTTTCTCTATTCACTGCCACCTAGATGATTCAAAAGAAACCTTCCGCAGGGAAATACACCAAACGGGTCCTAAATTACAGACTCTCAAATAAAAACTTTTTTTTTTTAATTAATCAATATCTGACTTTTTATCCTTGTTTATCATAGAATTGTGAATAAATACATTCAATTATATGAAATATTCCACCACTGGGTTAAAATTTAGAGTGTTTTCTGTCAAATGAGACCATTTTTATCCATTTACTCCAATGTATGTGGGAAGGGCTCTCTTTTAAATTCAAGTATGCCCAATTCTTCTAACAATCAAAAATGGAGACTGTAAAAGTAGACTTGGAGACGCTAGTGACTCCTTTCAGTTAAATCTCAATAACTTTTGTTAAGAAGGGGATAGAAAGATAATAATAATAAACCAAACAGGTCCTAAATTACAGACTCTCAAATAAAAACTAAAAAAAAAAAAAAAAAAAATCAGTATCTGACTTTTTATCCTTGTTTATCATAAAATTGTGAATAAATACATTAAATTATATGAAATATTCCACCACTGGGTTAAAATTTAGAGTTTTTTCTGTAAAATGAGGCCATTTTTATCCATTTACTCCAATGTATGTGGGAAGGGCGCTCTTTTAAATTCAGATATGCCAAATCCTCTAAAAAATTCAAAATATGCTGCAGAGTTTAAAGGAAAGTGGGAAAACTAAAGCGAACTAAAAACAAGCAACTGCTTGACGCTGAATTGCTGCGAATTTGAAAGTAAATTGCGCACGGAGCTTTTACAAGTTATTAAAACCGGAGGAAAAGAGGGAAACCTCAAACGACCCCCCACCACGGTATTACCGTGTTGTCACACGACGATTAACCCGTGGGAAATAACAGTTTTCTATTTGAATATATTTAGAGAAGTAATTTATTCCTGTGATGGTAAAGCTGTATTTTCAGCATCATTACTCCAGTCTTCAGTGTCACATGATCCTTCAGAAATCATTCTAGTATACTGATTTGCTTCTGATCAGTGTTGAAAACAGCTGTGCTGCTTCATTTTTTCAGGATTCTTTGATGAATAAAGTTTTAAAACAGTACAGTGTTTATTTGAAACACCAATTATAAAAAGTTAGAGCAAACATTTCTAAGACATTGATAATAATCAGAAATGTTTCTTTAGCAGCAAATCAGCGCATCAGTTTGATTTCTGAAGGATCATGTGACACTGAAGACTGGAATAATCAAAATTAGCTGAGATCACAGAAATAAATTACATTTCACCATATATTCACGTAGAAAACTGTTGTTAAATTATACTAATATTTCACAATATTACTGTTTTTACTTCATTTTGATCAAATAAATGCAGCCTTTGTGAGCAGAAGAGACTTCTTAAAAACGACGTATAAAATCTTACTGACTCAAACATTTAAGAGTAGTGTAAATGACAAATTATACTGTGGCATGTGTAGTCCATTCTAAAGAGACTGCCTGTTCCTCAAATAATGAGGATAAAATAATACATTTACTAAGGGATCACATGAAACACTAACAATAAATTGATTTTTGAGATAATTAGTGGCAGTGTGCCGATTTTTGTTTACTGATAGATGAAGTGTTTCATGTGATTGAGCCCCTGCCTAAAGTTTTTGGATGTGTGCATATTACACTTTGTGATTAAATCAGATATTTAGCAAAATAAGCACAAATAGGGGCAGCAGCAGCAGATATGGGGCTTGGTCTGTAGTGAGGTCACAAAATTCTCACACCAAGGATTTATCAAAATCCACTGAAGGAAGTAGAGCTTTTTGATATTTTACATTGAAATAGCGTTCCTGATAATATTTGGGGCTCAGACACAGTTTAAATTAGATTAAAATACATATTTTAGCCAACACATCTGATAACTAGGGCTGGTCCGAATACCATTTTTTGAGCTTCGAGTATTCGGTAGTGATCAACATCGAATATTCGAAGCTTCGGTGGGAGGGGGCTGAATATATTCTTATCTCTAATAAAGGCATGAATCTTTCTGTGTGTGTCTGTCTGTTGCATTTTTATGTTGAGAACCGTTCATCCAACTGCTGGGGACGCAAGGGAGTGCAAAGTTGCATTTTTGTGTAATATGGATACAGGCAAGTCTCAACACTTTCAGAATGAATAAAACTTTAATAAATGACAGAACAGCACAAGCCGAAAGCCGGGCGCTACATGCGGCCCGGGCAGGGTTTATATTATTTAAGAACGAACACTGCACTATAATACAAAACAATAACAGGTCTGTTAGAGCAATATTTTAAATAAAGTAGCCCAACATTTATCAAACAAACAAATAACTCCCAAATTAGCAGCACAGTAAGGCGCCGTAAAGGGTAGGCTATTTAAATAAAAGAACGAAAAATGAATTAACGAAGTTCAACGAATTGTAATAAATAAAGAACACGGCAGCAGCATACTTTCAATAAAATCACACATTTTAATTAACGAACAGTTTAAATAAAATTAAATGAATTCCCGTATAGAATAAAAACATTTTAATAGTCTAAATAAAATAAACAAAATATTCTTTACAAAGTAAACTTTTAAATAAATCACTCCCAAATCGGATAATAGCAGCACATTTTTTTTAAATAAGGTAGCCTAACATTTTTCCAACAAAATCACTCTTAAATCAGAAATTAGCAGCAGAGTAACACCGACACCATAAAAGGTATGCTAGTTAAATAAAAGAACAACAAATTAATTAAAGTTCAACAAACTGTAATAAATAAATGACAAGGTAGCATTATTTAGTGTTTAAATAAAAGAAAAAAAATCCCTTATACAATAAAACAAAATGTAATGGGCTAAATAAAATAAGCTAATGTTAGGCTAGCTAGTTCACATTTCAATAAACGAACAATTTTACAAATCAAACTTTCAAATAAATAAAATCAGGTTGCAAGCTGAAGCTAGTAAAGCTACCTATTTAGCTACACTCTTTTCAAGTTGTGTGCAAGAAAGATGAGCTTGTCTACATTTTCGGGCAAAAGCGAACTTCGGGTCTTGTTAACGATGTAACTTAGCCAGCTTTTGAAAAAATGCGCTCTGACGGAGTTGAAGTGGCCGGAACGCAAAGGAGGTGTTTGGCTGCAAATGCCAGTTTAGGGTAGCGGTCACTATTTTGCTTCCACCATGCAAGCGAGCCCGACTGTACTTTTGTAGCGTCTTTTAAATATTGCTCCATCTCTTTTTTTGCGCCGTCTCCATGTTCTTCTTCCTCGTCATCGGACTCCATCAGCATTAAAATCTCCTGATGTTTTAAATGCAAGTGGTAGGCCAGTTTCAAATCGCATATTTGACACACTGCCTTTGTTTTGTCTTCAGTCAATTTAAAGTGCTCCCACACAACTGAGGTCTTCGGCATTTTTGTCTTTTCTCTGAGATAAAGTAAATCACGATGTTGGCGTTGCTGCAAGGGCTAGTCATTTAAGCGCGAATGAGAACCGTTTCGCAGGGATTGATGTCACATGTAAACATTTTTTTTTTTTTTTTTCGAATATTCGAATCTCAAAATGAAAAATCGAATGCCATCCCTCCAAACGAATATTCGAATATTCTGGTCCAGCCCTACTGATAACATGCACTCCAGTTATATGTGATGAAATAAATTATCTTTTGTCTGAATAATATAAACTGAAGAATCAGAATCAGAATCAGAATCTAAACTTTCTTCTTTTGATTTCCTGTTTCTATCCCAGGATGCCCATCCCAAGATTACACCAGCTCCAGACTGAATCCAAACTCACTTGTACAGACTTCAGATGAGACCAACGCTCACAAAGACTACAGATGACGGCAACTGTACATGGACACACAAAACTAACATTATCCTTATATTGCCTATAAGGGTAAGTTTGACGATTCTCAGCCCGTTTTGTATTATTGCAGCGTCTCTAATATCTGTAAATGAACAATATTTTCTCTTTCTCTGAGTTATGTGTACCTACAGTTGAAACCAGATATTTACATACACTTCAGAAAAACACAAAAACTTTTGTTTCTTTACTGTCAAACATTAAATCAGAGTAAACTTTTTCTGTTTTAGATCAATAAATTTTAACATATTTTCTGCATTTGTTAAATGTCAGAATCGAGCGAGGGAGAATTTTTATGTATTTTTTTTATCTTTATTTTTGTAGCTTTAGCTTAAGTAACTTACCACAAACAGTCATTAAAGATTAATTAAGAATAAACACCAACCTCCTTGTTCCTCGTGTTTTATTCTCCAGGTTTCTGGTTCCTCGTGTTTTATTTTCAAAGGTTCTGGTTCCTCGTGTTTTATTCTCCAGGTTTCTGGTTCCTCGTGTTTTATTTTCAAAGGTTCTGGTTCCTCGTGTTTTATTTTCAAAGGTTCTGGTTCCTCTTGTTTTACTTTCAAAGGTTCTGGTTCCTCGTGTTTTATTCTCCAGGTTTCTGGTTCCTCGTGTTTTATTTTCAAAGGTTCTGGTTCCTCGTGTTTTATTCTCCAGGTTTCTGGTTCCTCGTGTTTTATTTTCAAAGGTTCTGGTTCCTCATGTTTTATTCTCCAGGTTTCTGGTTCCTCGTGTTTTATTTTCAAAGGTTCTGGTTCCTCGTGTTTTATTTTCAAAGGTTCTGGTTCCTCGTGTTTTATTTTCAAAGGTTCTGGTTCCTCGTGTTTTATTCTCCAGGGTTCTGGTTCAATCATGTTCTCCTCACTCTCTTCTTTAACAAACACCATCATCTCAGCAGATCTCAGTTTCAGATGATCCTCCTCCAGATATTCCTGCTTCAACACTTAATCACGACTGTGAGGATGAGAATACTACAGAGAATTACTGACCTGATTCAAAAACTGTATTTTTATATTAACAGAAACATTTCTAGCAGTTTGTTTTAAGGCAGCATCCCGACAGAACAACAGAGAGCGCGGTGAAACTTATCTTCTTCCTCTGAGGTTTAATGGTGTTTGGCAAACAATCAGAAGTGTTTTAGCGCCACCCGCTGGACTGGAGAGAAGCGGCGAGAGGAGGGAATTATTTAAAGCGATCTGCACATGAATGAAAATGAGACTCTCATGGTATTTGATCAGCATAAACAATCTTCCTGTTTGAGGATTAGAGAAAAACGAGAAAATTATTACTCAAATGAAAATGACACAACGTTGCAGCCTGTAAATATGGAAAGGGTAGTTTTGTCTTGATTTCCATATTTACATAATAATAATAAAAAAAATGGTGCACTTTTATTTTTTACAGTTTCATGATCATTGTCAGTTTCTGTACATGACAAACTGTAAAATGTTACTCTTATTGCAATTAATGTAGTTATTTAAAAATCAAAGTACATTAAGATTCATATGGACATGTAGGCTATGGCAGGGGTTCTCAAAGTCTACGTTCAAAAGCCCAAATCTGAATTTTCATCAGTGTCAACGGTCCGGACTGGAACAACACTTGTTTTTAATAAACATACTACATAACATGCATAACAAATCAACACAAAATAAAGCATTCAAAATACATTAATAAGTGCAAAAGTGGCAAAACAATTATTTTAAGTGTCAGCATTAGAGGTCGACCGATATGGGTTTTTCTAGCGATCGATGGCCAATATATGATGCAGATTTTTTTGGGCCGATATATTTGTCCTATTTTCTTTTTTCCCCCCTTCATCTCAAAAAAGAGAGTAGAGTAATTGTTTATTGCTGGGCACAAGATGGTAGCAGCAGCCTAATTCATAGCAATAATACATAGCTAGATACATTCATATAAAACCCCTGCGCCGCATTTGTATTTTGAAACGCGTAATGCTCATGTTTCAACAAAGTATATTCCTTTTGGAAAATCTATTGTGCCGGTCCGTTTTGATATAGCGACGGACCACCACAAATAACTCAATTTATGGGAAACACTTGGACACTGCTATAAGTCAAATGGCCATATAAGTGATAAACAAAATACAAATAAAACTCACTCGATTACGTCTAATGTCATACGCTCACTGGATGTCATGACAACTAATGTCACGAAGGAAAAGTTTGAATATCTCACCTTCGCTTTAAACAAAATTCAAAGATCCGATCTTGTAATATTTAATGTATATAATAGAGTAATATTCAATATATCAGCCACCTCTAGAAATAATGCTGTTGTGTTTTTTTTGCATTTGAAGAGCGAGATGTTCCATTACTGGTTGTGTTTGTAATATGTAATATTTTTGTACTTATCTGGAGTTATTAATTTTGCAGGATCAGTGCAGATTTGTTACAGTGTGGAAACACTGAAGAGGTGATATTAGAAGTAAGTCTCAGCTCACCCTGATCACATGACAAGCTAAAAGTGCTATATTAACTCACTATCACTATGGATTTTAAATGCTTTGAATCTTTTCCATTTGCAAGTAATACATTGTGCATTTACAGATCCCCCTCTAATCATCTTATATTTCACAGGTAACAAACCAAAGGAAGAGGATAGCAGCTTTGCTCTGTCAGTCGTGGTAAATACAGGAACATCTTCATGAAGATGTGCGAGAGAAGCTTGCAAGGCAAGACGAGGGAAAATTATTAAAGTACCTTTCTTAATTTTCATAGATTTTGGGAAATTTATCTGTATTTGGGTAATTGATAAAGTTATGTTTTATTCCCTGTAAAGTAGGAATACATTTTTTTTGTAAAAATTGTATTTGTTTTTAAAGCCCAGTGTCAGTGAAGATGGTGTGGTCAGGAAATCTGAAGGAACATCTCCCAGCATCCTACTACAGCGTTGCCCTGATGATTGAGGTAATTCACCTCTTAGGTGATGTAGATGTGGTCAAAAGTTTAAACACACCTTGCAGAATAAACTGCTTCAGAGCAGAAATTGCAATTTTTTAATGATTCTACCCCTCTACTGTTACGGATTTTAGGACAGAGACAGAGAGATGGTAATGGTGAGTTTATTGAATCGACAATAAGGCAGACTGTGGAGATGGCAGGTGAGTAAGAACGTGCTGAAGCTGACAGAAGCGATGGTGGCTGAACTTGTGTCTCTTGTCTTTGCAGGCGGAGTGGGGATCACGGGAAACCAGAGAAGGCACACACCGCCAACCAGGAGCAGACACTTGAGGATCGCTGGAGCTGAGAGTACAAGGATCCTAGGAGCACAGATTGCAGGTAAGTAGATTAGCAGTTAAGTATACAAAGCGTAATAGTTACTGAGGCTGCCGCTGTCCTCCTACTCAGGAACGAGACCGGACATCGAGTGCTGGCCGGTGTGTGACTTTATGGGGAGCGGTGATGAGGAGCAGGTGAGTGTGATCAGTCTTCAGTGATTCCAGGTGTGGGTGTGCGTCGTGATTAGCGAGTGAGTATAACAGACAGAACTGTGACATCTACCCTCTTACTGCTTAAATTATTAACATTTGGCAGATACTGCAAGGTGTATATAAACTTTGGACCTCAACTGTGTCTATTGCTTTCACTCAACTGAGCAATTTATAATGACTGGATATGTTTTATAACAATTGTTCTTCTGTCTTTCCTCAATAAATTTTTTTCTGACTTTCCTGCCTCTTTGGAGCATTTCCGTTCACAGAGACTGCGGAGAGATGGTGTGCAGCTTCATGAGTTTACTGCTGATGGAGAGCTTCTGGGACACTGACAAACACCACTTCCCAGCAAGTTCATTTGGAACTATTTATTTAGTCAATCTTGCATTCACTAATGCTGGAGTAAGATTTTAGTAGGAAACGTCCGGTCCTGTTTAATGTTGGTGCTAGTAAAGGTTTGAGAATTTATGGCCTGGTTTCACAGACAGGGTTTAGAGTAAGCCAAGATTAGGCCATAGTTCAATTAGGACATTTAAGTCATTTTCATTAACATGCCTTAGAAAAAACATTACTGGTGTGCATCTTGAGACAAAACAAAGGCACTGATATTTTTAAAGATCAGTCAGTGCGAGTTTCTTTCAGTCGAAGCTCAGAATTACACTTTAGTCTGGGGCTGGTCTTAAGCCTTGTCTGTGAAACTGAGGGTACCATTAGCACAGTTTGGTAATGTTTTACAATAAGGTCTCATTTGTTGTACGAATGATAATTTTAGTAAGTAAGCTTAGAGCTAAGGCTAGACGTGTAATTAAGGAGGCAAAGAAGCATAGTTGGAAGACTTTTTGTAATAAATTAGGACCGGATACGCCATTAAAAAAGATTTGGAACCTAGTTCATAGAATGACGGGTATCTATCGGCAGACAGAAATCCCTGTCCTCCATTGTGATGGATGGGGAAGAAGCTGTAAATAGTAAAGAGAAAGCAAGTATGTTAGTCAAGCAATTCCAAAAAGTACATAGCTCCAAAAATGTAGATGACTGAAATAGGAGAAGAAGTCAAATATCAAGAGGTAATTTGGCTAAATTGCTAATTGATTGTGATAATTCTGATTATATTAATGTATTTTTCTCAATAAAAGAACTACAAAAAGCTATTATTCAGGGGAAAGATACCGCACCTGGTAGGGATGGATTGGGATATCAATTGTTTAAAAATTCTGGAGAAATGTTTGGAGAAAAAGTTCTTGCCCTAATTAATAATGTATGGGAGAGTGGATGTCTTCCTAAAGAGTGGAAACATGCTGTAATCATTCCAATTGTGAAACCAGGAAAAAAAACAGATAATCCTAGTTCCTATAGACCAATTGCTTTAACCTCTGTTTTATGTAAAATTATGGAGCGCATGGTAACAGATAGACTTGTGGATAAACTGGAGAAAAGCGGATATTTTGTGGAATATCAGAGTGGATTCAGGCAGGGGCGGTCAACAATGGATGCTGTTTTAGACATAGATATTGACATCAAAAAAGCCATCGCTAATAAGGAAGCTGTTGTCGCAGTGTTTTTGGACATTGAAAAAGCGTACGATATGCTTTGGAGGGAGGGGTTGCTCATTGCACTTTATGATGCGGGAATCAGAGGAAGAATGTTTAACTGGATTAAGAATTTTTTAAGTAATAGGACAATTCAGGCAAGGGTGGGAAGTGAATTATCAGAGGAACTTGAGATAGAGAATGGAACACCTCAAGGAAGCGTTATAAGCCCAGTTCTTTTTAATATACTAGTTAATGGTATGTTTAGCAGAGTGGGAAAAGAATTTCGGTTTTCATTATTTGCAGATGATGGAAGCGAGGGAGGAACCTTTCTTATATTTTTGGCAAAATTCTAACTGCTTTAAAGAGGGTAGCTGAATGGGCCGATGATTGTGGCTTTAAAATATCAACAGAAAAAACAAAATACATGATATTTGGATGTAAGAAGAAAATGCCAACACAGCTGTTACAAATATATAATACGACTATTGGAAAAGTTAAACATTTTAAATTTTTAGGGGTGTGGTTAGATGAAAGAATGACATGGAAAAAGCATATTGAGATGGTTTCGCTTAAATGTGGGAAAATAATTAATGTCCTAAGGTGTGTGGCTGGGTCTGATTGGGGGGCTGATGTAATTATAGATGTCAGAGAAGAGATGTCTTATCTAGATTGAGGTTTGGACATTGTGGGCTGAGGAGTGGGCTGGCTCTGATTGGTAAACATCCTGATGGACAGTGTGAATGTGGAGATAAGGAAACAGTGATGCATGTATTAGTGCAGTGCAGGAGGTACTCTCCTCAAAGGAAGAAATTGTTCAGGGAACTGGGAGCTACTGGAGAAACTGTTTTTAATTTATGTTCTTTATTGAATTTGGATAGGTGGAACAAATTGAAAAAGCTGATGGAGTATCTGCGAAATATTGGAGTATATAAAAAGATATAGACAAGCAGTATTAAATAAGTTGTAAATAGCGATTAGAGAACAGAGGAGGGCAGCAATACGCCATAGCTGCGTCTAGCCTGCCGGAAACTACAAGAAGAAGTCATCAGTCTGCGTCAGAGCTTCAGCTGAAGAAAGGTTTGTGCTCTTCATCATTTAAACTGTTTGAATTCATACAAACGCGTTCAGTCTATTTTATATGGTTTACACGCGGGGTGAACATTATAATGAGTGTAACATTGTAATATTTTCTCTAATAGTAATGAGCGTTGTTGTGTGAGTAACGCGCATCCACACAGTAGTAACAGGTGCGTCTGATTCCGCGCTCTGTGTGATCATAGACACGAATTCAGTCACTGCCAGTTAGTGATGACAGTCGTATGGCGTTAAAAGTGAGGCAAAACTGCGCAAGCAGATTTACAGTAAAATAACAAAACCGCGCGCAGATCTAAACGCGCGCGCGCACCGAACCTATATGTGTGGATCAATGGAGTAGCTAAGTCAAAGCGAGACAGTGATGGCAGTAATGCAACAATATGGAGGCCAACTGCCGTAAAACTCCAACGAAGAAGAAGGAGGTGGAACTATGATGTCACTTTATAGGTGAACACCCGGAGTTAGGGGCCGTTCACTTATCGCGCCTGAAAACGCATAAAAAAACGCTAGGCGCGTCGCATTCTCCTTTTTTCCAAAGCGCTCGGGAGGCGTCTGTCGTTGCTAAGCAACACTCTCCTTTACCAGTTATTCCAAGCTCCAAGCCTATTTCCTCTTATTTGAGTCAAAATAATG
This sequence comes from Barbus barbus, assembly GCF_936440315.1. Classification (NCBI taxonomy): domain Eukaryota; kingdom Metazoa; phylum Chordata; class Actinopteri; order Cypriniformes; family Cyprinidae; genus Barbus; species Barbus barbus. Next base: position 2,829,791 of record NC_136717.1, read on the forward strand.
AGGGCTTGACAAGTCATAAAGTTCAGGAAATCCCTGGACCGCAATGATGAGCTGCTCCTCCATTTTTTTGCTGAGGTTTCAAAGTAACGGAAGAGGCGAGGAAGCTGATTGGTTGGTTCTTGTCACATGACCTGCTTACTCAGCTTTTATCTCGATGCGGCGCGGACACGCCTGGAAAAAATGAGCGCGTCTTCCATTATGAGCGCCTACATTTGCGTCTACATTTGAAATAATGAACTTGAGGGCGCAAAAGACGCGGTATGTGAACGGCCCCTTGGCGAGTTAGCATTTTAGCACTTCCGGTTCCATCGTCCCAGAGTCAATGGGTTTTTTGAATGGGATTTTGGTTAAAACCCTTAAATAAGGTCCATGGTTCACACAAGCTCAAGATACTTTCACGTTTTATTCTACACACCAGTTACACCCCACTCGTGATTTTTTTTAAAGCTGTTACGTTTCTTAAAAAAGACTGGTGCTAACAAGTTGCTAAATACTACAGGCGCAGTCGGAGACATTCAACGTCATCACGCCGAACAGTTGATCAATTTACAGTATTTTCCAGTTGTAGTAAAATTTGAAATACAATTAATTTTAGAATAACCAATGAATAGTTTCCCGCATTTTATTTTGTTGTCCGACAATGTTTTTTTTGCTTTTCCCCGAAATGCAACAAGTCTTTGGAGGGAAGATGCTCGTTTTATCGCTCACTGATGCGCAGACTCTGGGTTCGCACCATAAGGTAAACTCATATTACGATTATTACATGTAAACACCACATTTACCGGCTTTACGTGGTGAAAGCGAAACTTTAATGATGCACCGTGCTTAAAGCCACGTTAAAAATAAATGTTCACGGCCACACGAAGCTGTTAGAAAGCATATAGATTGAGGATTTCCTAGAAGCTAGGATAAAATAACATTTTGTGTACCCACCCTAACGAAATGAGAGCAGAAATTAGGTGCTTTGTTCACTAAAATAAGTTTAATTTTACCATATCCAAAAATTCGTGCACTCTGCTGTTTTTTAATAGATTAAATGCACTAGAATTTTATTGAATAGTACGTGGGGATACGTTTTGAATTAAAATATTCATATTAATCAAGGATTTATTGACTTTTAATGCACCTTATTTCGAAATGTACAGAAATACGTGCTTTCAAATGTCCTTTAATTAAGATTATTTATTCACTATACTATTTATTACTAATGTCTAATTTCAGTTTTAGTTTGGCTCTAGTTTTGTATTTATTCCAGTTTATATGAAACGGTTCATGTAGCGTGGATTCAAATTCATACACAAGAGTAGATACGTTTTACTGAAAATGTTAAAAATAAGTTTGAGAAAGTTGTCGGGAGCGCAGTGTCGGAGGCGAGCGACCGTGGTGGTGTAGTTCGTTTATAGCCTAAGTTTAGATTTTTAGCTCTGGCACATTTATTTAGTCTTCAGAATTCATCAAAGTTATTATTTTGTGAAGATTATCTTGATGGACAAATCGTGTAAATTGCATTAACTATGATTGAACACAGAGTTTATTTTTTGCAATAATCCAAAAGCCTATGGAAAATTCCTATTGACTTTTTGTTGAGGAACCAGTTTCATGCTAACAGCCGATCCGCCTACAAAGTGACGTCATAGTTCCCCCACTCTATACCAATTGTTTCGTGATCCAGCTTCATATCCAGAACACGCAAGTATTTTAGAAGGCAAATCACCTTTCTGAATCTGCTTGGTAGCATACTTTACAGCCAATGTGGCTAAAGTTACCATTGTCTCTGACTGTATTCACAGAGAGCATTTTTAAGAAGCAATAAAGGTATGTTTATGAATTATACAAATGGTGAGCATTTTCAGGTTAAAAATAAGAACATAGTTCTGGTCTCTGTGAATACAGATACAACATGCTAACAAGCATTTATAATAATTGGAAATACTCAACTCACTTTTCCCTGTGCAATAAAAATTCTTTTGAGTTTCATGCAATTATGGTAACTGCTCGTGTTAAACTCCATATTGTAATGATTTATCGCCTTCCTGGTCAACTGAGCACCTTTTTAGAGAAGCTGTATTGGCTGCTGTCCTCATTCTCTGTGGATGGCAGTCCACTTGTTGTCTTTGGTGACTTCGAAATCCATCTGGAGAAGCCTTACACTGCAGACTTCCACTTCCACTCATAGCTTCATTCGATCTCAAATGGCTTACAACCACAAGCACTAACTAATCAGACTTAATTTACACATGCAAATGTATCACAGACAGCATTTGGTAAAACCTCTAGACATCTCTGCTCATATCTTTATTACATTTAACCTACATATTACTACCTGTGCGCCACCAATTCCTCTACCAGTTACTTTTAGGCAAAACCTACGCTCCCTTTCACCCTTCCATCTTTCCTCTGTAGTGTCATCCTCTCTTCCCTCACCCATCCATTTCTCATCTCTGGATGTAAATACAGCAAGTGACACTTAATGATCCACTTTAACATCTTGTCAAGACAATATCTGTCTAGACCGGTCAGTGCATACTACCTTTTATAACCTAAAATGTTGCTCCATGTATCATCATCTTTATTGTATTTTTGCTGAGCAATCTTTTGGGTGGCTCACCAGTGTACTAGATTTCTCTAATACAAAAAATGAAGTAGGCTTGACCAAAATTTTTGTGGGGAAAATAATTTATTGAAGATGGTAGTGAAGCAGTTCTTCAACACTGAAGTTAGCATGTCTTCCTTCAAACAATCTTAACCCTTGTATGAATTCTACCTTCTCCCAAAGGTCTGTGGGATATAATTGTATACTTGAACACAGAAGGGCTAGAAACAACAGATACTGTCAGGACCTTCCCGTTGGAGATCCTGAAATCTACAAGACGTTCCTGAGGAATGTTGTTCCTTTTGTTATTCTAAAGGAATGGACCATTTGGTTCATGCATTTTATAGACAGTTACATTATTTCTTTCACAGAATGACCAACTGAACTTTAACCACTCAGGTTTCAGAAGCGGCCCTTCAACTGAGACTGCTTTGCTGTCGGTCACTGTAGCCTAAGCGAAAGCTGATTGCAAATCATCAGTTCTTATTCTGCTAGATCTATCTGCCACTTTTGACTCTGTGAATCATCAGATTCTCCTGTCTACCATCACCAGATCTGCACTCCACTGGTTTGAATATTATCTCACAGGTAGGTCTTTCAGGGTTTCCTGGATTGGAGAGGTATCCAAAGAATATCAACTGGTCACAGGGTTTCCTCAGAGATCAGTTCTTGTACGCCTCCTCTTCACCATAAACACTACATCACTGGGACCCATTATACAAGCACATGGTTTCTCCTACCATTGCTATGCTGATGACACCCAGCTCTATCATTCATTTCAACAAGACAATCCAATAGTAGCTGCACGGATCTCAGGCTGCCTGGCAAACATCTCAGCATGGATCAAGGATCATCACCTGCAGCTCAACCTGGAAAAGACTGAGCTTCTCATCTTGCCTGCCACTCCAACTCTACAGCATGATTTCATCATCCTGCTAGGTTCAACAAAAATTATTCTTTGGTGACCAGCTGACCTTCAAGGATCAGGCAGGTTTGCATTGCACAACATCAGGAGGATCAGGCCCTTCCAAAGAGAGCATGCTGCACAACTTCTTGCCCAGGCCCTTGTCATTTCTAGGCTGGACTATTGCAATGCTCTTCTAGCTGGACTTCCATCATGAGCAATCAAACCTCGACAAATGTTTCAGAATGCAGTGGCACAACTGGTCTTCCGTGAGCCCAAAAGGGCCCACGCCACACCTCTCTTTATATCCCTGCACTGGCTACCGGTTGTGGCTCGCATCAAGTTCAAGACATTGATGTTTGCGTACAGAACAGCCATAGGCTCAGCACCCTCCTACTTCCTCCTCACTCTTAAGGCTCCAATATACTTCAAACGAAGTTTGTTTTCGTTCATCGTTTGGGGGCAAAAAGAAGTTTGATAAGATTGTGCGACGGTAAACTGGTTTCAAACATTCCAACACCCCAGTGCTACTGGAGGCGGGCTGTAGATTAATGTAAAGATGCAGCAAAGTTTTGTCACATTTAGAACACTTACACACTCATGTTTTTTTTTTTTTTACAAGAAACCCATTTTAAAAAAAACTGATCATCCCAGACTTTGTAAGAAATGCATCTGACAGGCATATCAATCTAAATTTACCAGTAAATCTAGAGGGGTGGCAATTATTATCAATAAGTGTATTCAGTTTTCTCCTTAACAAACTTTGGTTGATTCTGGTGGTAGAGATGTGATTGTCTCAGGTCTTTTATATGGTTTAACAGTAACACTGGCTAATATATATGCTCCGAATTATAATGATGAAAACTTTATTCAAAAAATAGTTTTTATAATAGTCGTGGGAAAAATTTTAAAAATTATCAATCAATTATTATATTAAATAACGTGTGATTCTCCGGTTCACATTTAAAAAATATATAGAAAAAAAATTTCTTAATATAACAGATTTCATAATAATATAGAAATATATAGTTTTCATGGCCTTAAATTTAAACAATTACCCTGAAGACTTTTAAAGACTTGCGGAAACCCGAAGAACATGGTTCAGTGCAAACGTATCTGTCATGCATTTGGCTAAAAGGTATTGTTGACTGAATTTTACCTTTGAAATTTGAGACAAGTCCTTGTTGTTTGTGAGCGATTTAATTAAAACTACAGATTTCCAAACAATCCAAACGTATGGATATTCCCTTGAACTTGGTAAAAAGTCTTGTTAAAAAAATCTGTTTACCATCTTGACTGGAAAATACTGTTTTCATGGTCAGTTTTAATGTATTATTTGCTAATGGTAGTGAATGTTTATATTAGAGTGCATGTCCTACTGCGCTGAAATTAATACAGTGAGCGGTTGAAAACAAGTGACCTCTCCTGTTTGGAGATACTATTAACATCATAAACCGAAAACAATCTTCACATGACTTGCTTTTCAAATGTTTTAAAACTGATCATACGAGACTAATATGATCCAGCGGGCTGTACTAAAGGATATTGCGTATACGGCCCGTGGACCGCCAGTTGCCCATCCCTGGCCTATATGATTTGTCTGATTTCTTCTTACCATGTTTACTATGGTAATGGCTAGCATGAATAGTCTGTATCATTTATATTGTGAAGTGTGAAGTCTGATCTTTGAGAAAATATAAACGTTCACTAACTTTTTCAAGTTTTTAATTTAAATTTTTAGGGAACTGTACCATAAATTTGTCCTATAGTGTGACAGCAAAAATGAAAAAAAAAAAAATGACTTGATATACATTGCCGTGAAAAGGTTTTTACCCCCTTCCTATTTTTTTGGCATATTTGTCACACGTAAAAGATTCAGATCATCAAACTAATTTTAATATTACAACCCAAATTCTGGAAATGTTGGGATTTATTTTTATTTTTTTAATAAAATGAAAACTAAAAGAATTTCAAATCACGAGCCAATATTTTATTCACAGTAGAACATTGATAACGTAACAAATGTTTAAACTGAGAAATTTTACAATTTTAGGTACAAAATGAGCTCATTTCAAATTTGATGCCTGCTACAGGTTTTCAAAATAGTTGGGACAGTTAACCATGACGGTAACTATTCAAAATAGTTACCATGGTGTAGCATCTCTTCTTTTCAAAACCGTTTGAAGATGTCTGGGCATCGAGGTTTCTGGAGTTTTGGTATTGGAATTTGATCTCATTCTTACCTGATATAGGTGTCCAACTGCTGAAGAGTTTGTGGTCGTCTTTGACGTATTTTTAGTTTAATGATGCACCAAATGTTCTCGATAGGTGAAATATCTGGACTGCAGGCAGGCCAATTCAGCACCCGGACTCTTCTACTATGAAGGCATGCTGTTGTAATAGCTGCAGTATGTGGTTTTGCATCGTCCTGCTGAAATACACGTCGTCTGGAGGGGAGCATATGTTGCTCTAAAACCTTTATACCTTTCAGTATTGATAGTGCCTTCCAAAACATGCAAGCTGCCCATACTGTAAGCACTTATGCACCCCCATACCATCAGAGATGCTGGCTTTTGAACTGAACTCTGATAACATGCTGGAAGGTCTCCCTCCTCTTTAGCCCAGAGGACACGACGTCCGTGATTTCCAACAAGAATGTCAAATGTGGACTCGTCTAAGCATAGAACACTTTTCCACTTGGAAACGGTCCATTTTAGTTCCAACAGGAACGTTGTTTTTAAAGTATTCCACAATCTTTTTACCCACCCTTTCACAGATTGGAGAACCTCTGCCCAGCTTTACTTATGAGAGACTCTGCCTCTCTAAGACATCCGTTTTATAGCTAATCATGTTACAGACCTGATGTCAATTTACTTAATTAGTTGCTAGATGTTCTCCCAGCTGAATCTTTTCAGAATTTCTTGCTTTATCAGCCCTTTGTCACCCCCGTACTTTTTTGAGACCTGTAGCAGGCATCAAATTTGAAAAGCTCATTTAGTGGATGAAAGTGTAACATTTATCTGATATTTAAAGTAGGGCTGGACAATAATTCTATATCAATATATTTAGCGATATAATTTTTTTTTTTCAATAACGGTGATATAATTTTTAAACCCATTTCCAATATTTCGATATGCATTAGCATTTGTCACTGAGAGACGTTCAAGGCAAATGACTAAATGTAAATGTAAGGCGCAGCCGTCAGAAAGCAGAACAGAATTAGGTACTTATGTGATGACAGACATCACAGACACACAGCCAGCGCTCAGCAGTTGTTGGTTAAGCTCCGGCGCGGCAAGTTTTAGCTATAAAATGAGTACCCCTGACCACAATACAGATATGACTGAACAAGCTTCCACAAGTAAGGAGAAAGCAGACGAAATAGTTGATAAGAGAGGAAAGACTAATTCAGTGGTGTGAAAGTGGTTCGGCTTTTTAAGATCAGATAAGCTTCAGGTTTCGGTGCTCTGCAAAATGTGCCGGAGAGTGGTGCTGACTAGCAGCGGGAACACGTCAAATCTGTTTCACCATTTGAAGCACTTCCACCCGACAGAACATTCTGAGAGTCAGAAGACGAGGCACCATAAAAGTTTAAGCCAACCTATCCCCGAGCCATCACCACCACCACCCCCCTCCCCAACACCAGCTGTGTCAAAAAAGAAGCCCATGGAGCAAACACAGATGGCTGCATTCATGCCTTATGACAAACAGCCTAAAGGTCATAAAGACATTACTAAGGCTGTTACAAACTTCTTGGCTAAGGACATGATGCCGTTAAAACGTGGGCTTCAGGAAAATTATGCCTGCACTTTATGGTGAAGTCAGGGACAGGGTGGAGGAGCAACTGAAGTCAGTGTCGTATTTTGCGTCCACAGCTGACCTCTTTGGTCTAGTTGAACCTCAGAACCATACTTGAGCCTGACAGTCCACTTTATTGACTTTTCAGCTTATGCCTCCAGACGGTCTACTTTCCGGAGTAGCTGTGGCTGTGGCAAGTTGGTGCAAGGGGTGTGTGATGATGCAGACACTAGCTGTGTTTCCATTAAAAACTTGCAAAAAACTTTTGCAATATTTTATAAATGTGGATAAAATTCTACTGTGAAATGACTGTTTGGATTTTTGGATTTGATCATGCTTTACAAAGCTTGTGATTCAGTTAGATTCTGATTTCAATTCGATTAAATATTATATTATTTTGGATATGCATCAGGTACAGTACATGGCAAATTTTCTCAAGGAAAAAAATCTCTCAACTAATGATGTTAAATAAACATGAGAGTCAGCTGGTACTACATTACTATAATATTGAAGGATATTGAAAGCTAACATTCCATACAAGTTTGGTTATTATTATAAAGAAAACATTTGAATGTAATGTTTAAAGGATGTTTTTTGTCATTTCAATGTTCCTATAATGTAAACTAAGGTTTCACATTTTTACCGCAACAAATTTAGGGATGTTTTGGGAATGTTTTTGAGGTGACGGATTATACAATATTCTTAATAAAATGATTGCATAATAACATATGAAGAACATTCTCTTAGCCACATTAGGAAAACATAAGGATATCATTGAGGTCTGACATGACAATGTATTTTATAAAATGTTCTCATAACGGATGTTTAGGTAAAAGATTTTGTAATATTCTAAATAAACCATTGGCACACTGTTTCTTGATAACAAAGGAAGAACGTTCTCTCAGCCTACTTAGGAAAATATTAAAAGGATTTCATTGGGGTCTGAGATGGCGGAATGTTAACATTTTCTTTATGTGATGTTTTAACAAAGCTATACAATTTTATATGCATCATTTTGAGGATGTTTTGGAAATGTTTTAAATCTGAGGTAACCGATTATGTTCTCAATAAAACATTGGCACAATATTGCATTATAACAAAGGAAGAATGTTCTCTCTGTCACAGGAAAACGTTATAATGACATCATTGAGGCCTGAGATGGTGAAAGCATGTACATTCTGGGGGCCCTGAAAACTTGGCTCCCCAAAAATCATTACCAACATTCAACGTGATACAACAATACTACTTATAAACCTTTGTAGGAGATCGTCACAAAACATTTTTATAATGCTATTAGAAAATATTACCTTAACAATCACAAGAACATTGTAAGAACAAAAATAAACTTCCTGCAAAAAACTTGAGTAGAATGTTAAAGGGGTCATCGGATGCTCATTTTCCAAAAGTTGATATGATTCTTTAGGGTCTTAATGAAAAGTCTTTTAACATACTTTAGGTCAAATTTCTCACTGGCATTTTTTACCCTGTCAAAATCAGCTCTGTTTTCAGCAAGCCATTATAGTCTATGTTGCTTTAAATGCTAATGAGCTCTGCTGACCCCGCCCCTCTCTTCCGTGGGGTTATGAGCAGACTGTAAACTTCAGCCACAAAACTTGCTAACTAGCATATATTAGGAGAGGGGATTTGCAAAGATTCATAAAAACCCTTATAATCACTTCCTCTGTAGATGAAGCTGGATCACGAATGATTCGTGCGAACATAGACGCATTTAGGCAGATCGAGGATCATCGCATTCCTTTCAAAAACCAAAATAACGTTAATCCTGTATAATATAAATATATTTATTCAAACATAAATTAATATTGAATAACAGCAAAAAGTTATAATGAATATGCTATGTGGAGCATATATTATATCTCTAGAGTTAATTTTTCTAGCTGACTAATGAGCATATGGTCAACAAATAGGAAATGTTGTGTCCAAGCTGTTATATTAATGTCTTTCCATGGTTGAAACACCGATTGAGCGATTACATTAGACAGGATACGGACTTCAGTAAGTTGTACTGTATCTTTTAACATGCCTTTGGATGTTTATTCATATTTATTCTGTTCTGTAACTGTATTAAAGTGGAGGACATGATCAGTTCATGTGGGCTTTGAGCCATCGCTTCTCTTGAACTGAGGAGCTACAGTGATCTGTCACTTCACATTAAACAGCGCCAAAACAATATTTATTGAGTTTTGTAATAAAACTGACAGAATTTGTAATATGAGACTTTGTTTCATATGAGAAGCAACAAAGCTTACTGCGATTTATTGGATGGGGTAATGTTCCATTCACTAACTGAAAACAGGTTAGACTAATTGATTCATCAAAATGAGAATCGATTAAAGTTGAGAAATCAATATTTTTTTACCCAGCCCTACTAGCCATTATTGTATAAACACAAGCGTTGAATAGAGTAGCCATGTTCAGCTGGCCGTGCTGGGTTTCCATTGAGTGTATTTTCAATTTGTTCATTTTGAAGGGTAATGGAGAAGCAGCTAGTGCGCTCAGTGTGACTAGTAATCGTTTTAGCTGCAGAATATTCAGCCAGCTAGAGCTTATTTATTGACCCTACAACAAAATGAATTAAACAACCAGGTACTGTGGAAAACCATGTAATGGTACATCCCTTTATCAAGATCTAGATAGGTGGAGATCCTAAAGAAAGCAAATAATGAACAATATTGACAAGAGGTTCTGAGACTACAGGTTACATCTATAGCATTCAGGATATGTGTTTGGATTTGATGCTTTTCATGGCTAGATGTTTTGATGTCTGTTGTTTTATGTCATTAAACTGGTTTTAACTTGTATTTGTCTCTTTTCACCTCAGACCTGATGGCACTGAAAGAGGAGAGTCCAGAACTGAATGAAATGGAAGAGAAAGATCAAAATGAGAAACATCATGATTTCAGAACTGAAGAAAAATCAATTAGCTGCTCACAGACTGAAAAGACGTCCTCGCAAATAAAATCTAAAAAAAAAATAATATGCTCTCAGTGTGGAAAGTCTTTTACACAGAAAAAAAGCCTTATTACCCACTTGAGAATTCACACTGGAGAGAAGCCTTTCACCTGCCCTCAGTGTGGAAAGACTTTCAGGGTCAAAGAAAGCCTAAAGACTCACATAAGAAGTCACACTGGAGAAAGACCATTCACATGCGATCAGTGTGGAAAGTGTTTCAGATATAAAGAAAACCTTAATTATCACACAAAGATTCATTTGGCAGAGACCAGTTTTAAATGCCGTCAATGCGAAAGGAGTTTCACAGACACAAATCACCTTCAGGATCACGTTAAAATTCACATTGGAGACAAGCCTTTCATGTGCCATCACTGTGGAAAGAGTTGCTCAAGAGAAGACAAGCTCAAGGTTCACATTAGAGTTCACACTGGAGAGAAGCCTTACAAGTGTCCTCAGTGTGAGAAGAGTTTCACAAGTCAAAGCAACATGAAACGTCATTTAAAAACTCATTCTGAGAATAAATAGCCTTTTTCCTCAGAGTGACGAGGTTTAGAAAAAGGAGTAATTTCTATAATCGTCTGTGCATTCATTTTGGAAGACATTCTCAGCCTCAGACGTCACGCCCACGGACGGTTGACTAAACGTCTGATGCATATGGCACACTTTTCTGGAAACACTTCAGGAATGTCGAAGTCGTCATCTGACTGGTTGAATTAAACCAGATTTCCGGGAGACGCGAGTGTCGCATTTGTTTTCGGTCTGCGGGGAAATAAAGATGCCGTGGCGCCAAACCCCTCACGAAAGAAGAAAGCCATCGTGTTTACAAATGTGACGCTGAACGTATATCAGGTCAACTAAACGCTGGATTTTCAAAAGTATGTGAAATATTTAAAGTTCGTAAAATACATCTGAGAGTTTCACACACCGGTTTGTTATTGTGACGACTTTTCCACGCCCCGAAACGTGACGCTAAATGAAACAAACTGATTGGTTGTTTGACATGTCGCTCAAACGGCCTCATGGACGGGCCTTGGCCAATAAAAGCTACCATACATTCCAGACCTTCAGCCGTCAGTCTGAGGGCTGGCTACGCAAGACTAGGTTACAGTAGATTCCCTCAAATTTCAAATATGTAGAGTATCACTAAATTCCATGTGTTGATTCCTCTGAATCAAAGTACTGGTCAAACTTTTACCATGCTGGGAAAAGCAACAGTGTAACTGGAAGGTAAATAAATTGACAAACTGAACAAAATGACTTGTTTCCACTGAATGTAGGTGTATTTTAGCTTATTGTTTAGGTGATTTCCATTGAATGTTGTAAAATCTGAATAAGTTTACTGATTGTGGAACTCTGGAAATACCAGGCAACTTTACATTTATGTGTATATATATATATATATATGTTATTATTATCAGCACAGTTCATTATTTGTTGTGTTTCCAGTAGCTTGTTTGTTCATATATGTATTGTCTTTGTTCCTTTGGTAATTACACATTAGAGAAAGTATTTTATGTATGTTTTTCTGATGGATGTACTTCCAGAGTTTGAGTTTCTATTGCGTCTTGTATTTATTAACTGAACTGTACACTCTTAATAATGGAAAATAAAGAATGACAACTGAATATTGTCTTTTTTTTGCCAATTAAAGAAAAGGAAAAGATAATAATCAACGAACCATTTCTTTATACTGTAAAAACTGTATTGTAAGCAAAATTCATATAAAAGAATATTACCATTGAAGTCAATAAGATCAGACCATTTAACCCTATTCATACTATCCTTATAGAAGACAAATTTGTTAATTTTCAGTGTGCATCTGTTATTCATAGAGCATAGAGCTGACATGGGGAGGAAAATTATGTGTTGGCGCAGCCATTTTTCATATGATAACTGGTAAATTGTAATAAATTATATGGAGGCAAAAACATGCTCACTACTCTGATGAACCAGAACTGCCTTTATTTGCATATGGCCTTTTATGGAAGATAGGTCACATAGGACATGAGCAGTATGAGGGCACACCCAATACAAACGTTAACACCCTCACTTGCTCTCATAATGTACAACACCGTATATCATTATAACAACATAACACATAGATAGTCTTGCATCTCCCTTGTGTTGAATTTACATACCAAACATAAAACTCTTGAATTTTTCTAGTTTAAACTTTGTCACTGGTTTAGTCATAACATCAGCCACTATTTCTTCTGTGGGACAATACTCAACTGTCACTTTGCCGTCACTCAGTGCTGATCGAATGAAATGATAGCGTACATCGACATGCTTGCATCTTTGGTGACACACTGGGTTCTTTCATAGAGCAATTGCACTTTGGTTATCTTCAAAGATTTGTACAGTCATTTTCCATACTGTTCAACATCCCTTCAAGATACATGCTTCCTTGTGTGGTTACAGCCAGTGCCATATACTCTGCTTCACATGTAGATAAAGCAACTGTGGACTGTTTCTTTGACTTCCAAGAGATCAAAGGACCATTCTGAGTAAGACTAAAACAGTAACCTGTTGTATTCCTTCTGCCCAGTCTGCATCACTAGGGCCTTTCGCACCACAGGAACCTTTTCATAGTATCCGAACTAACTGTGGAACTACCCACTTTTTGGCGTGTTCGCACCGCAGGAACTAGGAACCAGTTTGGAGGAACTAAATTAGCTCCTACTTCAGAGTAGGGTCTAAAACAGTTCTAGGCCCATATGAAAAAAAACTGTATGATTCATATACAGTAACCATATATCTTCCTTACTTAAATCGGCCAGAATTACCTTCTGTGTTTCCAATATATGTCCTATACAAAATCAATGGGAGTTGTCATACTCCAAATATATAATCAAAATTTTGTAATTTCAAAAATATATAATTTCAAAAGTCTTATAGAATAAAAACTTTTTATAATCTTGACAAAATACATATCATAGGAAAGTCTCAAGATTGGTTATTTTGTGATAGGAGTAATAGTGAGAGAGAAATTGATACATTTGTGACAGAAAAGTGCATAAAAAAAAATGGGGTTTGAATGGCACCCGGTGGTACATCAACTTCAAATTTGGAACACAACTTATTTAGACATATGGCTTTAATTTTATGCCAAATTTTGATTAAAACATATTTTGTAAAATATTTATTTTATATAATATATAACTGCTGTGTTTTACTACCTGGAGCTGACAGCTACTGGGAGGTTTTTGCTGTATTGTCAAACACTACCACACGTTGGTGGGCGGAGTCAGAGTAAATAGCCTCTGTCAATAGGAAAACAAAATAAATATAAAAAATACAGGAGAATAGCGTTTTCTTTTCATGAGACGGCAATCGAATATGCCGTTCTCTTTGGGCTCTGTACCTTACCGCCATAGTCTGGCATTTAAATATTCATAAGGGACGGCACTCGTCATGAAATTATGCACATATCCAAAAAGGAATTCATGATGTCTGAAGTAACAATTTTTACTAGTGAAAATTTAATCTTAACGTAAGAATTAAGTAGCAGATATCAAGAATTATGTTTATTACTTGGTTGTCATTTCGTTTATATATATATATATATATATATATATATATATACAGTATATATATACAGTATATATATTCATTTGCAGGATATGAATTCTTGATATCAGGGATTAGATTTATACTACTAATCATTGCAATTTTTCATATCAGGAAGTACATTTCTACTAGTAAAAAAGTTAATTCCTGATATCAACAATTTCAGTTTTTACTAGTTAAAATGCTAATTCTTGATATCAGGAATTAAATTTCAACAAGTAAAAATTAAAATTGTTGATATCTGTAATTGTATTTTCACTAGTTAAATGTCACCATAGGCTGTCATTCCATTTAAATTGTTGATATGAATAATTGATTTCTTACTAGTTGACTAAACTTGAGTGAGGCATTACTTCAAATTCAAAACAATTTAAAAACTGTAACGGGCTAAGAGAAAGGCTACCTTGGCTCCAAATGCTGTAACTTTTTATTACTTCATGATATCACCACAAAATGTAATTCACATACAGCACACATGTTGGGGAACATCACCAAAAAAGAATTTTTCTCCTAACTTATTTCTTTCATGAGATATTTAATGTCAAATAAGAATGTTATGAAAAAATATAGCTGCAAGCAGCAATCACGGGGCCAAGCACTCCAATGGCAAAGTCAGGAGCTAAACATGGCATGGAGCATCAGACCAAATGCAACAATGAGTAACAAAAGCAATAATTGCACGATTGCAATTGAAATGGCTGAAAATTATAAATAAAACCACCAGTAATATGATTAAATGGCTTATCACTTTTGGCCAATAGGTGGCGCTCTAATCAAAGCACTTTGTTGCGTTCTGTGTGAGTTGACAATGGCACACACAAAGTTTGGTGTAATTACGTCAAAGCTTTGCATAGATATAGTCTCAGACTAATTTTGGCAACATGCCTAAAATTTGTAGCAGCACTATACAAAAACGGTTTTATCTGTCGACATGAAATCCATAACTTTTTGTCAGCGTGGTCTGAAGATGATCCCATTCAATTTTGGTGAAAATCGGACGAACGGTCTAGGAGGAGTTCGAAAAAGTAGGTTTTCAACATGAATCAATATGGCGGACAGGAAGATCGGCTTATTATAGAATAATTGGTATGTATGTTGTCGGCATGACCCAAGGAATATTTTGAGACCAGTTTCATGACAACAGGCTGATGCAATCAAAAGTTATTAGCATTTCTGTAAGTTCAGTATTCAATGGTTACTGAATGGTCTATTACTCTTGACCAATAGGTGGCGCTGTGACCAAAATGACGTGGCTTGGTCAGAGTGAGGTGACAATGACACATGCAAAGTTTGGTGTAAATATCTCAAAGCTTTGCAGAGATACAGCCTCAGATGCAGTTTGGCATCTTTCCAGCAAATTTGTTGATACGTTAAACGAAAACCGTTTCGTGTATCGTCACGAAATCCATAACTTTTTGCCAGCATGGTCTGAAGATGATCAGAGTCAAATTTGGTGAAAATCGGACGAACGGTCTAGGAGGAGTTCGAAAAAGTAGGTTTTCAACATGAATCAAAATGGCGGACAGGAAGTTCAGCCCATTATGGCAAAATTGGTATCAATGTTCTCGGCACGAATCAAGGAATCTAGCAATACCAGTTTGATAACAATAGGCTAATGTACGCAAAAGTTATTAGCATTTTTCGAAATTTCGTTATAACTTTTGCCCCCAAATTTTTTGTGTACATTCAGGGCCTGGTACCGAACATTTTTGTAATTATTTGCGAAACGATACGCTAATGCGTTCTTAAGATACAGCAATTTAAAGGTAAATTCAAAATGGCCGACGCCCAAAATGGCTGAATTGGGAAAATTGGATATCATTCGACTCGGCATGATGTACTGAATCTAAACACACCAGTTTTGTGATTTTTGGTGAGAGCATTCAGAAGTTATGAGCAAAAATATGCAATTTTTATATCGCCTGACCACCAGGGATAGATATTTTAGTGTTCACACAACACATCTGAAAACCTTGCAGTGCTCTTATTTGTGATTAAATAAATCATGTTTTGTGTGAAATAACACAGAGAGTAGCTATGCTAAAGTTTCTCCTTTTGTTTTCCTGTTTCTATGTCAGGATGTCCATCCCAAGGTTATTACGGCAGCTGCAGTTTGTATGTAAAGTCTTGTCAAGACTTTGTCAAGACAAAGACTTCAGATGACTGCAACTGTACATGGACATATAAAACTGACCAATATTATCCTTATATTGCCTTTAAGGGTTAGTTTATTGATTTTGAAGCTTTGTATTATTGCAATGTCTGTAATATCTGTAAATGAACAATATTTATACTTTCTGAGTTTTGTGTATCTCTATGTCCATTTTCATTGTAAGGACCACTGCAGAGAATGAGGCAAAATGAATGATGAGTTTTGATTTTAGATTTTTTTTTAAATGTAATTTAAAACATTTTAACTGCTCTGATTATTGTTTGCTTGGTTTTGATTTTGCATTCATGTAAGTCTTGTAGTATTGTAACTCAGCTTTTGCTAAGATAGATGGTTAGTTTGTTGCTAGCAGAGGGATTCCAAAGTGAGTCTCAGTCGCCTCTGCCTGGATAAAGGGTATTTTTTAGATTGTAACCTTAAAAACATGCATTTTTTGTAAACATAAATGATGAGTTTTGTTAAAAGTGCTTATAGTTATAGAACTGTTAACTATATGGTTTACATAATGCTGTAGTAAGCATTAGTGTAGTAACATTTTTTGTTTGTTTGTTAGTTTTTTGTTCACACCATAGTTTTGATAGCTGCAACTGCTGTAGTAATGCCTATTTTTGTACAAAAGTATATAGTACTTTTTAATTATGTACCTTTGTAGTAAGTACAATAACAGCCATAGTTAAACCTTTGTTGTTGTAGTAAACCATATGATTGATTTTGTTTTTACTATGCTAAATTTTAAATGGTAATTAATTTTGTTATTTTAGTGCAAATGCTTTCTTATAACTATGGTTAGTTTTTGGCAGAGTACAAATAATTATGAATTGATTGGTTCTGTTTTGTGAATTGTGAAAATATGAATAAATGTGCTACTGTTATTCAGAGTGGTGTGTATTGTTTTAATATAAAGCAGCGCTGGCATTTAAAATGTCTTTTTAAAGTCGTAGGGTAGCCTATTATTTATAAAATTTATTTAATTAACATGGCTAGTATCTTAACATGGCTAATTAAGTACACTAACCTATAGATTGGAAGCGAAAGCACAATCAAAAAGTTAGCATTTTTAGATAGAACGGCGAGCATACTATTTCGACCATTTAAAGCTTGAAGTGGAAAAAAGAAGTGCTGGTACTCACCCCCATTTATTTATTTATTTATTTAAATGAATTAAATAAGTTTTTTTTTTAAATAATTCATGTAAGAATAATGCATGTATAGTGCCCCAATCAATCAATCAATCAATAATTAAATAAACGTTTTCAACAAATGAACAAATCGTGCTGCGATACCAAACAGAACCACAAGGAGATGCTACTAAATCGCCTGTCGGTAGAATCCATTCAGAAACGGTAAACGTCTGACTATTATCCTTGATGTGATTGCAAATGCCTGCTTTTTTGTTTTAAGATATTATTAAGATATGATTGCCGTTATAAAGTATTGATTCAAACAAGTAATGTATTCTACTACTCCGCGCGCCTCCCCGAACATGCTCTTGGGCCTGACACAATGAGGTAGACCGACTACTCTTGCGTTCATTCACGTTATTGGTTGAGATCAGAGGTGATTCCTTCTGGGCAGTGTGATTTATATTGAAGTTGAATTTACTTATTACTGTCCTTTGTAATCATATATGGGATCATAAAATTATCCATGCATTGACGATTTTATTCTGAGTATTGGTGTCCTGATAAATCGAGTCCACTTCAAGCACAGGTTAGAAATTAATCTGTTTGGCTAGCACAATAGCTATAGCAGAAAGAAAGAAATTAGGAAAGAAAGAGCTAAAAGTGTATAATTCTTGTAATAGCGTATTAATAGCTGTGATGGTGTTTTTGGCTGTACAGCGGACCTAGTTGAAAAGCATAATATGTTCGTGTATTTTCAATTTATTAATAGCATTTGTCTTTTAATTCATAAAGATATTTTAGCATTATTTAAGCATAGAAATACTTGTCAATTGGAATCCGTTTAAGTTAAATTATAGGCCGTTATAGATGGTCTGTCAATTCGACTTGAACTTCGTATAAGAGATAAAATTCCTCATATTAATTTGATACGTTAAATTAATATTAATGCACATCTTCCCTTGTATTATAGTGATGTTTCCCTCTTTTCACTTTTGTTCCTTGATATTAGTTATAAGGTATAGCCTACTTAAGAATATATTTATTTTTGCATTATAGTAGCCTATAATAGATAAATAGGCTATGCCTTTTCAAGAAAACGGGTTGTTTGTTCTGATTTCACTTTGAGGTTTCTGAGGATCTAAGATTTCTATAAGAATAAGATTTCATAAGAGTTCAATAAATGTGGATTTCATTGAATCCTTTTCGTATTGTCTGCATTTTATTGGAATAAAGAATTTCACATTTAATATTGAAGAAATTCAGGCTATTATTAAATATGGTATTTAATGTTAAGGTAGAAGATAAGAATAGAATAAAAAAGAGATCAATATTACATGCTTTGATATTGATTTATTACAAACTAATTTAAGTACTTAACCTACTAAGTAATAGGAAATTGAAGTACATTTTTAAAGGTCTGTTATAGTCCATAATTTTACTTTAAGTGAGTTGAATATAGAAGTATGCTTTAGGCCTATATGAAGTGAATGAATGAAGTGACATACTGCCAAGTATGATGACCTATACTCGGAATTCGTGCTCTGCATTTAACCCATCCAATGTGCACACACACAGCAGTGAACACACACACACCGTGAACACACACACACACACACAGCAGTGAACACACACACACCGTGAACACACACCCGGAGCAGTGGGCAGCCATTTATGCTGCGGCGCCCAGGGAGCAGTTGGGGGTTCGGTGCCTTGCTCAAGGGCACCTCAGTCGTGGTATTGAGGGTGGAGAGAGCGCTGGACATTCACTCCCCCCACCTACAATCCCTGCCGGCCAGAGACTCGAACCCGCAACCTTTGGATTACGAGGCCGACTCTCTAACCATTAGGCCACGACTTACCACGACATATGTTTAGTATTAAGGTAACTTTAGAATAAAGGTGTAGCCTATGTGTTCAGATTGTTACAGAATGTTTTAATATAATTAAAATATAGGCTAAGATGTTGTGATGTATGCCGGTGTCGGTGTGTCTTTCACGAGTTCACACTTACATATAATAAATGGAATAAAGATTATGCGTATTTGGCGTGCTGTCCGAGGGGAGGGCACTGAGCTCGGACCCCCCATAGGTTAGGACAGGAATAGTTGTAAGTGCGGAGAAGGGGTGGCGGAGGGATGTAGATAGAGTAGAGTCTGCTGAGTATATATACCCACCTGGTTTGATTACTGATTGTGCACCTCTTGTGTTAATTAGGTTGATTATCTGAACGTGCTCATCCCGAACTTTGTTAATAAAATATCATATTGTGTGGAGAGTGGGCACTGCAGGACATGGAGGCACCAGCGCAATCACTTGCATTTTTCAGTTGCAATGTTATTTTGTAGAAACAGAATAGGCTACTTAAAAGAATCATTTGTATTGACTGGAAATACTTGGGCTATTAAGATGCTGGGAAAGAGATTTAGGTAGGGAACATAGAATTGTTTTTCGTCAGTAATATGATAATATATCATATCATATTATGTCATATCATAGCCTACACTTTATTTGTCCAATTTGAGGGAAAATTCTTTTGAGCAATGCAGATAAAACCGTATAATAACAAGAACAACACATCAAGACATGCCTCGTCTTGCTCCATATTTCCATGTTGGCTATTATGTGAGCTATGGCAGTTTTAGCTGATTCTAAACTTTTCTAGATACTGGGGCAGACCGCTGACGTCGAGGTACGTGAAAAGGCTGAATTCAGTTCGTTTTTTCTGAGTTATGGGGAACAGAGTGTGAGTTACTGTAGATATTTTATTTATTTATTAATTAATTTATTTTATTTCTGCAAGATAGCTGAAGATTTGAAGGCAAAAGGGTTCATTTGTAATGAAGTGTTGTTAAGGGCTTGGAATGATGAAAGCGGTTATGCTGGCCCGTCCCACTGTAGCCAATCGGAAGCCCAGTCCCTCGGTCCTGAATAATTTGCATAGGACAGGTATAAATAGCGTTACTGCAGCCACTGCTGTCATTTGCCCGAGCGAGCCAATTAGGAGTTCTAGGACAACACTGATTGTGCGTGAGGTCGTGTCCAGAAGCGAAGGATGAGCAGTCCTGCTAAAGCACGGAAAGAAGGTGAAGACGCGGTGGAGGGCTTCCTGTTTGACGTGTCGCCCAGAAAGCAGTCTCGGAACAGTTCTTCGTTCTTCACTGCGGTTCTGCAGAGTGCCAGGCAGGAGTACCACAGGGTGGTCGTTTTCGCCATGGAAAAGCAAGCCGTCTTCGCTCAAGCTGAAAAGAACGGGAACTCGGTGCAGCTGCGGAACGTCAGGCGTAGCATAAGTAAGCATACTAATTGTTTGTCCAGATCAAGCTGACTAAAACTTGTATGGCGACTCGGTACTGAGACTGACGTGATTTCTGTTTTTCGTTTCTTCCTTAGGCTTCTCTGATCCAGACGGCTATGACGTCCTGTGCTGCGCTGCGCTCCGACCAGCTGCAAAAGATTGACTGTGGCGGAGGTGAAGGTGCTCGGTCCGAGGCAGAAGGTGCGAGTCGCAGAGCTGACGTTTTAGAGCCGTATATCTCCATGCCTCTGTTCTGTTTATGGCCCAAATCGACAGCGAACTAATGTCTATTTGTGCTTCTGTTTTTTTTTTTTTTTTTTTTAGGTTGGCGAGCTCTGAGCAAAGGTGGCACGGCAGGGTTCCGTCAGCAGGGTGGTCACGGTCGGCGGCTCGGACTGCGAGCTCAAAGAGGTTCACGTCTTGGACGGCACGGGCGAGATAAAGCTGACGTTGTGGGACACCTTCGTCAATGCTGCTGAGGCCGGCGATTCCTACGTCTTTAAGAACCTGTCTACCAGAGAGAGAGACGGGTGCATCTGCCTCTGTACCGGTCCGTCCAGCAGCATCGAGCAGATCGCGGACTTGGAGGTGGTGGAGGGAACTATGGTCGTGGCAGAAGACAGATCAACGGTGCTTTTAAGCGCCACAGTAAAGGGCATAGAAGTCACCATTCAACGCCGCTGTTCCCGCTGCCACAAAAACCAGAAGGAGTTTGCGGAAAAGTCCAAGACTCACAGGTGTGAGGGCTGCAGACTTAAGCAGCAGGCGCTGTCTTTCTCCGCCACCTTCGGAGGCAAAGCTACGGTTTGCACCGACAACGGCGAGGAAACCGTGCAGCTGTCCAGCTCGGCGCTGTCTAACTACCTGCGGGACGCCGGCCTCAGCAGCATGTTCAACGACGCGGAGGCGATCGAGGATCATTTTCTGGAGTGTCCGGCCCTAGACCTGAAAGTCAACGTGGACGGCTTCCTTTTGTCGGTGCAGCCAGCGGACGCCGGCCGGGCTGTCGGCGCGGAGCAGCAGGGGGACGCCGATGCAGACGAAGGCCCGGAACAGCCAGCCCAGCAAGGTGACGGAGAAACCGCGGAGGCGGGCGAGGCGGTTGTTTGAAGACGCGTTCTGAGTTCAGTTCCGTTTAGAAGATATGGTTTGCCTATTTGTCAAGGAAACGGGCTGTTTCTGCTGATTTCAAATGTGTTCAATAAAAGTTTCGTTTTTTGTCGAATACTTTTCGTATTGTCTTGTTTTATTGCAATAAAGGACATCAGATTTAATTTAAGAAATATACGCTGTTCTTGAATATGGCATTTAATATCAAGGAGAAAAGGGAAAGGAAAAAAAAATTTATGATCAATAGGCTATTATATGCTTTCTTATTGATTTATGACTTTAAGGAAATTATAACAGTACAGAGAGCACCATTTACTTAACACCAGAACATTTTCATATTATCCTATCCAAAGGGCTCTCTCTCTCTCTCTCTCTCTATATATATATAGCCCTTTGCAAGCAGGGTAATTTATTTATTAGTATAACCACTTTTTTTTGTAAATATGGTTAAGGTTTCATACATTATTCGTTTATTTATTGTAGTAATTTATTGTGATTTCCTATAAGAACCTATACAGTGTGTTGGCTATCATATTATTTTTTCGAACATGTTTATGAATCATTTTGTGGTTTAAAGTTTATTATTTTTCATATATGTATCTGTTACGGGGCTGACGAGACGTGCGGATCCATATGCAAAGCTTTATTATTAAACATGGTCAGAAACAGGCAGGGTCAGACAGTGGCAAACAGGTATGGCAAGGGCAAGACACAGCAATCCGTGGAACAAGCGTGGGTCAACGATCGGCGAACAGTATCCAAAGGGGCAAGGCAGAGAGATAATCCAGAGTCGAGAGCAATAAGTCCAAACAGGGAGCGAACAGAGTCCAAACGGCAGAGGCTAAGGGTAAATCCAGTAAACACGGGCAGGGTCAGACACGGCAGGAAAACAAGGCAAGACTAAGACAATGCTCTATGGCTCTGTAAAGCTGCTATCGCTTGGGGAGTGATAAATGCTAACAATACTCGGCCCTGAGCAAGAGCAAGTCCCAGGTTTATATGGTGTGTGGTGGTGATTGGAAAATGGTGATCAGGTGTGGGCGAAATAGTAAACAGCTGTGAATGTCGTCAGTGCAAAGGATTATGGGAAATTGAGTCCAATGTGTTTGTTGTGAGTGAAAAAGTCATAGTGGTGAACGGGTGACCTCTGGTGGTGGTAAACCTGGAGAGCATGGACCAGATTCGTGACAGTATCAATATTTTATTTTATTTTTAAATAGGCTACATACCTCTTCCACCTTGAATCTGAAGAAAAACAAACAAACAAACACCTATATTTTAGCATAAAAACCCTAGAGAGCCTTGGGAAGACAATTATATTGATGTGGTAGAAAATAGTTTGATTCAAAAGATTATAGATTATATTATTTTATCTGCATATTGCAATAGCTTGTCACGAAGCAATAACCATTGTTATTCAATAAAACTGATGTTAGTGAGTGGGATACGTCTTACAGATCCGTTTGATTGGTTGAGAGATTTTTGACAAGTAGACGTTGTTTTTGAATGAATAAGAGACGTATTGTTTCTTACTCTGCCATCGCTGTGTGGCCTTGTGCTAGTCTCGATCAGTCTCAAGCAGCGCGTGGACAAAATATGTAATGTTATAATTGTGCCATTTTTAGAAGTCATACTTAATAAAACACAACAGGAAATGTGAATAGCTTTGTTGCACTTAGGTTCAGTGTGGGGGACATTAAGACATTGTTACATTAGCCTGTGTTTCATGAATTACGTGTAAATCTTGTCGGTTTTGTGCTTTTAATCTGTCGGTTTCATAAAGACCATTTTATGCAGTTGTTGTATCTTGATTACTTAAACGAACTCCACCGCATTTCTTTCTCGTAAGTGGCCGCTACCATTTGTGAACGTAATGTGTTTGTCTCATTCACTTGAAGCTATTTTTAGATACAAAACGCAGCGTTATGCTGCTTGATATTACACATTAATGGAAAATTGACCGGTTCGTCGTTGAAAAATATGTTGTATAGGAACTGAAGTTCAGTAAATTGTACTACATACAATGTAGTTAAGAATTCAATTCATGCCATTTAGTAACAGAAGTCATGGCTTGTAATCTAATGTCATATCTTAATATAATAATCTGATATTAGTCTATCTTACTTCAATGTGCAAAAAGTATCATGTAGTGCAATGCAGCACTATTGACTAACTTATATTTGTTGTTTGTTTTTTAATGTAAAATGGGGAATGAATGGAGCAGTGCTGAGGTAAGTCAAATTTGACACGCAGCGTTCAGTAAATGGCACTGAAATGCATGTTATTTATGATGGTATTTTTTGTTACAGTTAGTAGGGATGTAACGATTCTCTCAATTCACGATTCAATATGATTCACAATTTTAAGTTCACGATTAGATTCGCGACTATTTTGTCTTTTTGTTAGCAAAATGAGATCTAAGACAAATTATAAATTATATTTATCCTTTTATTATTGCGCGAACAAAATGCAGTATGTTTGTTTGTGAAATTAAAATATAATACTAATAATATACTAATATAGCACTCGCATATTATTGCTCTCTTGTTGATTTTGATTGCTTTTATTGTCCATATTTGTAAGTTGCTTTGGATAACATCCTCTTGTAAATAACAAAATGTAAATAAAACTAAATTGAAATTTTAGAAGAAGCTTAATCCTATAAGTAACACACAAAATAAATCTTTTCATATAAACCAAATAAGGCTTTGTCTGTGCTCTTTCCATTTAAAATTAGAGGCAAGCACTGCATTTTAATCAGGATTCAAACAACAATGCTGCATGCATGGAACATGAGCAGTCTTTAAGTGTTTCTTTTGTTTCCACTGCAAATGAAGCGGTGCTGCACTGATGAACTTTAATATGCATTATACTCCGGCAAGATGAAAAGGAAAAAATACCATCTAAACCATTAATATAAAGTACTATCACTAATTGAATCGTGATTTGTATAGCATCTCAACTGATTTGAATCGTCACATATGAATCTGTTTTTAACTGGTTCGTGGTTAATCGTTACATCCCTAACAGGTAGTGTATTTTCTATTTATTAATCTCATAGTTAAATATGAAATGAATGAATAGAAATATGTAACACTTTTAGATTAAAATATCCAAAACCAATCTAAGTCTTCAAATTACTTGATATGTTATGCACTGTTTCACAGATAAGGCTTAAGTTAGTCCTAGAATTACACTGTTAGAATTGTTTTAAAAGAAAGCAATTTGGACTGTAATATCTTAACATACTTTTATGTCCATTGTTTGATCTGAACGTGCACACCAGTCATGCTTTTTCTAAGGCATGTTTATGAGACCTACCTAAAATTTAGGATTAGGCATTAATTAATTTAAGGCGAAGTATAAATGTAGTTTGTAAAACTACGCCTATCTGTTTTATTAGACAGATGAGCAAGTGTCTAGACATGTTTACTGACAAAAGTTTTAGTAGTATTGTTTAAACTCTTATTTTATTTTTTATTTACGGTAAATTATAGGTTTGTATCATGCCTCAGAGACTGTATTGTCAAAGGCTAAAATAGTATAAATAGAAAAAGGTTCATTTGTAGTAACAGTAATATTTTCTGCACCGTATAATGTATTTGCAAAATTGCTTGCAAGTAATTTAGAACAGGTTAAACAAGCTTTAATCTGATATTTTAATATCAATGTGCAATGTGTCTCATAGTTACTAATGCAACACACAGAATAATGCTATGTAATAACTTTCTACACACAAATTTTAGTATGACTGTTTTAAAGTTGTAAAATAGCGTTGTTAACCCACATGTTCATGAATGAAAGAAACTAAGTAGTTATGTTGACTATATGCTCTGCTAATTATATAAAGTAAAGACCCCCTATAAGAAACCTGTAATTACTAGTGCTGTCAATCGATTAAAAAAATTAACTAATTAATCACAATTTTTTCCTGAAATTAATCGCGATTAATCCCACCTAACATTAAACTTTTTAAATCTACTTTTATATTGCAATAATTTCACATTTAATCTTCAAATTAATGTAGAAACAACATAAAGACGGTATATTTTTAATATTTGATTAATGGCATCTTTTTAATGAATGAAGACCAGTATCACTGACACCAATATTGATGTCTCTATAAAATAATATTTTTTTCCCTAATATTTAACCATTGACTATTGCCATTCAACATTACAGTATAATTGAGAGCCATCAATTTGAATATTTATTAGACTTTAATAAAAATAACTTCTAATTTAAGTGAACTTAAACAATTTTCTCATAAACACAGTATAACCAATGTCATATTTAGCTACCTATGCCCTTCAGCAAGTAGGAAATATACAGAAATTGAATAAAGTTATCAAACACTAAATTCTAAATTAAATACAGATGAGTCCTTAAAGCTATAAAGTTATTGATTTCCTTTTTTTTTTTTTTTTTTTGTTCTTTGATGAACAGACATCACAGCAGCTGGGTTAATAGGTTATTTTGGCTGCTTTTTCTTTAAGAGCTGCCGAGGCGGATCTGACACGCATCGTGTTTTCTCTCTTTACACTCACTTTACATTTTCTGACCCACTTCAGGTCTTAAGGTCTCTATTAATGATCTGACGAGTGTGTTAGATGAGTGAGAAAGTGCAGGACAGTTTTGAAAACCATTTCAGAGACATGTTCTTAAATGTGACTCATATATTTCACGCAAGCACAGTTTTAATCACCTTCATGACTTAACTGACCACGACATTGCATGCACATCGTTTCTTTCGCGCTTTGATATGAAATGATAAAGGCTACAGCGTGCGGCAGCGCCTTTGTTCAGTACAGTACAGTTTCCGCGCTCCTTTGACTCACGCCTGATGCTGAAGTGAAGTTGAAGCACGCGTCTGAAACATCTCCTATTTGAAATGCTCGTAAAGACGTTCTGTGACTAAATTAGCAAGAAAAAAGAGACAGAGGCAGCAGTTGTGAGTGGGGTGGCCAACACTAGCCCCGCCCCTGTGTTAACGCCGTTAAATATTTTTAACGCGTTAAACTGAAAAAATTAATCACCTGCGTTAACACGCTAATTTCGACAGCACTAGTAATTACCTATAAGAAACTATTTGAGCATCAGTTTATTTTTGGGTGTGCAAACATTTGTAATTTGTGCAGGAAAGGTTTTTAGTAAAAAGGGAAGTACAAACTAATAATCAATGACTTATGATGAATATTCTATGTAAAACATTACAGGCTAGTTAGAAAAATGAAATGCCAGTGCACTAAACTTGTTTCTCTCTTGTGTTTTTATGTAATTTCAGATGCCTCGTGGAAAGGGTTTTCGTCGCTCCCAGGCAGCCAAGAGGAGGAATGCTGATTGTTACACGCTCGGCTCCTTCATGGACTTGCCAGAGGTTATGTCTCCTCTTGAAAAAAAGGCAACTCCCCACAGCTCTGACACACAGAGCCCTGACATAAAAAATGCCGACACAAAAAACGCTGACATAAAGAACTGTTTGAATAGCCGTAAGGCTCCTGAAAATGTTTCACAGTGTGTTCCAAAGTGTGCTGCAAGTGCTACCACAAGTGTACCAATGTCTCAGAAAAGCTGGAGTGATGTTACCAGAGCTTCACTTGTCAACAACTCTGATTATTTCCCACAGAAAGTTGTACGTGGTTCTTTCCATCAGGGTGATGTGCGATTTGGTTGGAACAGAAACCGTCAGTGTGCAATGAACAGTATCACAGCAGTCATGATGGGTGTGCTGAAGGATGTGCTGACGTGGACAACAGAGGACCTGAATGCTGTGCTGTTCCATGGAGATGAGCTGTACACATCGATGCGACTGCAGGGGAAGATCAAAGATCGAACAGGGCTGGGTCATGTTTCTGTTGCAGAACTGCCACGACTACACACACTTGATAACACAACATTCTTAATAAAGCATGGAGAATCTTTCTCAGGTGTTTTTGGTGTTGATTTCTATGATGAATCATTGCGAGATGTGTCCATGACTATAGAGGAAGCTCTTCAGAGGGCTCTGCTTGAGTGTGGTGCATGTTTGTTAAACATTAAAGAGTACATTTGTGCAGTCATGAAGGCAGGGTCAACATTTGCTGTAGTCGATCCCCATTCACGTAACCGTAAAGGTATGCCTGAAGGTAATGGAAGAAGCATTGTGGTTTATTGTGATGACACATACATGTTGTTTAATCATGTTTCTCACCTTGCCATGTCACTGAATGCCCAGGGAACAGATTTTGAAGTGACGTCTGTGAAAGCAACGGTAATTGGTAAGACCACAACTGTTGAGACGAGTCCTGAGTCTGGTCAGGAAGGCAGTGCCAGTCACACGTTTCACCCCGAAGCACAATGGAGGACCGCGAGTGTCTTCGAGAGTATGGTAAAGAGAGAGTAGGGAGTGTTGCACGTGATTTACCTACAAGCACAGCGGAGCACAGTAAGTGTATCAAAGACCATGGTAAATGCAGACGTGGAGACAAGCAAGAAAGTGCACACAAACTGGATCAGACATGCTTGGATTCAAGTAAGAAAAAGAGACGAGTGCAAACCGAGTCCAAACATGCAGACGTCAGCGAGTTGCATGATGATGACATCATTATTGTAGACCCAGTGAAAACTGAAGATTTAAAGTCTGCACAGCAGGATGTGAATTTATCAGTGGATCATGATGTGATTATAGGAGATACAGTACAAACTGAATTCAGTTTCAAACCTTTAAATTCAGCAGATAAGGATGCTCTGTGTGCACGTTTACGACTAATGAAAGCGTTGGTGTTCTAGACAAAAATCTTTCTTCTTTAGGAGTACCGTGCAAAACAAAATGCATTAAAGGAGATGGTAATTGCTTGTTTAGATCAATAGCACATGCAGTATGCGGAAATCAAGAGAAACACCTGATCATTAGACGTGCAATTGTGAAACATCTTGAAGCTAACAGTTCTAAATCTGTGAGATATCTAAGAGAAGAGTACAGATCAGTGAACGATTATTTGACACAGTCTAAAATGTATTTTTCTGGAACGTGGGGCAGTCATGTGGAATTATTTTGTGCAGCCGACCTTTTAAAAATAAATGTAATGACCTTTAATCTGCCCTACAAAGCAAAAAGGCAGTAACTGCATTTTTGGTCAAAAATGAGTTATCATTTTCATGACATTCAAGGCATCCTTTGTTATGTGACAAAACATCTTATCTCAAATGTGTGTCGTTTTGGAGAAAAATGGTAGTCGTTTGTACAGTAACTGCAAAAAGCCCTAGTGAAACAAAGCATGAGTACAGTAACATCCATTACTGTATTCTTGTTATGTTTTAACTGACAAAAAATAACCGTGTTGCTGCGCAGTGAAGTTACTGTTGCCATGGTGAACACACAAAGCTGATTTCGCGGCATCCTCACGGGACGGTTTTAACATTTGCGATTTCACCCTTCTAACTTCACACAAATTTTGTTTGAGATGGCACAAAGCCGGGGAAAGAAGATGGTCGAACTGGCGTTGAAAAGAAAATACCCGGAGAATGGTAAGTAACAGTGACAGATTAAACATTTAGAGGCTATCACAATATAAACAGCTGTCAGCCGCCAGGGCGGGACTTCCTCTCAGAGGTCCATTCAGATAGCATTATGCTAATTGACAGGCGATGTTTTAAATAGCTTTGCTTACCTGCCCCTGATCCTCCCTGCTCCTAGCTGTAACTTTATCCTCTGTAACTTCACATCATTGCCGATGCCATGTCATCATTTTGTTGTTAATGTCACAAAGTTATAATCCATAGGCTAATCATTCACGTCGTTGTTGTCCAGCAGGAGAATATAACTGTCCATAAACACAGCTATCGGTGTAACAGTTATTCTTTAACGTGACAGGTGTCTGTTCAACTTAAAATACACTCTCTTCGCGGCCGCTGTTTGAAGACTATGTCCGCTGTTTAGAGAAGTTAGCGAGTTGTGAGCAGTCTTGTCATTTCCATGATGGGGAAGTCGAACTCTAGGCCACTGGTTCCATCCAAGGACTAGAGAGGAAAGCAGACTGCAGTCAAAAAGATGGACGCGAAGACCCTTGATGACCACATTGAGTCCTTCCATCCTTGTGTGAGCCATTACAGACGGGAGCATGCCCCAAATCGACGGTACCTGCCAAGTGACATCACAATAAAGATGATGCATTCAGACTACCTGGATAAAGGAAACGCCTGCTCCTATGAAGCTTACAGGAAGATTATAAAAGACAAAAAAAATCAGCTTTGCCAAACTTGGGGAGGAGCAATGTGAGGACTGTTTGGAACATGCGAACTGCCACACAGGGGAGACTGAAAGCTTAGATTGCCCAGAGTGCCTAAGGTGGAACAAACATAAGCAGTCTGCCCTAGAGAGCCGCCAAAGCTACCAGGCAGATGCAGAGAGGGACTGGCCAGACATGACATCAGACATATTCTGGGTGGACAACTGCAGTGCACAGAATAAGAACTGGTGCCTTCTATCCTCACTCGTCACTCTTGTGAACAGTGACACCATTTCACAGGAGGACATCACTCTAAAGTTTTTTGAGAGGGGACACACGTTCATGAGCGCAGACAGTTTCCATCATGGTGTCGAGCAGCAAATGAGGAGCCGTCCAGGTGGTGTGGTCTACGACTTCGAGGACTTTGTGAGTGTTGTGGCAAGCTCCAACTCCAGGAAGGTGGAGGTTGTCAAATTGGAGAATGCCAATGTGCTAGATTGGAGGGATGGCCACTCCACCGTCAAGGTCAAGAAAGCGCAAGCACCAAAGCTTGGGGAGATGGTGGAGATACAGGTGCGGCGTGGCTCCAAGAGCATATTTTACAAATTATCCCATACGGAGAATGAATTTATGGAATTGGACTTCCTCATGAAGAAATTCTCGCTGAAGGTGCCCACTCTTTTGCGACCACAGAATAGAGGGGTTGAGGAGGTCAAGAAGAGAGACATCATCTGTAATCTTTGTCCTCTCATGCCACCAAACAGGAGGGTGTTCTGGTATTCCCTGCCTGTGAGCAATGTTGTGGGGGATGAGGAGTAATAACCATATGAAATGTGGTGTTCATCAATTATTTGTATTATTATTATTATTATCATCATTATCATTATTTTATTTATATATATATATATACAATCTATAATTAAATGTATGTTTACTAATTTGAAATATCTGTCCCATGTATTAATTTCATTCAGTACTTTGTGTTTATAAACCTACTGAAACAGATACTGCACCATATAAAATCATCAACTTGTTTATCTTAGTTATCATCATAAGAGTTTGAAAAGCCTTAGAAACACTTAGGCAAAATGATTTTGTTTTGCTCTGTTGAATTGGAGTTTAACTTGCCTATATTGCTCCAAAGAAAAGTTGTTTTGCAGTGCTTTAACATTAATGTGATTTGTAGGTATAGCAGATACTACATTACAGATACAGAAACACCCCCAGACACACATTAATCTAATACTCACACATAATAATATGGTCCTATTCAAAATAAATTGTCCCCATTTGGGCCTTGATACAGCTTAGTTTTGATAAGCAGCCGTTTCAGCACCAGAACAGCTTCCGGGTGGAAAATATTGACCTAAAATGGTCAAATTAGTTTGGGTTTGGTATATCCATGTTCAGGAAAACAAATGGTTCCAATTATTTCAAATACAGTGTATCTAACACACCCAGAGCCCAAGTTGTGGCAAAATAGTTTTTGGAGAATCTGTAGTTACTGCCTTTTTCCTTGGTATGGTGCCACGTTTTTGGTAAGTAATACAAAGCAAGAATACAGTAACTGCAAAATAGGGGTAACATATCAAATTAAATATGAGGATTGGTATGTACAAAGAATAAGCTAATATAAAGTAACAAAACAGCCACATGTCCAATAATCTACCTACAACTACTTAGGCTGGATGACAGGATAACTTTAAAGTCATTTTTCTCAGTTCAGCACTCGGTGTAGTTACTGCCTTTTTGCTTTGTAGGGCAGAGTAATGCTGTACACCTCAGTGTAAACATCGCTTTTCAAAAGTAGCGGCATTCAATTCTGGGCAATACTCACAAAGTTTAGCCACTTTGACCCATTTATTGTAACTATATTTTGTGGACAAAAGAAGCCCAGTCCCATGGAAGAGTTTCTTTCAGACTTTTTGAACGAGTACAAGCATCTCCAGGACAATGGGATAAGTTATGAAGACCAGACTTACAACGTACATATTGAAGTTTTGATCTGTGATGCCCCGGCAAGAGCATATCTGAAATGTATCAAGAATCACAATTCCAGTTTATGAAAGATGTGTAATCAGAGGTGAGCATATCGAGGGAAGAATTGTGTTCAATGAACAGGAATGCTGTCTTCGAACAGATGAAGCTTTCAGTAGAAAAGAGTACAGCAGCCACCAAACCAGTGTCAGCCCCTTAATTCCAGCATCAATTCCTTGCATGAGCTCTTTTGTTTTAGATTACATGCATATGGTCATCTTGGGAGTTGTTAGACGCCACATGTTGTTCTTGACTAAAGGCCCGAACCACTGTCGTTTGTCTGTAAGGCAAAAGGGGGAGATATCCCAAAAACTGAATGGGCAACCCCAGGGTTTACATGATCTGGACAGGTGGAAGGCCACTGAATTAAGGCAGTTTTTGTTATATACAGGACCTGTGGTCCTGAAAGATGTGTTGTCTTCTGAGAAATACAGCCATTTCCTGTCATTAACTGTGGCAATGTCCATAATGCTGGAGTCAGATGACAAGATCCGGAATGTTTACCTTCAGTTTGCCCAAGAGCTAATGAAGCACTTTGTCATGTGTAGTGCTGACCTGTATGGCAAGTGTTTTCCTGTGTACAATGAACATGGACTATTGCACCTTCAGGAAGATGTCAGACACTTCAACCGTTCACTAAATGAAATGAGCTGTTTTCCTTTCGAAAACTAATTGCAAAAAATAAAAAAATGTGTGAGGAATGGGAAAAGTCCCCTGGAACAGGTCACCGGGCGTTTGTCTGAGATTGAACATGCAGAAAACAACAACCTGAGCAAAACGCAACATGCCACACAGCCTGTGCTTGCTTCTCTGAAAGAGAAAGACTCTTGTTTTCTCTTGAAAGATGAAAGCTTTGCTTTCACTCAAGAAAAAAATGCAGATGGAACTTTTGTGTGCAAAATTCTTAAGCAGCGCTACACTACAACACTGTTTCATCAACCGTGCAGCGCCATACTTCTGAATATAGTGTGCACTGGCAATGGACAGGGCAGGATGAAAAGAGGACTACTGCATAAAACAGATCTCATCCGCAAGAAACGGGTGGTTATGTCCTTATACCCCTACACCATGGCATGGAGCACAAATGTTAAAGGTTGAATTTAGTCTAATCTCCATTTTAATTAACTGTAGAAGAGTACACTGTAATGGTGTTAATAATATCAGGTGTTCCTGTAGCTTAACTAGTAGAAGAAGGTGTTAGCAATGTCATTAGTCAAGGGTTTGATTCCTAAGGACCACACATACTGATACAAATGTATACTTTCCTCTTCTACTACAAGTTGATATGGACATGGAATTAACTGATAAACTAACATGCATCTTAAAGTAACATGCATATACTCTCCTTTTCGGACCACGTTTGCCAGGGCTGTCTGGGTGGAAAATGGAAAGGAAATAGAAGGCACACTTCCCGATAATTGGATAAACCTAAATAACAAAACAGTTAAATGGCCAAAAAATAGAACAAAACAAGCTTTCAGGATGAAAAAAGACCCCCAGGATGACTGGCTGATATTCTCATTAATTAAAAGAAATTGATTAAAGGAACACTCCACTTTTTTGGAAATTGAGTTTTTTGAATCCATTCAGCCAATCTTCAGGTCTGGCGGTAGCACTTTTAGCGCATCTTAGCATAGATCATTGAATCAGATTAGACAGTTAGCATCTCGCTCAAAAATGACCAAAGAGTTTCAATATTTTTCCTATTTAAAGCTTGACTCTTCTGTAGTTATAGTGTGTACTAAGACTGACGGAAAATGAAACACGATTTTCTAGGCCGATATGTCTAGGAACTACACTCTCGTTTCAGCGTAATAATCAAGGAACTTTGCTGCCGTACCATGGGTGCAACAGGCGCAATGATATTACGCAGCGTCTGAAAGTAGTCCCCAGCTAGGTAACTAGTTATGATATAGCTGGAGACTACTTTCAGGCGCTGCATCATATTGCACCTGCTGCAGCCACGGTACGGCAGCAAAGTTCCTGCACCCTGCTGCGCCTTCCATACCAAGTTGATATTTCCATTTATTTTGTGTATGTGAACAATTTAAATTCATATGTTTATGCAGGGCTGAGCAATGTAGACAGTCACAGAAATGTAGTTTTGTTTGCTATGATGTAAACAGGAGATTTATGAGATTTATTGGGCGGTATTATAAGAGTTTTCACTCAGTGAACATGTGCTATGGTTGAAGTGACAAAAAAAAAAAAAGATTCTTAATAAAATAACAGGTCAAATGATGTCTCTAGGGCAGGGGTACTCAAATTCAGAGGCCAAGCGGGCCGCATTTAAACTACAGAAGGGCCACAAATTACAATTTGCATAATCAGACTTTAAGACAATATACTGATTTAGAAATACAGTTTATTACTTATCTAAGTCATGTTTGTCTTTGTCATATTTAAAATCAGACTGTGCATGAAAATATATATATATATATTTTCAAAGAGTAAAAATCTGGAACAAAATATTGGAGTTTGTCTTGCTATATTGAACAGAGAATTGTACAAATTCAAAATGCTAAAACTAAACATTCTCGAGCAAACATACTTCACAAAGTACTTTAGAAAGAAATATTATTTTCCATATTTATATTAACTATATTGTATCAATATTTTATTTTTAAAATACAGTAGATATCACTATTCTCCAACCATGATTCTGGAAAAAGACAGACAACTAATCAAAATAACGTAATTGGCTAGAGTTTCTATAAAAAAATTGCTGCTGTCTATTTTAGAATACAATATTCAACGAATTGATAAAAAAGTTAAACAAATGATTCATAACTCAACTTAATGACTTGCTCAGAAAGACTTCACTTGTTCCGTTCCTGAATGAATCACTTGTCGAACTATAAACTTTTAATAGCGATACAAAAGTCTTTGTAAAGATGTTTTATAGGTAAACTGCTCTCTCTGGATCAGCGGCAGCGCGAGCGCAGATTTGAACGTTACATTGTGATTTAAGGCTTTAATAGACATGAATCCTGTCATTTATGAACAAGATCGTGTGGGTGATTGAATCTGTTCGGGATTTATTTAAATATCCAACAGTATGCGACAATAAACATACGGCGCAACAATATATGGTTTTAACCGTGTTCTTCAAGCCATCAATGGTATTTTCATAATAATAAAGTATATTTATAATCCAATGATAATCGACATTGCCTTTATCATATAGAATATATTATCTGCCTTGTTCTGTGACAAAAACCGGACATCAGCTCACAAAATGAAGTTATTTCAAACACTCGACTGATGTTGTGGTGTAAAATCATGTTGGACAATGCTTCTGTTTTAAGTTGTTTGGGGCGCGTGGTTAGTTACAGCGCTTGCAGAGATCCAGCAGCTTTTACTACTGCAATTGTATAGGCTATATTTAATAATTTTTTCAAAATCAAACTACCTAATATTTTGAGCGCAAACTGTAATAAAAATACGTTAATCTTCAGCATGACGCGGGCCACAAAATCAGACACAGCACTGGCACCAGGGATACCAGCCTCCGATACAGCTATGATGGTAATAGCTGTGTACCATTCATTTTTAACAATACAGATTTTCAAATATAATTACAATCTTTATGTTTTGGGGCCCAGATGTGTTTTCTTACACAGGAACTGGAGTTGCAGGGTCTCAGCGCTCAACCGATATATTCCCAATGCCCACCGCAAGTAAGTGTTAAAGTATTTCAACCGATGTCAAAAGCACCCAAACTGAACTGAACAAGACGCATTGCTCAAGCAAACTAGATGTTCTTATTAAGCGAGCTTTACAGTGGCTGAATATGGTGCTGTTTTGTAGAAATTAATCAGCACAGTTTCACAAGGACTTCTTCTTCCATGTGCTGACAAATACAGCATTTTTAGTTATTTTTGACTTAAACATTTGGGAAGTTTGGACTTTCTTCTAACTACCTGGTGTTTACTTACCTTGTATCTTTCATTATCTGATTTCCAACAATCTCTTTGTTGTTTAGTTACCAGTGTTTACCCACTTCAGGCTTCAGCATCACAATGTTCATTCTTGATATTTCAGGGAACCAAGGTTGCATTGGATGTTTCCCCCCCCCCAAATCATGCAGCTCCAATAAATGTGCATGTTTTTTTGTTTTGTTTTTTCAGAAAATGTCATTAAAAAGTCTTAACAAAATTAATTGAAATACACATGGAGGTCAGACGCCTTGGTAGAAGTGAGCCAGCCTTTTCAGCCGCACACATCAAGAGGTTGGAGTGCTTGGAGGATTTCGAGAGACTATATACAGCTAGTGCTGGTTCGATTCTGATTCACAAGCTCTCAATTATCAGACATTGAGCACCCCCATCTAGCCAAAACGGCATGATCCTAACACCCCGTGAATATTCGACTGTGAGATTGGGAGTCGAATCAGGCTCCTCCTATCAAAGCATCGAATCATTGACTTTTTGGAGTCATCCCTAATACCAGAAGAGAAACATTTAAAAAATATTACAGATCCTAATTTGAACACTATGTTTGAGTGTTACAATAACTGTATTAATAGGGCTAGTATTATAATAATGTTAATATTATAATTCTCTTTTCTTATTTTATGCATAAAATTGCATAAAAGTGTTAATGAGCAGCTGACGAGTAGCACTGTTTCAGTGCAAGATTTTCCTCTTTTGGACTTCGAACCCTGGCTAACGAGCTTGTGCAGCGCTGTCAGAATAAATGCAATTCATGCGTTTATGAGAAAACATAACGCTCTACAGTTTATTTACTAATTGTTTAAGGCGATTTCAGTCATCATACAGTAACCAGCAACAACCACCTCTTCTCATTGGAGACATGCGACGCAGCGCTAAACAGTCTCTCCCTGTCGGTGCTTGTAATGGTTTTTGTGTCTTTCTCGAACAGTTTTAAATGCTTCCAAACTGCAGACCTGTTCGCTGCATTAGTGCGCGCCTCTATTTGATCGCATCACAATTTATTCAGTCTTTTCACTTATTCAGCCGAACACCGAGAGCTATTTAAGGCTGAATAATTTAGTTTGCCAAACATTCGGTGCATCCCTAATTGGAATCGAGCTTCTTCAGTGATGTTCGGCAGTTTAACTTAGTAATTAAGCAAAACAGAATATCAACAATAACTAAGTGGCATCTACTCAGTTTTGTACAACATTGCACTTCAATATTATTGTAGCAAAACCCCAGCCAGACAATGGTGAAGCGTACTGATATTTCAAAAAGCCTTTATTTTCTTACGCTTTTTTCTTCTTGAAACACCGTAAGAGCTACAGGACAGATAAATAACATCAAATTAGCTCTTACGAACCCAAACATTAGCCGAAGGCCACATTAAACAATATATTGTATATATATATATATATATAACAATATTACAAATAGCCATTTATAAAAACCTTTTTATGACGTTGCCTCAGTCAGTATTAACAATGCTGAAAAGTTTGTTAACATAACTTCACATGACATAAGTGATACACATTTAAACACTTCAAGTCGAATAAATTAACCTACATATCAATGCACATAAACATTAAACAAACCAAACACAATACCTTGTTCCCGTTCCAGCTAGGTGCTTAATTATCCCCTCCTTTTCTTTAGAATGATTTCGGAGTGTTTAGAGCGACATGATATTTTTTCCCCTTTTGTCCATGTGTGCGTCTCACTAACAAGTCCCCCTTTCTAGATGCGAAATTAACGTTCTACTATGGAGGCGGAAATAAAGGACTCATTACATTAACAGGGACAATAAAGCGGAGGAGTAATTACCTTATTTACTCTCTTCTGAGAGTTAGTTACACTCCCACCAATCATGAGTGAATAATGGAACGGTACACAGACTGCATTAGGCACGAATGATTTTAACTGAAAATTGCCTTCCCTGAGCCTGTATAAAAACAAACAAAAAAAAAACTTAAGCCAAAGTTGGAAACATAACTATAACTATGTAATATTATGCGCTATGGAGGGAAGGAGCAGATTTAGTTAGTCTCCAGCAGCAGAACAAGCTTCTGGACTGGGTGCTCAACTTCGGACACCTTGTGAAGACGCTCTCCTTTCTTGCCAAGCTTACTGTCACCAAGCTGGATTTTAACTCTCCGTACAAGTCCATCTTTATCAGTAGTGGCTTCTGAAACTCTACCCAATCTCCACTCGTTCCTGTGCACATCCTCTCCTTTTATGATTACAACATCTCCAACTTGTAAATTTCTTCTTGGAGCATGCCAGCGCTGTCTGAGAGCAATGTTGGCAAGGTATTCCTTTCGCCATCGACTCCAAAACTGTTCTGCAAGGTATTGAACATGTCTCCACCTTTTCTTGCTATACACATCTTCTCTGACAAATTCACCAGGGGGAGGCAAGGCCTGAACAGATTTCATCGTCAGAAGATGATTAGGGGTGAGTGGTTCGAGGCTATGGGGGTCACTGAGGTTGTCAACAGTCAGAGGACGACTGTTGACTATAGCCATAGCCTCATAGAAAAAGGCCCGTAGCGAAGCATCATTTAGTCTACCAGAGGAAAGAGCAAGAGTGGACCTCAGAACGCTTCTCACTGTCCTTATTTGTCTTTCCCACACCCCTCCTGCATGGCTAGAATGGGGTGCGTTCATGCTGAAGTCGCACTGCTTCTCTGCAAGAAATACAGTCAGACGGTCTGCATCGACTTCCTTTAGAGCTTCTCTGAACTCATTTTTGGCTCCTACGAAGTTGCTTCCTTGATCAGACTTGATCTGACGAACAGCACCACGTATAGCGATGAAACATCGAAGACCATTGATGAAGGCATCTGTCGACATGTCTTCAAGAATCTCAATATGAATAGCACGGGAGCTAAGACAAGAGAAGATAAGACCGTACCTCTTGTTCTCTTTTCTTCCTTGTTTTGTAAGGAATGGCCCGAAGCAGTCCATGCCGCAGAAAGTGAAGGGAGGCGATGGCTCCAACCGTTCAGGGGGTAGATCGGCCATCCTTTGCTCTTCCATAGGTTTGCGTTGCCGTCTACAGGTGACACATTGACGAATGTAGGATGCAACTGCCCGGTTGATTCCTGTTATCCAGTAGCCACTGCGTCTTATTTCATTAATGGTAAGACCTTTACCTTGATGTTTCATCTTCTCGTGGTGATAGGCAATAATCATCCTTGTGATATGATGATCTTTGGGAATGATTGCAGGGTGCTTGATAAAGTTGGGAAGAGAGGAGTTGCACAGTCTCCCTCCCACCCTGAGGACACCGTCGTCGTGGAGAAAAGCGTCAAGAGAGTGTAACGGATTGTGATGTGGTAGAGGGATCCCTTTGCTCAGCAGTTTCAACTCTTCTTTATACACTTTTTTCTGCAGATCTTTGATTAGGCAATGTTCTGCCTCTTCTCGTTCTGTTACAGTGGTGAGACTGTTTGATCTGTTCTTGCTTATGCGCCTGAGAATGCGTGCAACCGCTCGTGTAGCTAGCGACCAAGATGAGAACTTAGACAAGCGATCAATGAGGCTCACGCGTTCAGTGGTTTTGGTACTGAGCGCTAGAGCACTCCTAACCTCTGGATCTCCGACTGTTAACTCTGGTGCTTCATCTGTAGACAGCTTTATTTCCTTGTTCCATAAGAACTTGGGCCCAGTGAGCCAGGTAGATGACAAAAACTCACTGGCAGTTAAGCCCCGAGAAGCATGGTCAGCAGGATTCTCGTTTGTTGGGACATATCGCCACTGTTGTGGGGCTGAGCTGAGCTGAATCTTCTGAATCCGGTTAGCCACAAACGTGTGGAATCGTCGTGCTTCGTTTCTTATATAACCTAAGACCACTTTAGAGTCGGTCCAGAAGAACTCCTCTGCATTAATACATCCCATTTCCTCCTTAAGCATGTTGCTTATCTTCACGGAAACAACTGCTGCTGTCAATTCTAATCTAGGGATGGTAGTGACCTTGATTGGAGAGACACGTGATTTTCCTACAACTAAGGCACAATGAATATCGCCCTCTTCGTTTTGGAGTCGCAGGTATGAACACTGGCCGTAACCCTTCATACTGGCATCAGAAAAGTGATGCAGCTCTGTCTTTGAGACCCTTCCAAATCCAGCAGGTGAGTATGTACGGGACATGGTGAAATTATCTAAGTGGGCTAGATCACTTCTCCATTGTTCCCATTTCGGGCGAAGCTCGTCAGTGAGAGGATCGTCCCAGCCAGTGCCCCGTCTGCACATCTCCTGAAGAATGATCTTCGCTTTGAGGACGACTGGCGCCACAAACCCAAGAGGATCGTACAGAGAAGCCACTGTAGATAAAACGCCGCGTCGTGTTGCTGGCTGTTCCTTGAGGCTGACGTTAAGCCTGAAGCGGTCAGATTCCACATCCCATTGCATCCCGAGAGCTCTCTCGAGTGGCAAATCATCAAATACGAGATCCATATCCTTCACGTTGGTTGCTCGTTCGGAGAGTGGTATACTCTCTAAAACCTTTCTGTCATTAGACACAAACTTATGTAGACGGAGACCACCCATAGCGCAGAGTTCACGAGCTTCCCTGGCAAGCTGAATAGCATCTTCAGTGTTTTCAACACTTGCGAGCCCATCGTCTACATAAAAGTCCCTCATAACAAATCTCGAGCCTTGAGTGTAGATGTCGCGATTCTCCTTAGCTAGATGTTTCATCCCATAGTTTGCACATCCCGGAGAGGAAGCTGCACCAAACAGATGCACTTTCATGCGAAACTCGCTGGGCTGGGAGTTCAAATCTCCTTGCTTCCACCAAAGAAAGCGCAGAAAGTTTCGATCAGCTTCAACCACATGAAACTGATGGAACATCTTCTGAATGTCGCACATCACTGCAACGGGGTGCTGTCGGAAACGGATGAGAACTCCACTTAAGTTGTTCAACATGTCAGGCCCAGAGAGGAGGTGATCATTCAAGCTTGTTCCTTTGTATCTGGCTGAGCAATCGAACACTACACGAAGTTTATCTGGCTTCTTCGCATGATGCACGCCATGATGGGGAATATACCATCTCTCCCCTTCACTCCCACCGTCCTTGACCTGCTCAGCATCTCCGTTTCCGATGACTTCCTCCATGAACTCAACATAATGCTTCTTATACCTTTCATCCCGTTGCAATTTCCTTTTGAGGTGAAGGAGGCGTGTCATAGCTGAGCCTTTGTTGTCAGGCAAGCTGGGTCTGGTTTTGAAGGGCAAAGGCATTTCATAATGGCCATGCATATTTTTCCTTATTCCATCATCCAGTCTGTTGAGGAATGTGATGTCGTCTTGTGACACAATTTTGCTGTCGTCACTGCCATCTTTGAAGTCAGACTCTAAGATGCGAATGACGTCGGTAGGAGTTATCGGAGGTAGCTCCTTAACTGAAATTCTGTGACACAGATGATGTGTGCTCAACGCATCATGATTTTGTAGTGAGCGCCCTACAATACTCCATCCTAAATCAGTCCTTACAGCGTAGGGATCCTCGTCTTCTCCTAAAAGGACTTGCCTTGGTGCCATAGCTCTTGAGCAGTTGTAGCCGATCAAAAGACCTACTACACAGTCCTTCAGTGGTTGGATTTCATCCACTATTTCTGCAAGATGACTCCACTGTTTAGCCGTCTCACAAGTGGGAATGTGAGAGCGGTTAACAGGTATGCAGTCCTTTGTATAGGCGACTGGAAGATCAACTTGAACTGCAGAACTATATCCTCTAACACGAAGTCCAGAGACACCTTCGCTTGTGAGCACTGTATCCTTTCCACTCATCGTCGTCAACTTCAGTTTCACTGGATACTTGTCAGCATCAAGACCATCACTCACTTCTTGGTCAATAAACGTGGTATCGCTTTGAGTGTCGAGTAGTGCATAGACAAGTTTCTCAGTAGTTGGATCATTTTTAGATGAAACCCAGACTGGTATCACCATTGATGTGTTGAATGAGCCTTCACCTGATACACTGAGTGACGTTGCAGCAGCACCTTGATTTGTCTCTGGTTCTGATGTAGACCTTTCCCTTTTATAGTTGTCATCATGCAGGGCTGTAGGATGCTTTCCCTTACAGTGGTCACAAAAATGACGATGACGGCAGTCTCTCACACTGTGGCCGGGTTTCAGGCATCCATAGCAGAGTTTCTTCTCCTTTATGTAGTTGCGTCGCTCAACCAACACCATCTCAGTGAACTTGGAGCATGCATGAAGCTGGTGTCTATTATCTTGACAAAGAATACATGAAGTCTTAACCTTCCTCTGTTCTGACTTGTGATTTTCATTGTCAGTGACTGTTTGAGTGGTAAGAACACTGGCCTTGTTTTTCTTCACTTCTCTGAGATTTCTCTTCTCAGTGATAGAATCTGATGAACGAAGGGCATGAAAGGACGTAATGGGATTGCAAGCAATCTCGGCTTCATTTGACGTGAATCTAGCAAACTCCTTGAAACTTGGGAATTCTTGATTTTCATTTAGGCTTTGCGTGACTTGTCGGTTCCAGCGTAAAGCTGCCCAGTCTGGTAATTTGTGAACGAGCTTCCGATTCTCCTCCCAGTCATTTAATATGTCGAGACCCTTGACATGAGGAATGGCATCTTGACAAGCATTCAGAAAATCTGAGAAGCGTCTCAGTCCTTCAGCATCCTTTGATGGAATTCTCGGCCAGTTGGTGAGCCTCTCTCTGAATGCTTTCTGAATGGCAAATGGCTGGCCAAAGCGACGTTCTAGTTTGTCCCATGCGTCTTGGTATGCTTCATTGTCATTTCGGTAGAAGTTGCCATCTAAAACCTGCCGTGCTGGGCCACCAACGTATTTTTTCAGGTAGTATAGTTTTTCAGCTGGTGTGATTACTCTTTGGTCAATGAGTGAGGTGAATGCTGCCTTCCATTCAATGAATTGTATGGGATCGCCATTGAAGACAAATGGCTCAGGAACAGGAAGCCTATTTAAGGCTATGTTGTCTTGAAGGATCTGAGCGAGAGAGGGAATGTCTGTATAACGGGGCGATGCAACTTGAGAGAGGGGCGCTGTAGTTACAGGCATATTCTTTGCTTCCATGTTCCTTTCCTTTTTAACATAGTTAGCATCCTTGTGATCTGTCTCCTTTTCGTAGATCTGCAACTTGGCTTGAGCTGCCCGTATCTCTTTCTCTGCCTGCAATCGCTCCAACTCACGCCTTTGTGCCTCTAGAGCCTTGCGTTGTTGTTCCTCTAACTCTCTTATGGATTCCTTTTGCCTTTCTTCCTCTAGCAGCATCTGATAATTTGCTTCTTTTACTGCTAGTTCAGCTGCTGCATCCACGCGTTTTGCTGTCATGGCTGAAGATATGGAGTAGTGGTCGGACTGGCTGTGACTTATCAAAGAAGCTGCAGATCCATAGACAGACTTTGCATAGTCATGGCGGAGCAGTTCATGAAGGCGGTGTCTTTCCTGCTGCTCATTAAACCCGCTTTCATCATCTATAGCTCTGCTGTAGGCAATGTTGATGATTTCTGTGGTCACCGATTCACATGTATCAACTCTTCTTCTTATGTCGGTGGAGGGTGTGGTGAGATTTCGAATTTCATAATAAATGTTCATTACGTCTTCTTTGTCTCTCTTAAGCTCTTCAATGAGAGGCCAGAGCTGACTCTCTGACATATAAGTCTTTAGCTGATCTCTTGCCTTCCGTGTGTGGAGCTTCCACTGCTCGTACATGGCATACAGCCTTTTCTCCTTTTTCTTGGCCTCTTCATATTGATGTGCGCGCATCTTCTCAGTAGGATGGCGTGTGCGTTCAGAGCGTCTTGGACCTTCAAGAGCATTATCATCCTTATTAAACTTGCCTTGGAGATCAGTTAGACTTTGTTGTTTAGCTTCATTTGTTTCCTTCAGACACGGTCTCTCTGACGAGTCTACCATTATGTGGGCTTCACCTTGTAATTCTTCATGCTGATAACCTGCTATCTGCTCCTCCACCTCTATCTCATTACCTGACTCTGACATTATCACCTAAAATTTTTAACTCTAATGGCAGAAGAAAACCCCTTAGCAGATACGATAAAGCCCTCGTTATGAACTGTATAAACAAAATATCAGAACATCAGATTAAAGTAGCTAGCACATATGCATTTACATATAGACACTCAAATAACTGGTAATTGACAGTGTGAATACCACAATAAACAAAGTTATCAAAGTTCTTAAATCCAAAGTGCGAGAAATGTAAATATGAAATCCTCAAAAAAAAAAACACATTTAACTAAGTGAATAAATGCAAAGTCCAAAATAAAAATGTCTAAGGGTCCTTAATTAGAAAGAGTCCATGTGGATGCATGCAGGCATGAGTGCAAATGTAACCACAGTTTTTTGTTGCTCTCGTTGCTGAGCCGGTAAGTATTAAATGTTCAGTCCGAGAAGCCGTTCATCCGTTGTTCGCCTTATTGCTGTACTATAGACTGTATAATAGTGGGTTAATACTCACAGTCCCACATCAATGTCCGTGAGTGTGGCTGTACTTGACCATTGCACCGAATCCATGAGACCGCTGTCCAAAGTAGGTCAGGCGCGAGGCGTGAGGATGCCTCTTGATGACACGATGTAGCAGAAGCTGTAGCCGGCGCCGTGAAGACCCTCCGTGTCCCGTCGTAGACAACACGTCGTCAGTATCGATGCGGGTCAAGCTCTTACTGTAGCAAAACCCCAGCCAGACAATGGTGAAGCGTACTGATATTTCAAAAAGCCTTTATTTTCTTACGCTTTTTTCTTCTTGAAACACCGTAAGAGCTACAGGACAGATAAATAACATCAAATTAGCTCTTACGAACCCAAACATTAGCCGAAGGCCACATTAAACAATATATTGTATATATATATATATATATAACAATATTACAAATAGCCATTTATAAAAACCTTTTTATGACGTTGCCTCAGTCAGTATTAACAATGCTGAAAAGTTTGTTAACATAACTTCACATGACATAAGT
This sequence comes from Barbus barbus, assembly GCF_936440315.1. Taxonomy (NCBI): domain Eukaryota; kingdom Metazoa; phylum Chordata; class Actinopteri; order Cypriniformes; family Cyprinidae; genus Barbus; species Barbus barbus. Next base: position 2,874,490 of record NC_136717.1, read on the forward strand.
GATACACATTTAAACACTTCAAGTCGAATAAATTAACCTACATATCAATGCACATAAACATTAAACAAACCAAACACAATACCTTGTTCCCGTTCCAGCTAGGTGCTTAATTATCCCCTCCTTTTCTTTAGAATGATTTCGGAGTGTTTAGAGCGACATGATATTTTTTCCCCTTTTGTCCATGTGTGCGTCTCACTAACAAGTCCCCCTTTCTAGATGCGAAATTAACGTTCTACTATGGAGGCGGAAATAAAGGACTCATTACATTAACAGGGACAATAAAGCGGAGGAGTAATTACCTTATTTACTCTCTTCTGAGAGTTAGTTACAATTATAAAATCATCCTTAAAATGTTTTTTGCTTGCTGGCAGAATAGTTTTTGATGTTTTTGTCATTGCTCCCATATTTCGTTCATGGTGTTTTGGAACATATTTGCCTGCAAAACTTTGCTCAGCAATAGTAAATGTGATCACACCTTAAGGAGGTTGTTTTGAGTTTTGAAAATTACATTGTTTCCTAGACAAAGACCATTTTCTGTGTCAAGAACAACTGACTTCTCAGTACATTTCATTCTTCTTTGGATTGAAAGTGTTTTGTCTTTGGGGCAACATATAGACTATGGAGTAATTTATTATATTTTAACTAGGGCCGGGACTTTAACGCGTTAATTTAGATTAATTAATTACACAAAAATAACGCGTTAATTTTTTTTAACGCATTTTAATCGCACTTATTTTTGCACCGCGGAACGTTTCTCACTGGATGAGTTTCGACGGACCGATTATACTGGAGCACCAACTAGCGTCAGAACGGACTTGCGTTCGTGGAGACCGGTCTTGGCTAGGGCTGGGTATCGAGTTCGATACTTTTTAGGCACCGACCGAATTGCCTCGATACCACCGAGTATCGAAAAACGTCTTGTCGTTCGGTACCAAATTTCGATACCTAAGGGGTTAATCTCATCACATCAGTGAGCCAATAAGCCTGCATCACTAGCTGTGTTTGACTAGAAACGGCGACGTGCAGATTGATCAGTGTTTGACCTCCGCGAGAGCGTTTCGAAAGCGCACGGAGCAGTCCGCTCTTTAAATCGCGCGGTTTGTTTATTATACACAGACTGAAGCTCGAGTGACGTTCGCGGTCATTTCAGCGTCTGCCGCCTCTCTAAATGAGGACATGAACAACATCTCCAGACCTGCTCTGAAAGTCACTTCATGAGCATTTTACCGTTTGATTCGAGTAAAACTAACTCATCTCATATACACACAGAACTGTAAAGGTATTCCAGGCAACCCGTCAAAATAAAAGTTCGGTTTTAATATTAACGGTATTAATATTGTTCAGCAGACAGTACATACTGCTACTACTAGGCTACTATTAAAATTATTAAAACTTTTTTTTTTTTTGTAATGATCACACAACAGTTATTCCATGTTTTAATTTTAATAGTAACCTCCCTTTGTTTGCCAAAATAAATAAACTTTGATTTTCAATAATTTAAAGAGAAATTAAATTAATGTTTTATGTCTTCATTTGAAAACCAGATACAGAACACAGAATTTCTGAGGAAAAATAAAACATTTCATAAGGCTATTTTAAGAATAAATTTAAATAAACTAAGTTGTTTTTATGCATTCAAATAATTAGACATACTACACCAGAATTTAATAACAATAAAACATGTGGTGAAAGAAAATAAAACACCCACTTATGAAAGTGGATGAAGATTTTAAATTTCTTGAAGTCTTTAACAACCTAGAAATGATGATTCTGTCTGAGCTATGTGTTTTAAAATGAACACGCACTAATGTAAACGTAGCCTAACAGATGTGTAAACTGAAAACAATTTGAACTTTATTAAAATTATTTATTTATTTATTGTGTTGGATATATTTTGTTCCTTTGTGCAGTGGCTCAGGAGATGAGACTTTGAGTCTGTATAAATATCAACAAGCTAAAACAAAATATTTTTTTCAGATAATGTAATCTTATTAAAACTGATTTTATAAAATTGGTATCGAAAAAAGTACCGTTCAGGAACCGGTATCGAACTCAAGGTATCGGTATCGATATCGAAATTTTTTGAACGATACCCAGCCCTAGTCTTGGCAAGCTTCCTTGGAAGAACAAACTCGGAAGGACGCGAGAACACAGAACGCACACTTATGAGAACTGAGATGTACTGCATTCCTGCTTAACTGACCGCATAGTCTCAGCATAAGAAACGGCCAATGAACAATAAATATTACAAAATGTCATATCATAACTTATTAAAACATTTTATACTATTATAGATATTACTTTCATATAATTGTATTGTTTTATTTTACAGCGTTATATGTTTTACTGTTAAGATTCATTTTAATATGCCAATAAAAATGCAGACTTTCTCCGGGTCTTATAACTTTATTAAAATTAACCAAAACAAAAGGATAAATGTTTACTTTCAACTTGAAGAGCCGTTAAGTATTTGTGAGAGCGACTTTAAAGCTTACAGGCTTCCGTAAACCGGCCACCCACAGCGTTTTCTGGGATTTCTAACGGCTCGATTCTCTCAAGTCTGCACTCGATGCATCCTCAGTTTCAAGAACATATCCGGGCACTTTCATGCATCCTCTGTACTTGCGTTCTTGAGAATTGGAACTGAACTTCGACGGTTAACGAGAACACAAGGACGCAAGATCGCTGAAGAACGCATATTGAGAAACAGACAAAAACAAACCACAGTGAACATGGACAAAGAAGCTGATGAGACCGCTTTGGTTGGCCCTGTGGATGGGAAATTTAAAAATCCATATAAAAAAAACTTACTTCTCACTGTTCTCAGGTCAAATATTTATATGCGATTAAAATGCGATTAATTTCGATTAATTAATTACAAAGCCTCTAATTAATTAGATTAATTTTTTTAATCGAGTCCCGGCCCTAATTTTAACCAATATATATTTTTAACCATTGTGATCTTTCCTAAATAACAGGATTGTGAATGTCTAAATGTTTTTGTTAACAGGAGCAATCGAACCAGGGCTCTCATCGAGAACGAAGGCTCAGTCTTTGTTCCTTCAGCGGAGGAGTCTACTGATTACGATGGCCTTGATTCAGAAGAGTCAGAGGTTGAAAAGACCATTCGAAAGACTATAAAAGACTATATTTCATTCATCTAAAGAAGTCAAGAAGGCAAAGCAAAAAAGTGCAAGAAAAATTACAATAAAAACAAGTCAGCGAAATCATGAAGGCAAACGTATTTGGAACAAAAAACAGTACTGTGTTTTCTGTGAAAAGGCACAAGGCAAGATTGCTAGACATCTTGAAAGAAGTCATTCCAGTGAAGTTACTAAAGTCTTGAGTTTTCCCAATCGTTCAAAGAAACGAAGAATTCTTCTTGAACCGCTTCGGAACCAGGGTAATTGGTTACCCTGGTTCCGAAGGGTACCATCACTGCTTGTAAAGAAGTGAGCAACTATCAATCGGATTTAAAGTCTGCATGAAATGGAAGTTGTGATAGTCTTTTTTTTCTATTGTGACATATCCAAATGAAACCAAATTGTATCTCGGGATCCTGGTCACTGATAAATAAATGGAGATGGATCCAAATCTACAATCAGCTGTGGAGGGCATTTAGTCATAAAGAGAGCACATGCTGTTATGTCTCTGTGTGTCTGTCAGTCATCTCTCTGTGGGACATGATGATTAAAAACATGGTACAATGGCTGACCACATTAACAGCATCATTCTCCCTGTGCATTTCCTCTGGTTTCTGTCAGGTCCTACATCTAGAGGAACTGCCCACCGTCCCGAATGCTTTGACCCTCTGGAGTCAGAGCAATTGTGCCTCACTTCTCTTGATCTGGAATTACTCTTAATGTTGCTTCTCCTTCCTGTAGTTTCATCTGTGGTTGGAGTTTACCCTAGAAACAAAAGTGAAAGAACAAGGAAAAGAAGTGATTCTATTCTGAGGCTTTAAATCTGTTAACACTGGATATTTAGACTCATATTCACATATTATCTGGTAAGTTCAGAACTTATTCTTCATGTATCAATGTAGTCATACAGTATAAAAATGGGCCAGTTTTATTTATATTCTTTTCATTACATGGGATTGTGTTATTCCTTGCCTTGAGTCATTAAAGACGGTGTTATTTAAGTTGATCTCCACGTCTCCTCGTTCCGTGCTTGGTGCACCGTGACAATTATTACATATCTCTGTCTACCTGGTTTTAGGTTAATAATATTTAGCCTCTACTAGGGTTTTACATAAAGAACTGACAGAAAACTGACATAATGTTGATGAATATTGAAAATGAATAAAAACGCAAAACAGATGTAAAATCAGGTAAAAATATGAGCATAATCCTCTGTCATACTTTCATCGTTATTGTGTTTTGCTGTTCAGTGTCAGTTCCTCTTTGCAGATTATGTGGTTTTGGCATGTGACTGTCTGAGCAGAAATCCACAACTGAGGTCAAAATTACAGTATCTTTCATTTCACTAAAATTAAATGTTTATTAAGGAAATGAATAACCCCAATCCCCAAAATAGCTATTTCAGTTTAAATGTGTTCTGCAGGAAATGGTTCTAAATAAACTTTTAAACAAACATCTTGTTTTAGATTATATAATAATTGACTTTTTTTACTTTATAATATAACGTCTTTAGATTGAGATTGAAAATGAGTCTTCATGTGAGAGAAGATGAGGACACTGCCTCTAAAATGGATGCCTCTCCATCTTCTGGACCAAGCTGTGTGTCTATGAAGAGTAATCAATCCACAAGGAACGATCTCTTTGGAATCAATGATGAAACAGTGTTCTCTGACCCCAGGTAAGACACTGTTTTTGCACTTAGCAGATGCTTTTGTCCAAAAGTGACCTGCGGTCTGTGAGAGAGCGGCGACTCATGTTATCATCACAGAGAAACACAAATTACTTTCCAAAACGTTCAATGTCTCTGTTACTCACTAGTGGAATGATCTCTCCAACCTTCCTAAAAAGAGTCCCTTGTAATTTCCAAGACGTTATCTGATACTTATATTTTGACATTCTTTTTATTTTCTCAAAAAGGAAGTGCACCACACTGCAGAGAAAAATGAAAGTTTACCTCATTCAGTTAATCATGATTTACTCACCATGGTGTTGTTTTAATGCCTTAAGAACTTTCTTTCTTTTTTGGAAGCAGAATGTCCACACATTCAGTTTTGGAAGGCTGTACTGCAGGACTTTTTATGTTACTGCCTCATTAGGATGAATCTCTGTTGTATTCCAAATGTGCAAGTGTCTATTTTAGATAAAAGTGTCAAAGAAGTATAAATGTAAATTTAAGGTGCATTCCCAGTATAGCTAGTGCTCTAAAATGCAAAAAATGTTAATGTCTAAAATGTTTTGTTGGTCTTTTTTTCAGTATCACCAGGAAACAAAGATCAGGGTCTCCAGAACCCAGTGTTGGGTCGATGAAGACTCACAGATCCATTGATGATCTCTATAATTTCAGTGATGGAGCAGTGATCTCTGACCCTTTGTTAGTATAAACAAGTAGTTGCTAATTTACTGTAGTGCATTCAGTACATGAAATAACACTACATAAGTATGCACTACATAGACAAAATCATACCCAGTAACTGATATATTTCCGAAGGTCTCCAACTGTCATTGTAATTGTTGTCGCTCTTTCTATGGGACACCATGCTTGGCCACACATCCTTGGCCACACATTTGTATTGGTATTTGGCCCCTGCTCGTTTTCTAAAGTGTTTTTGAAAAAATATATACCCCAACTTTAAGGCTAACGCATTTATACTAAAAGGCAAATAATTAAATAATGTTGATTTCATTTGATTTTCAACAATTTCATTGAGCATTTATTTATGTTTTTGTTTTTGCCTCTGTTCAGTTTGGACCATGGAGGACATTTCAGAATCACACCAGGACTGAGAAAATGTAAGTTGTCACACTGTGTGTAGACAAGTACACACTTGTGCATAACTAATGATGTCATAGATGTTCTCATCTAACTTTCTTGTGTTCAGATGCCTGTGATCTCACACTGGATCCAAACACAGCACACTCTCACCTCATCCTGTCTGACAACATAACTGTGAAACATGTCAAAGACAAGCAGCCGTATCCTGATCATCCAGAGAGATTTGAACACCAGGAGCAGGTTCTGTGTGAAGAGAGTCTGACTGGACGCTGTTACTGGGAGGTTGAATGGCGTGGCTCAGGTCATGTAGCTGTGACATATAAAGAAATCAGCAGGAAAGAAGGGAGTGAGTGCCGGTTTGGACGCAATGACAAGTCCTGCAGTCTTTTCTGTTGTGATAAGATGTATACTTTTTGGCACAATAATAAGAGCACTAGCATTCCTGCCCCTTCACCTCCCTCTAAGAGAGTAGGAGTGTATGTGGACGTGTCGACCGGCACTCTGTCCTTCTACAGCGTCTCTGACACACACACTCTCACACACTTACACACACTCAACACCACATTCACTGAACCCCTCTGTGCTGGGTTTGTGGTTTATCCTGATTCCTCAGCGTCTCTGTGTCACATTTAATAAACTTCTGAGGTTTCTCACAGGGAAACAAATTAAAGCCCATTTCCACTTATGAAAAAAGTAATTGAGACTCTGTTACTTGCAAATCTAACTTTATTTCTCACATTTGCAACTTCTTAAAAACATAATAAAAAAATAACAATTATAACAAAATGCTTACAGTGTGAGACGCAAAGATACAGTTATGAGAAAATCACTTTGTAAGATATGAAATTACAATTATGAGATATGAAGAATTGCAGAATAAGTCAGAATTTCAAGATATAGACTTGCAACTGTAGTAAACACATACACACACTTCTGCTTTATTGTAAATATTTTCTCATGAACTCTATATGAGAGATAAAACCAATATTATCTTAAAATATAATTGAAGATAAAATCCATTTTCCACTTCTTTTGCTAGAAAATTCTTTGTTTTCTTCTTTATGTTCATTTTTAATTGCATAACCCCTTCTTTGCTCAGCTGTGATGCTGTAAAATTCTGAAGGCCAACTCCCACAGTGTAAATAAGAGACGTGATTGGTCAGCTTTTCTGTCACTAGGCAAATATGAATGAATTACTGGACTATTCAGAATATTTTGTGTTATTATACATATGAAGTAACCTCTTAATGATCGAAATGATCATAATGAGCATACATTTTTGCTCACACTTTTGTCGTTATGAAATAGTGTTTGCTATTATATTATTTTGTTTTGTTGCTACCTTGACATTTTGTTACAATTTATATTTTTCTGTTTATATTAGGGCTGTCAATCGATTAAAATATTTAATCGTGATTAATCGCATGATTTTCATGAGTTAACTCGTGATTAATCGCAACTTAATCGCACATTTTTATTTGTCCTAAATGTAGCTTAAATTAATACTTTTCAAGTTTTTAATACTCTAATCAACATGGGCATGGACAAATATGGATGCTTTATGCAAATGTATGTTTATTATTATTGATATCATAGTCAACATAGAGCATGAAGACTAGACATGTTTTAGAGGTCATGTTTTTCAAAGAACTTGTTCTTGTCTATTAGACTCATGAAAAAAATTATTCCAGGTTCCCATTACTTCTCTTTCTTTGCACTGAGCAGTTTACTTACACAAACCTGTTTACATTTTCACAGGACAGCTCTTCTTCTAAACATGTAACAATGTACATTTACATTTGTTTGCCCCTCTGTGCCCACATACTGTATTTTGATGCAGCTAAATTCTCAATAAAACTGTTTTCATTTATATATTTGACTGTTTCTGTTGTCAGACAAAGGAATGAATGTGAAATAGTGACTGAAACACGACCCATTAAGAACACATAACCAGCTCTCCCTTCCAAGATGTTAATCTGCACAAAAATCCTGATAATCGAGCCGTCGTCTGATGAAATCAAATGAGATAAAGACGATAGCTGTGCTGTGATTTTGGCTACACTAGCATGTTAAATTAGAGAAGCCACATTAATATCTGTGTTTAACTGTAAGCTCTGCTCCTCTCTGCTGCTCGCTGAACAGAGAGAGAGTGTGCTGGGAAAGCAAGACCTCGCTCAAGCGGCAGTACCAGCGAGTCTCAGAAACTAAATAAGCCCTAAAGATTTGCCGCTAAACGCTTTTTTGAAGGGGGCAAGGGGGGTTTGGGGATGTTTCGCTAAAGGGGTCTGCAAAGTCACTAAGGCTACGTCCACACGAAGACGGGTTTCTCCGTATCCAATCTTTTTTTTTGCCTCGCTCTAAAAAAAATTCCGTAAACACGGAGTCGTCTCGGGAAATATCTGCGTCCACACGGAATCACTGAAAACGATGTAGTACACATGCCAGACCAATATGTGGCGCTGTAATTCTGCCACAGAGATACACAAAAAACAGAGAAGAAGACTTGGAGCATGCGCGTAAACCTTGCGCGCTGAATACAACACAACATGGCGAATGCGGCAAGAGCAAGACTCGAGTCGTTTGTATGGACTGACGACGAAGTAGAACTTCTACTCAGAGTTACATTGAATTACAAATCGACTAAACTCCAAGAAAATGTTGACTGGGAGTCGTGTCAGTCAAAATATTCCGATATAATGGGCACAGGCACGTAGTCTGACATTGTTGTTGTCGCTGTTATGTGACGTAGCGGTGTCTGATTAGGGGCGAGACGTGGGCTGATGACGTCATCGTTTCAGAAAATATACGGATTCGCCGTCCACACGAAATCATGAAAACGGCGTTTTCAAATTTATCCACCCTAGGACCCGGTTTCAAAAATGATCGGTTTCACTCTTCGAAAACGCCGGTTTTGTGTGGACGATACGCCTATACGGTAAAAAATTTATGCGTATACAGAGAAACCCGTCTTCGTGTGGACGGGGCCTAAGTTGGCAACACTTTTCTCCAAGTACAGACTTTGTCACGGGTCAAACAGAGAATGTGCGCTGCATTTATCGCGCATTAATAAAATTAAGAATATTTTTCTTTTTCTGTTGTAGATGTTTTGTCAAAACATTTGGTCATGTTACCTCAAAAGGTACATCATGCTATCTATTTTAAATCTCATACACTCAGTGTAATACAGCTCATTCTCATGCCACAGGTTCTTCAGAAGGTGTAGTTTTGTCATGTTCCCTGCAGGAGGAGCTGGAGGCTTCAGCCTGGAACCATAGACTGTATAAAACAGGCTGGAACAGGGTCTGGAAATGTGACCTCATCGATCAAGCCTCTGAAACCGCAGCTGTGTCCCAATGTGAAGTGTGCGGACTCTGAAGTGTGATTGTGTCACAGTGGCGCGACGAAGGCTGTCCCAAACTGAAGTGTGTGGACTCCGAAGACTTCTTTTGAAGTGCGTTTGCATCACAGCGTCACAACGAAGGCTGCCCCAATTCAGGATGCACCCTCCGAAGACCACATTCCAAGGCTGATTGCGTCACCATGGCGTGAAGGAGACTGCCATAATTCGAAAGTGACTTCAAATGCACCCTCCGTTTCCCAGGAAAATGAAGTGTACATCTGATAGACACTCCGCACCCTACCATATCCCAGAATCACTTGTGCGCTGATGACGATGGTGTTTTGTACAGTAACATGCTTTCTGTTGTACAGTACCACAAGAATGTACCATTAGATGTCATATGTGGTTTTTCTGTGGCATTACCAAAGTATCTGTACAGAGCTAAATATGACAGGATTACCACAGCACTTTTTATATAGCATGAACTTACTACAGAAAATACAATCAATATAAGGAAACTTGATTTAGACCGACTGGAAATAACATGCAGCTCTTCATAAGAGTTATTTGTCCATAAATTTGACTGTAAATAGTTGACTGTAATACACTATCATGTGTTTTCTGTGTGAGTTAAACAAAGAGTGCTGCTGCAGAAATCTACTTTTGTTCTGTATTGTACTGTACATGTATTTAGGTAAGAATTGTCATTCATATAGATTGTCTATCCTAGCTTTTAATTGTTATATTAGGTTTACATAAAAAGGATATTAATGAGTAAAACTAAAATCTCAGCTACTAAGTTCAGTCAGCTGACAGCCTATTGTTGACGTGTTTTTATATTACAGTCAGGCCTGGATGAAAACCTGCTTAAAGAGAGCGATAGATAAACTGGAAGATAAAGTCTGGTGCTGATGTACCCGGGAGGCTAAATGAAGAATTGTAAAACCAAAAAAGCTCAGATGATGCAGAAAAGACTGTCAGCTCAGCCTTAGTAAGTATGCTCTTTTTGCCAGTCTTTAATATATATATATATATATATATTAATGTATATGGCGGCTACATAAGCCACACAAGCCCAACACACACGGAGACTTCTCCATGAGACCAAGCACTAACTCGCCCTCTCATTTCTCCCACAGACAGCAGCGTGTGACCGACCAGCCCCACTGGAGCACAGCATGGCATTCACTGCACTGGGAAAAAAGGAAGAAAGCACTGGAGCACCCACAGGGAGCTTTTTCCCCTTTGTTGCACTTCTCCTTGTAAATAAAGCCACCCTCCGGGGCATTTAACCTGCCTTCCCTGTCGTGTGATTCATGTTAAGTATTTTCCTCCCATAGAAAAGAGTTATAAAAACAATTAAAGTGGCTTAATAAATTAAGAATGTAATATTAAAAGACAAAACTCAGTATACGCCTTATTAATGTTTCAAACTAGATATACAAGTAAGCAGATGCCCCCAGAATATGAAAGCAACGCTCAAAGTTTTCACATTATGCATTTTCCTCCCATAGAAAACCATTATAAAGAAAAGTTTAATGTAAGTGGCTTATTGAATGAAGACATTGATATGAAAAAGAACTATTAAACCATAAAAGGATTTTAGTATGTTATGTACGTGCTGTATTCTCTGTTTGTTTTATACATACTGTAAGTCTTGGATCGGTGTGCAGCAGCTCGTTGCTGATGTGAAGCCGCTTTGATGGTGAAAGAGAGAAGATGCGAGATAACTTGCTTAGGGCCCAATGCACTTGAAATTGAATGTTGCATTATTAAAGCACAAACCTTCTGTAAGGGTGAAGCAGAAATGAAAATGTCTCCTCCTTCATTAATCAAATCACCTTGAGAAGCCTGTGCTCTGTAGAAGTCTCCTTGTAAATGTAAAATATAGAAAAACAACATATAAAATGCTATAAAACTGTAAATAATGAAATGTCCTCAGACAAGTACAGAAATGTCGTTCCTTCACTTTAACAATTGAAATTAGCACAAAAATGTGTTGTTCCACAACACACCATATGTACTGTGATATCTTTCATTTGTTTTTTATTTTTGTAAACATTTAATGTTTCCTTTATGTTTTTAGGTAGATATACACACACACACACACATATACATACAGTGGTGTGAAAAAGTGTTGGCCCCCTTCCTGATTTTTTATTTTATTGCATGTTTGTCACACTTTAATGTTTCAGATCATCAAACAAATTTAAATATTAATCAAAGATAACACAAGTAAACACAACATGCAGAAAAACAATATTTGGAAACTCTCACACACACACGCCACCATCTTTCTAATGACATATATGTTTATTAATATACAAATAAACTTTACAATGACATCCCAACGAACAAATGATCTGAATGACACAGTTGGTGTAGGAATTGTTATTGAGCAGCAGATGAGAGCCCTCCCAGACAGCAGGCAGTGTCGTATTGATTTCACATGGACCAGATGTGAGCCGGATCTGGACCAAAACTATGATGCTGTCTGGGCTCAAAAGCTTCGAAGCATCAACGCAGTTTGTTGTAAAAGCCTCACTGCTTCAGAAGCTTGGTTCGGCACATCCTTAATCTGCAATTCATCCTACGCCTTATTATTTATATTTGTTTACTTCTGTGCATTTATCAAGACTCTTATTTTGCTCTGGCGATGTGACGTCATAAGGACGCGCCGCGCTCCCGCGTCTGTGATTTTAAATCAATAACGTTACATCTCTCTGTGCGCGGAGTTGGATGTGTGTGGAGTGAGAGCGTTTATCTGCGAGTTAAGTGAGTTTTTCTATCTTTTCTATCCTTTATTATTTACTTTACTTACTTATTTTAGTCATTTAGCAGACGCTTTTGTCCAAAGCGACTTACAAATAAGAAAAAGTAACTATAAAACTAAAAAGTTACAACTCTATAAATACTATATACCCACATATTTAAGAAAATAAAGAAATTAAAATTGACACATGCATATAACAACATCTCAATAATAAACATATAAATGAAAAAATTAAATAAAAAGCGATACTACTATCCCTTGCCGGTGTCCCTGCCCGCTGGAGGCGCGCGGTAGAGTCGATGGTCTTTACACTAAGAGGGCTTCACGCGACCGCTGCCGCGGTATAATAACTGAGACAAGATACGCGACACAGCACGAGACCAAACGCGACTCCAGCAACTCTCAGCTTTATTCGGGGGTAAAGCTGTTGGTGAGTGTTTTAGGGGTTTTGCTGTATTTAAGGAAAGTAATGCGATTTCTTTCCTGATCGGGACTTGTTTATAGAGTCAGCAAGAGTGTCAATGAAAGAAAAAGGGACACCAGAAATATACTGTACAGGCTGAAGAACAAGGCAGCAGTTGCTGTTCATTCTTTTGTGCATGTTATTAACCCAAATGTTTGTAATCTATGTCCTTTTTGTGGAAAAAAGTGTACAAGATTGTATTTATTTGATTTTGTTTGGTAAATTAGATTAGTGTGGAAGATTTTTATTCGTCAAAAGATGAATTAATCAAGTATAATTAATGTGAATTTAACCATTTATGTATCAAGTCATTCTCCCATTATAATCATGTGTGTGTCAAAGGCCACACGGGGAATGTGCAGACCCTCATAATCAGAAACAGCTGTGAAATACAAAGGGGCTTCTTTCCTTAATATAGCACGTCTAGGAAGAAATCAAATTGCATATACGAGAAGAACATAGGCATAAAAGGTAATCGCATATGTATGAAATGTACTGAACACACCTAGAGGAAAATCTGTTTAAAGAGGACAGAGAAAGCATTCTGGAGATCTTTTCTGCTGAAAACTTCTCGGCTTTATTCTCTTTTGTAATAAAGTCTATCTTCTGGCATCAAAACCCCAAGACTCGGAGCGATTCTTCATAGAAAAGGCAGAAGCCACCACAGCAGGAGGAATACAATTGAAGGATCGGAAGTTGTATCTATTTTTAAGAATCGGATAAAAGCAAGAGTATGGGTTGATTTAGCAATTTCTGTTTTTCTTTTTGTGGAGCAATCGGTGCATTTTCATAAGTATTCTGATGCGCGTGAGGGGGGCTGTGATTGGCTGCTGACAGGTGTCGTGTCGGTGATCATTCTCAAGTGTCGTGAAACAACGAGTCAACTTAATCATTTGATTTGAATCGCTCAAATCACCGCACACTGATGACTCCTGCTGCTCAAAACAGTGTAAATGCAACGATAACAAACACAAACATCTGTAATGACTACTTTTACAAACCAGCTGCAGATGTTTCATGAAAGTGAAATATAAATGTCATCTACAAATCAGTAAATACCAAATATAAATATGAACTTTCTATATAATTTGTGTCCTTTAATTTGAGTGCTAATTTTGATTGCCTTTTTGTCTCTTCAGGTGATTGAAGGCCATTAACTCTGTTACCAGTCTTTACCAGTGAACTTACCAGTGAACTGACTACTGAACTGAGACACACACAGAGATTTAGTTTGGGTTCATTATTCTCATCTTAACCAGAACAAAGAGTTCAAACACACAGAAAAACTCCTGCTGAAGTGACTGAGATCCACGCGACACACTGTTATAAAGATGGCGTTTATTAAAGAGGAGAGAGAAGATTGAAGAAGCATTCAGAGTCAAACAAGAAGATACTGAGCAACTAACAGGTTGGTTTTCATTCTCTAAGATGAACTCAGTCACACGCGTGGTTTAATAATAATAATGCATTTTCTTTATCATGTGCTTTTCTTAACCCAAAACGCTACAGCAACAAGAGTAATAGGATGCAACAATAAGCAGCACAAAAAAAGAAACAATATAAAACCGTCAATTACAGTAAGCAGTTGAAGCAAATAGGCATCGCGCGGCGGAGAATCTCCCTTTCCCCAAAGAGTCCAAAAGCAGCGAAAACCACGCAAAATTTCTCCAAAAGTGAACCGCAATCCACGAGACAAATCTCTCCAGAATGGCCGGAGCATTGGGCCATGATTCCGGAACAATCCCAGCATACAGATCAGGCCGTTGTGGCCAATGGCAAAGTGCAGTTACCTCGTAATCACTCTCGCTGCTATCAGCAGTAATAGTCCACGCCACCAAAAGGCACGCCAGTCCCAGGTATCCACAATGTCGTGTAGCAACACAAATAAGTACAATAAAAAAAGGATGCATTTTCTTCTTCTTTAACAAACGCTATCTGACCGAACGCACCAACTACTAAAAACACTTGATATATGCAGTAAAGCACTTCGATTAAACACTTAATCAAACAGTTAAAAGTGCTGTATGTAGGATTTAGACTCTACTAAAGCATAAAAATACCATATGTTTGCAGATATTTAAGAAACATGCTAAGTTAACGTACTTGTTTATCTGAAAAACAATGCTACAGTCAGTAATTCTCCTTTGAATATGTGCGTTCCGGGCCGGAATGTGTTCACACTGTGACAAGAGATTCAATAATTCAGGAGCTCTGAAAACACATGAGAGGATTCGCACTAGAGAGAAACAGTACAACAGTGTTAATTTCATTGATGAATAATTTTCATCATGATTTTCATGATCCTGTCATGATGACAGGAACAAGACGATAACGAATAAAAACACTTTTTGAATGACAGACAAAAATCTATTGACATTTTCGTCTCATTTTGGACAGAGATCATCCAATCAGAATGAATCTCCTGCGTGGAAAGGAGGTGAGATGCACACATTTGAACTGTAATCCTCTGATCATAAGTTTGCATACATTATATACATATATTATATGGGGGAAGTCGTGGCCTAATGGTTAGAGAGTCGGACTTGTAATCCAAAGGTTGCGGGTTCGAGTCTCGGGCCGGCAGGGATTGTAGGTGGGGGGAGTGAATGTCCAGCGCTCTCTCCACGGCAGCTTCTGCTTTCTGTAAAGAGCACTAGTGTGTGCAGGACTGGAGAAGATTTGGTCATGGTTTGGGGATTTCCAGGTGGAAACATTGATAAATAGATTCTGGGTAGATACTCATTACAGTAACAAAATGAATTTACACTTAAGTACACTTTTTAAGAATCTATACTTGTGTATTATTTTTTCTGGAAACTTGCGACTTCAGCTTCACTACATTTGAAAGACAAATACCATACGTTTTACTCCACTGCATTTATATAAAGGTCCCCAAGTCGTTACATGTAGCAGTTTTTCCCCGAGTGCACATTTTCAGTTTCACCGAACCCTTTTTTTCTGCGAAAATCCGGCCTGCGATCTGCCAGGACCTTCCAGTGTTGCCAAGCCTTACAGTATTTCTAAAGCCCTATTTGCATGGGATTAGTATAACCTGGTGACCTCCAGTCATTTGTAATAATTGCGGAGGTTTTCTGTGAATTTAATCCCGTGCGAATCGGCATCTCTGTCATTTGGCGGGTCGTATATAATTTTTCAAGGTTTTTGTTTCCTGTGAGCCTTTTTATCTATCTTTCGTGAAGAATGGAGCTGCGTTGGAGTGTTTGATAGTATTTTGGGTGCTGTCATATCGCTTCATCATACAATTTGCAGAAAGAGAAAGCTGAAAAGGTTTAACCTTCACCGCTAAACTAATGTAAACGTCTGTGCTACTGCACAATTAAAACCGATCTAAAAAAGGCGTATTAGAGCAGACAGCAACAAAATAATGAGTCACAGCCTAATAATTGAACCGATGAGTATACCTTCTGACTACTTACCTCTTAGACTCACCTTCTGTTCTCCATCCTGTTGTCTCCCCTGTCTGCAGACTCGTCTCTGTTGGGAATTACCTCATCTGACTCCGGCTCTCTTCATCAGTCTCGCTCCGTCAACCTGTGAAGCAAAAGGACAGTATCAGTTCAGTTGCCTGACTCTCAGACATCAAGCCTCAAGATATAATACTCACCTCTCATCACGATCTCCTGCACCTTCACTTTGGAAATAAAGTCACAGTGTTATCACTTACCTTTGTGTCCGGCTGCTTCTGTGACAATATTAGTACTTTAAGGGTACAAATTACTGCTCTAAGGTTCTAATATGTAGCTATTAGGGGTAAAAAGGGTACAAAAATGTCCTTTTAAGAGTACTGCTCCAGTGACAAGCTGTTGTACCCCAAAAGGTAAAATTTTGGCCCCTTTTTTCTGTGTGGCTCGGATGAGTGTGAGATTTCCCGGCCTGAAATTGCATCCCAGCCCTGCCCTGGTGATGCCTTACATAGGCCGAGCACTACGATCAAAGATCATAGAAGATAAATGATCGGCATGACAGCTGAACGGTAAATAAAAAATGACCTACACCTTGAGCTACATGCAGAGGTAGACAAAGTAAACAATTTCCTTACTTGAGTGAAAGTACAGATACTACTGGTCAAATACAACCCGAATTCCGGAAGTGTTGGGACATTTTTTGAATTTTAATAAAATGAAAACTAAAAGACTTTCAAATCACATGAGCCAAAATTGTATTCACGATAAAACAGAGAACGTAAATGTTTTAAGAGAAATTTTACACTTTTATCCACTAAATGAGCTCATTTCAAATTTGATGCCTGAAACCGGTCTCAAAAAAGTTGGCACGGCGGCAACAAAGGCCTGAAAAAGCAAGACATTTTGAAAAGATTCAGCTGGGAGAACATCTAGCAACTAATTAAGTTAAACAACAATAATAACTAGAAAAAAAAGTTTGTGGAGACAAACTTTAAGTTGGCTTGAGAAAGCCGGACCAGACAGTTTAAGAAGTTTTAAGTTTGATAGTTTGCAGTCTGAAATAGTTTGAAGTAGTTTTAAAAGCGTTCGTGACTAAACAACGTCCTACAGGACTTTTAGCTCAAAATTGGGCACAATTGGACAAATATTGATGTGTTGTCATATGTTTACTTCGCATTTATGTTGAGAGCAGTGTTATTTTTTTACCAAAAGCAAGGTGATGCGAGCATTATGAAGTGCTAAACACTCTCAATGTCTGATTAATTCATACTCGACGCCGGAGGGCGCTCCCGCGCAGCAAGTGAAGGCGGTACACATACCTATTTTTCTGACTTCTCTAATGGAACTCGGCCCACTTGGATGTGACGTTATTCCCAGCCTCGACATCCGACTTCTGAGGTAAATCGACCGCAGCATTCATCGTTATTTTTGGCCTGTCTGTTAGCTTTAATACTTTAACTCTAAATACTTTAGGTTTCTACAGCATTAAAGCTTTATCTATAAACGTATGTGTGGTGGGGAGGGATGAAATAATCAAACTTAGTAACTGTGCGATTAAGAATTTATGTAGAACTAAGAATTACACAAATCATGCAAAAGTATTAAAGTACTTTTTATTTGTTCTAAGAAGAACAAATAAGAAATTAAACATTATTTAAACTATACACAAAATTATTGAACATTACACAATATTAAATTGAACATTACTTACAGAAATATAAGAAGGTTGAATTTAAGTTTAGTGAATTCTTAAATTATTTAGATTAAATTACAAAAAAGGAGAAAACAATAAAAAACAACAACAAACTGAACCAATGGCTTTTTTCCAAAGTGTAATCTGTAATCCGCTTTAATCAATTGGATCGAGGGATTGCATGCTTTCAGCAGGGTCCAGGGACTCCATGTCTCCATCTAGTGATTCCCCAGTCTGACCGGGATCTATGGATGCCCCATCCTGAAGAAGATTCAGCGATTCCTCACTTTTCCTCACAGTCCAGGCATTTTACGTTAAGGACATGTCTTTGAATATGCCGAACTTTCAGCTTCAGTGGTAGCTGCTTTACCAAGTCAAAAAAGAACACCGCAGAAAAAGGTTATAAACATTAGCACTTTTGTACGTTTATGTCTTGCAACACTTTAAAATACTGTGTAGTTGTTTCTTATGGCATGCAACAAGTTTGGACCCTATTCTGACTATAAAATCATTCCCAGTTCCTGCTGGGCGCACATGTCAAAAAGTAAGTACAATACAGTAGTTCAAGGAATTGTGAAAATGTTCCTCCAGTGGAAAAGCCCCTTATGGCTTACAGTTGCTTATAGTAAGTAAATCAGGATAACTGTGCTACATATTCAATTATGCTTTTAAAATCACTCACTTTTTCTATCTGCCCCCGGAGACTCAGGTAGCTCCTATTGGAGAAGATGTCTTCTTTGTCACCGGTCTTTAGTGGGGAAGGTGGCCTGCTTTGCTGCTCTCTTGGCCTCCTCGGTTATGGCCAGTGGAGTCGTTTTAAATTTAATTGTTGCCTGATTGGTAAATAAGCATGGCCGCCCATATTTTTGATATGACCACATATGACTGCCCCTCATCAAATTCTGGCTCACTGCCGTTTCTAACCGACAGATATACTGTCTCCCCATCGGTGAGTGCACATAAAGTGGTGAATTTATATGTGCCGACATGTATTTTATTCTCTTCCATCACAAATGTCAATGCCTTTTGGCTCCTGCAGGTGGCAACACACCTGATGCGAAGAGGTGCTGGGCAACTGTAGGGGGTTGTCACCCTGAGAATGAGACAAGAAAAGAAAAAAGGTATTGTTTACCAAAAAAAAGCGTATATATGATAAAACTTTTATTGTATGGACAAAATGTGGTCAAAATTTTAATCTGTGCTGAGTCATTTAGTAAATTCTGTCAAGATATCTTCATATTCAAGTCGTTGAAAACATAAGTTTGCATCAAAACATCACTCATATGAATATTTAAAGGCTGTAAAGGTTTCATGACAATGAAAAAATAGTGTGGCATGATATTTGGATTATTTTGGATAAATCAGTGACCGTTAAAAGATTATGAAGATATGATGGCAGTTGATAGCATACTGCCTGACAGGATAGAGCTTTTCATCTCCACAGGATCTTGTCTCTGACGGGATTCCTTTTTTTTTTACTTTATACTTAACATTATTTATTTGTTCATGTAGTCCGAGTTATTTATTGAAAGTTATTGATAACATTTCTTGTGAAGTATAGATTTACCTCAAAATGATTGTCTTCATAATCTTTTAAAAATCATTCACATAATTTGAAATTAGTTCAGAAAATACTTTTTCCAGTCAGAAACCCTTTTCTCAGCCCAAATCCTGTCAGAATAAGTTCGATTATATTACAGTCTCTGTTGTCAGCCTGTCCTGTCATATAAAATTAGGCACCTATCACTTTAATTTTATTGAAATAATTTATTTTGTAGTTGTAAATTTATAACTTTTAAACATTGTTTGTAAAAAAGTAAAAAACGACTCACCTTAGAAAATAGGTTGTTGTTGTTGCTCCAGCGTGGTCAGTGGGTCAAGTGAGAGGGGGTCAGTGGGTAAGTGGTCTTAAACTTGGCAGCAGTCCAATCAGATGATGTCGCCAAGGCACATGATCACAAGACAATAACCTTCGGCCAATTATCTTTTCTTTTTTTCTATCTCCCTGGGTGTGTGTGTGTGTGTGTGTGTGAGTCAGTGGTTTTGAACTTGGCAGCAGTCGCAGTCCAATCAGATGACGTCGCCAAGGCACATGATGACAAGACAGTAAACTTTCTCCCCCTCCCCCACTCCCTGTGTGTGGTTGTGTGTGTGTGTATACAGGTTTGACTGTAATTGTTTGTGAGGGTCAAGTGTTCTCGCTTATACAACATTAAAGAACATTAATGTTTTTAAGAACATTAAAAGACTTATAAATGAGCCACAATATGTTTTTACTCAAATCAAGTGTTTTGCACATGTTGGGTAGGTACATCATACTGTTAACATACATATTTTTAAAGTAACTTTTTAATGAACTTTTCTTTTTTTTTAATGAATTTACTTTGTTTTTAATGAATTAACTATTATAATAATGGATGTATTGAAATTGACTAACTTTTTCCCAGTGAAACCTAACCCTAATTGACGGATTCATTTATTCATTGTTGTTATCTTTAGTGATGTATTACTTTAATAAATGTCAATAAAATGAGGGGAAATTAATGGAAAAAGTAATGCGGAGTAATTTAATTTTAAACCTCTACAAATAGAAAAACCGTTATCAGCTCTTCAGCACGTGATTAATTATAACCAATGAGACTGCTGGAGCTTTGCGTAGGAAATCAAATCATCCGGTTCTCCCGCCCCAATGGGCTAGTTTCATATCTCCACCATCTGGGATTTCCGTATACATACGTCTTTTCCCATTACCAATTATGCAAATGTACAAATAATTACTTATTCCCGAACATGTTTGTTGCCTGTTAATTTTTTTTCTTTTTCCTAATGAAATATTTACTTTGAGACATCAATCTGCTTAAATGCAGAGCACGAATTCCGAGTATGGGTCACCACACTTGGCTGAATGTCACTTCACTTCTTTTTCTCCCTTTTGCTTGTCTGTAAATCTGTTATGTCTCTGAATCTTTGGTTACCAGATCATTGCATCCTCTGCGGTAAGTAATCTTTTTACCTTAAGCCCGGTACACACCAAGCCAACGCCGACGAACTAGTGGCGACGAAAGCAGACTGCGGGGTCGGCCGACGTCTGCCGACTTCGGCAGCGTCTGGGTCCAAAGTTGCCCTGACACACCAAGCCGACGCTCGACACCCGACGGCCAAGTAGCACGTCGGTCTGCGCCTGCGTAAAGAATAAATTCCTTTCCGTACCAGCAGGTGGCAGTAGTCTGTGCTTGTTACTCAAAGCCGGAAACCGGAAGAGCTAAAGGGATACAAAACATAAACAAAGGTGCCTGAAAACAGATCAGAATCTCGCTCACCACAGACGGAATCTTGATATTTCGAAAATGTCTGACACGTTGCAAATGGCACTGGCGTTGTCAGCCCTTGGTCTTTTGCTTGTTGAAGAGGAAAAGAAGAAGTGGCCGCGAAAAATACAGAGAACGCGCACTAAATGGGTGAAACCATGGATACTCCAGAGACAGGCTCAAGGGGCTTTCCCGAACCTGTGTCGAGAGCTCGAGTTAGGTGAAACCTCTGATTTTAAAAATTTCGTTCGGCTTTTTCCTGTTCAATTTAACAGGTTAAAAGAACTTATCAGTCCAATCGTACAGAGGAGAAACACGAACTACCGGCATTGTATCTTCGTAGGGGAACGTCTGATGATTACACTACGGTTCTTGGCAACAGGTAAGCAAGCTAAAGGTTATTCGTTATTTGAATATTACATTACAACGCTTTTTCAGTTGTGTTTATGTCGGTTTATCATTCAGCATTATAAAATAGAAAATAATTTGATTATTTCGGATGGCAGTTGGAGCTTACTTAAAAAGAGACAACATATAAAACATAATTGTAGTTGTTTATAGCACAATGCCTTTAATAATTGATAACATAATCTGATTTAATGTAATGTAATGAAAATGCATTAAAAGTGTTTGATTTGACTCTGTAAAAGGTGTGGAACGTCGATAATAGAGTTATGTGATTGTAATCTTTGCAGGAGAAAGCTTCAAGAGCCTTTCTTACCAGTTCCGAGTGTGAATGACTACAATTCGGCAATTCGTTCCTGAAACCTGTGCAGCAATCTACCAGGTCTTAAAAGAGAAATCCCTGACGGTATACATGCATCGGTTTTATTACTTTTCTCTTCTTCAACATTGATAGGGCAGTTTGTACACATTTCAGTGAAATATGCCAAAATGACTACAAGTTATCAAGGGTCGACAATTAAAACTACTTTTGTTTTAATTCTGTTGTTTTTCAGTGCCCAGACACAGTGGAAGAGTGGCAGAAAATAGCCATTGGATTCCAGGCTCAGTGGAACTTCCCAAACTGCCTGGGTGCTCTGGATGGGAAGCACATCAACATTCGTCCCCCACCAGGAACTGGATCAACATTTTACAATTACAAGCATTCATTTTCCACAGTTCTAATGGCACTGGTTGACAGCAATTACAGATTCCTGTATGTTGATGTGGGCTGCAATGGGCGTATTTCAGATGGTGGAGTATTTGGTGGATGCTCATTGCAGGATGCCTTGGAGAAAAGAACATCGAACATACCTGCCCCTGAACCACTTCCTGAATCTGACCAGCTGACCCCTTACTGCATTGTGGCAGATGAGGCATTTCCCTTGAAGGACTACTTAATGAAGCCATATCCGAACCGCAGGCTATCTGTAGAGCAACGCATATTCAATTACAGGCTTTCGCGAGCTCGGAGGGTGGTTGAAAATGCATTTGGCATCCTGGCAAATCGATTTCGAGTCCTTCTAACCACCATAAATATCCAAAACACCACCAAAGTGGAGGACATTGTTTTGGCTTGCTGTGCCTTGCACAACTTTCTGCGTACAGAGTGCTGTGAAGTATACATGGCAGGAATCGACCAGGAAGGACTAGATCATGACACTCTACCAGGAAGATGGAAACAAGACCCTGGCCTACAGCAGGCCTCTCTGCCACACACAACCAACAGTACAACACACGCCAAACAGCTCAGGGATAAACTGTGCCAGTATTTTAATTCAGACATTGGTGCAGTGCCCTTTCAGTGGTGCAAAATATAAGCATGTGACAAACTTGTTTGTTTCCAGTCTTTGATAAAAACCTTGGTTTCTGTTTTATGAAGATGTCTACATATTTAACGTCTACATAGAATTCTGCAAGAACTATAATGACTGCAAGAACTATAATTACAACTGTGCATAACATATTAACAATGCAGCTTACAATATGCTAAACAAATCTGTTTACACTTTTGCTATATAATGTATTACAGGTGTGTATACTGATTGGCAGATGCATCCAGTGCTTGGTTGTGGCCCACTGAGTATCTGAAAATGCAATTGTCAACCTCATGCTGGAAATGTGGCAGTGCATGTGGTGGCAAATTCCGCATTCTGTGTTCTAAATTTCTGCAGTAAGCTGAGATGGCATCATTGGTGTTTTCCTGTGATGCCAACTTTTCCAGAGTTTTGCCGATGGTGCGTATCAAGTATGTGGACTCCTCGCTGGCAGATTCGTCCTGCAGCTTCCTGCGCTTCCCATTAGGCCTTGGAGTATTTGGCTTTATGTATGTGCTTTGCAAAGGTTCCTTTCTCATGTCTGTGGACTCCGCTCCACAGATGGTGGACTCAGCCAAGGGTGTACTGGGACGTAGCTCAGCCTCAATGAAACTTGGCTCTTCGTGGGTGACAGTCCAGGTGTCACTGTTGGTACCATCAGATGGTGAACAGGAGTCACTATCAGTCGAAGGGTCCTCAAAAAACATAAAAAGATAAAATCATAATGTGAACGATGTAATACCATAGATTCTTACAACTGTTCACCTATCACCCATAATAACAGGACATAGCTAAAACAATACCCTGCAAAATGGCTCTATTCAGATACAGTTTATGACACATTGCAGAAGAAAAAAAGTCTCAGATAAGCGGAATATAGTTTATTTGAATTTGATGCTGTGACGCAGCTGTCATCTGAGGGGGGCGTAACTTAGCGATCTGCTTTTTCCATGAAAAACTCGCTTTTTTTTTTCTTCAACATTTTTTATATGTGTGTGTATTGTGTGGGGAATGTGGCCGTATCTGCATGATTATCATCTGTATGGACGGACATCAGCGTGTTTATTAGCGACTCTATGACAGCTATCATTGTGATTCATTGATCAGCTATTATTGATTATATGGCCCATCTGTTTGATTATCATCTGAATGGAAGCACATCAGCGTGTGATTACTGACTGTATGACCATGTCTGCCAATATCACTTCATGTCTGGCAATCAGAATACTTCAGTATACATACTATATACAAAGCAATTTGTTTCTATTTTTTTTTCCTTTATTACTCAAATAATTATTTTTGTATTTTTTAGTGCTCAAATAAATCACTTATATGATGTCTAAAATTCTGTCTATTATTTTATAATTTAAAAACTATGCAGGAATATGTATAATGACTAAAATAGTTTGTATAATTCTGCAATACAATATATATAAAAAAAAGAGAGAGATTTGTTTATGTACCCTGATCGTTAGATTTGAAGTGCTCTCCTTCCTTTTTGTGTGAGGCTCTAGAAACTGCAGGCGGTTCAGTATCCATTGCTGCCTGCCAGTCTTCTGAGCTCCAAAACGTCCTGAGGGTCCATGTTTCTTGTAACGCATGTACTGGGTTCGCAATGAATCCCACCGCTTCTTGAGCTCTTTCTCTGAGGGGCAAAGTCAATTTTTGTAAGCATTATGTGTAGTTATTATGTCAATGTCATGACTATTTGTAATACCAACAAATGTTACTTTTTGCTCTACAAAATTCATGGACTATTGAAAAATAAACAAGTTTCTAAAGACCTCAATTAACAAAACGGAGAACTTACCTGATATAACAAGCTTATTTTCGATCTCACGCCACAGCTCAGCTTTTGCCACACGGTTGACATAACATTTTTCCTTAATGTCATACAAAGCTGGCCTTTCCTGGATCATGCTAATCAATTCATCTTCACTTGCCTCGTTCCAGACAGCCATATCTTTTTTTAAATATTCACGTATCGGAATGAGAAATGCAAACAAATGATAAGCGTTCTGTGTATTCCCTCTTGACTTCGTCGTTTACTTACTTCATCACTTCCGGGGGGGTTTTTCTCGCGCACTGGTTCGCCAGCTGAACAGCCAATCAGAATGATCACACCGACTGACCGACGAGCCCCGACGCCGATTCAACATGTCGAATCGGCCGAAAACAAGCCGACGAGGACCAACTTCAGCCGACGCCGTGGAACACACTGAGAAGACTTCGTCGGCCGACGAACAAAAACTGCCCGACGGCCAACCGTCGGCTTGGTGTGTACCGGGCTATAAATCCCCTTTCCCTTTTGCTGGAGGGAGTGGGGCATGACTTCTTGACAAGTCGGTCCACATCATTGATAGTCAGACGAGGTAGGTCTTGAAGACAGCGAGTGTAAAAAAGAGCCATGTTTACCGGCTGTCGGTCAAGAAAGCTAGAATTTGCAGTCAGTGTAACCGGAAGTTTGTCAGCCAATCCGGAATTGTGACGCGCATAGAGCATATAAACTGTGTCACTACAGCTTCACTATAAACTGGGTCGCTACAGCTTCACTATAAACTGGGTCGCTACAGCTTCACTATAATCTGGGTCACTACATCTTCACTATAATCTGGGTCACTACAGCTTCACTATAAACTGGGTCACTACAGCTTCACTATAAACCGTCACTACAGCTTCACTATAAACCGTCACTACAGCTTCACTATAAACTGGGTCACTACAGCTTCACTATAATCTGGGTCGCTACAGCTTCACTATAAACTGGGTCGCTACAGCTTCACTATAATCTGGGTCACTACATCTTCACTATAATCTGGGTCACTACATCTTCACTATAATCTGGGTCACTACAGCTTCACTATAAACTGGGTCACTACAGCTTCACTATAAACCGTCACTACAGCTTCACTATAAACCGTCACTACAGCTTCACTATAAACTGGGTCACTACAGCTTCACTATAATCTGGGTCACTACAGCTTCACTATAAACTGGGTCACTACTTCACTATAAACAGTTGCTATTGTAGTTGTTAGCTGTAATGACAAACAATAATTAATTATAAATAATCAAATTCAAAATAATTATTAATATGTTCTGTTGGAAGTTGGGGGGGGGGGGTTACTCTAATGCTGAAGTGTGTATTTTTCATAAACACAATTTCATGTCTGAAATAAGATTTTAATAAACTGAATATTAAAGCAGTCAAAACGCATTACAATGATCAGATAAATCCAAGTTTATAACTCAAATATTGAGTCATAGTGAGAAAAGCGCATCATAAACACAGGAGGTAGTGTCCCTTATTTCCCTTTTCTGAAGTTGGCAAACCTATGTTGTCGTTATTATGAGTGAACTCATCTTCACTATAAACTGGGTCACTACAGCTTCACTATAAACCGTCACTACAGCTTCACTATAATCTGGGTCACTACATCTTCACTATAAACCGTCACTACAGCTTCACTATAAACTGTGTCACTACAGCTTCACTATAAACTGGGTCACTACAGCTTCACTATAATCTGGGTCACTACAGCTTCACTATAATCTGGGTCACTACAGCTTCACTATAATCTGGGTCACTACAGCTTCACTATAATCTGGGTCACTACATCTTCACTATAATCTGGGTCACTACTTCACTATAAACTGTCACTACAGCTAACAACTACAATAGCAACTAACAATAATTAATTATAAATAATCAAATTTAAAATAATTATTAATATGTTCTGTTGGAAGTTGGGGGGGGGGTTACTCTAATGCTGAAGTGTGTATTTTTCATAAACACAATTTCATGTCTGAAATAAGATTTTAATAAACTGAATATTAAAGCAGTCAAAACGCATTACAATGATCAGATAAATCCAAGTTTATAGCTCAAATATTGAGTCATAGTGAGAAAAGCGCATCATAAACACAGGAGGTAGTGTCCCTTATTTCCCTTTTCTGAAGTTGGCAAACCTATGTTGTCGTTATTATGAGTGAACTCATCTTCACTATAAACTGGGTCACTACAGCTTCACTATAATCTGGGTCACTACAGCTTCACTATAATCTGGGTCACTACATCTTCACTATAAACTGGGTCACTACAGCTTCACTATAATCTGGGTCACTACAGCTTCACTATAATCATCACTATATCATTACGTTTACTTCATCCATAATTAAACCATTTTACGTTGCTTGTAAAAACTATTACATTTCCTGAATTTTGTGCATCGATTTAAACACTTTAAATGCTTAAAAACCACACAACACTTGTGAAAAAGAAGTATGCTTAATTTGAATGAAAGTGTACTTTTTGTGTACTTAAAATAATAAGAGTATACTTTTTCAAAAGTGCTCTTGCAGATAATATAATATAATTAAAATGAAAGACCACATAAGTGTACTTAAAGGGAATACACTTTAATGACACTATTTATTCACATACTTAAGTGTACTTTTTACAAATACACTTTGTAATATGTAATTAATTTTATTTTATAGTAAGTACGCTTTCAAAACATTATTTATAAACACTTAAGTGCACTTTTAAAAATGCACTTTGTAATAATGTTTAATTAAGCTTAACTTAAAGTACACTTTCATCACAATATTTATAAACACACTTAAGTGCACTTTTAAAAATGCACTTTGTAATAATATCTAATTAATTTTTACTTAAAGTACACTATCATCACAATATTTCTTAACATACTTAAGTACACTTTTTAAAAATGCACTTTGTATTAATGTCTAATTAAATGTTACTTAAAAAAGTACACTTTCATGACAATATATCTATACACACTTAAATGCCCTTTTTGAAATGCAATTTGTTATAATGTCTAATTAAGTTTTACTTAAAGTACACTTACATCACAATATTTCTAAACATTTAAATGCACTTTTTTAAAAATGTTTACTTAAGTTTTACTTAAACATACATTTTAAATAATTATGATTTTATAGTGTTTTAAATATGTACAATTATGTTTATGTATTGACAAATATACTAAATAAAATAATAATAATGGAAAACATGAAAAATAATAAATTTTTATTTCAACTCAAGTGTGTTGTCCCAAATTATTTTGTTACTGTATTTAAAATGTGTTTAGTCTATAATATACTGTGTGCATTAATGCATTTGAAATGTATTTTCCCTCTAAACTGCAATACATTTGCTTATACAGTATACTCCAATATACATATGGTTGACATTTTTATCACCAGCTCCTGCTCTATGAACTCAATTAAAATTGTCAGTTTTCTACATAATATTTGACAATAAAAATGTAATTTATGAGTTCTTTATATTAATGTATTGTACTTTACATCTGTGTACAGAATACTTTTAATATGCATGTTGTTCTAAGTCAATTAAACACACATTTAATTGCGAGCAAAGTTAAACAAATCAAAATTAATTTACATTAAATTCAGTTCAAATACATTTAATTTAAATTAGACAAGACTATAAAAATTATTGACTTTTAGTTAGGTGAATGAGTCAGGTTTTGTGAACTCCGAGTCTAACAACACAATGTGTTGTATATCTGTAAACAAACTCATTTCTAAATCATAAAGCACACGGCATAGCAGGTTGATATGTAATTTATTTTAATGATCTCAGTACTTACATGTGTTATAATACACTTATTCCTTTATTAGTTACATTGAGTATATACAGCACAATTTTACAAAGGATTGTTATAACATTTGTATTCAGTCAAAGAAACCATTTAGCTTAAGTCTTCATTCTCACGAAAAACATGTTTCTGATCAGCTCCACACTGTATGTCATTTATTCCATCTTTCTCAGCTGTAGTGTGCCTTGACAAAGTTAAACTTGGATTTTCAAGAATGTCTTTGAGCTGTGATGACAAGCTCAATACTAGAAAAAAGGAGTAATTTTTCAGATTAGCATCTGCATCAAATGCTGCCTTACAGACAGCACAATGCATCAGGCTTTTCTCTCTTGTCCCTAAGTAGTTACAACATGACACACAGTAAAAATGAGGTTCATAATGACCAAACTCACCATATGATTTGTTTAACAGGTATACGGTTTCAATAAGGTCACAATATCTGCAATGTGCTGCTGTTACTATTCTAGTGTGTTTTGTAAATAATTCACAACTTTAAACATGCATTGATGTGTATTTGTGTCACTGTAAACTGATGTGGTCCATCACATGTGTGTAACATTACCTGTGATGTGTTGCTTTCCAACGGCTCGGGTTGCTCCTGCATAGGATCAATCTGCGAGCAATTCTCCTCATAGCTTGCATCAAGTAAGGTTGTCTGTATGATCGTATATATGGAAAAGTATATAAAATGTCAATAATGGTGCCCACTCTGATAATATGCTTGTGTTTCTTTCCTGTGGTCTTCTGCACTGAGGGTAAAAATACAGCCAAAAGATTATACTTAATTGCTTCTGACGTCAACACATCTAACTTCACAAAATTAAACTAAAGATATGGATCCATTTTGTATTTTTAAGACAATAAATGCAAAAGCTCATTCCAAAATCTTACATGTATTACATATCAAAAGGTGAGACATCTGAGGATATTTAAAATAATTTTGTTAAACTACATCTACTCAGACAAAAATTAAATAACATTATTACATTGTACATCATTGATTACCTAATATTGCATGTATAAGTTAAATTTAAAACTTATTTGTGTTTATGTACATGTGTGTCTATAAACTAATTTTATTGCATTTTATAAATTAAAGTAACTTTTGCATTGTACTTATTGCATAAAAATGTTTATGAAACAACAATAACAGCAAAAGTGGGCATATACATATATAAAAAAGAAACAAATTCTTGCCTTAGACTGTGCGTAGAAAAGGTCTGGACATATGTTCTCTTTTTTTAAGAAATTTTTATAGGTCCTTCTATTTGAAACCTGACATATTAAATGAGATATGTGTCAGCTACATTATAGCCTATCTCTTAAAATATTAAGTAAAAGCATTTAGCCTTATAAAGGTAAAAATAATAGAACTAAAAAAAATTACAACTTCATCAACAACATCAATAATAATAATAATTACTTACCTTTTTTTTTTATACTTGTTTGCCCTTGGTTCAGGGTCATCGTTGCTTATATATGTTTTGTACTTCCTTTTTGTACGATTCATAATGGACTTTTAACTTAACGATTTGTATATTCTCCTTTAATTATCTTGGCAACATTGGTCCAAATTTCCCGGTCAAATTTTGAATACAAACCAGCCAATGACGTGAAGGCGCATGAGCGAATGTCACGTAATTGGTCCAGTTGAGAGTCACCATAACGGCTAACTTTAACGAGTCAACGAAAATTTCTGTGCATTTGCATCCTGGCTGACGCATTTTAAGGTAAATATTACTAAAATATTCACATACGTTTTGATAAAACGATGAATGCAAAAGAAAATAACGTCGATTTCTGTTGAGTTGTACATTAATTTACACTATATTTTCCTTAAACTAACGTTACTTCGATTTGATCAGCAGCTTGTGACATTTATTGTGTGACCCTTTTAAAGGATTGACTGAAGATGAAAACTCAGAGGAAAGGAAAGGTTTGTCAAATGCTTTAATATTATATTTGTTTATATGTATGCACCCTCATTCTCCCCATTTATCCGTGTAACGTTAATGATTTATGTGTAACTATTTCATGTGAAAAGACTTCAAACATATTCTACTAAAGTAACGTTACAGTTGATAACTAAATTTAGAACGTTTTTATGAGTGCTGAACTTTATATTGTGTTTCTGTTTTATAATGTGTAACGTTACAATTTCCTTAAAGGAGTAGAAAATAAAATTAATTTGACTGATGCTTAAAAGAAATTCCTTTATGGATTTAGATGTCATAGTAGTAATATTTTGTATTGAAGAAAATATATATACTTGTAATAGTGCTGAACAAAATGTTTTTTTATGAATTAATAAAACAAAAATCAGTATACAATTTTTAACTCTGCAGTCAGACTTTGTTTTATCCCAATTTACAAGGAAGACAAACAGATGTTAAATGTCATGAAGTAAGTGATTAAATAAATGTTAAGTGCACTAGTAATTCAGTAATCATATACTGTGTGATTCAAATACACTGATTAACTAACTTGTTAACTTCTTCTAATTGTAAAGGTTCTCTTTAAAAGCCCCTGGATTACGAGCTAATCCAAAGAAATCAGCAAAGATATGTGCATTTGTGCATAAAGTTCATTTGAAATAAAAACACTATTCCAAAGCAATCTGGCATTGCTGATTGTAGATACATTAAATGTAGATACATTAAGTGACGTCGCATCTGACGCACAGAAGCCAATGGCACATGTTGCTATGCTTAGTGACACATCCTGACATGACACCCGAATGACACTGAGTGGCTGAACATGTCCCGTATGTTGTGACAACTCCACTAGTGACTGACAGATGAGCAGCTCTTCTGACATAATTGTGACACTAAATCCTAAATAAATAGCCTAATTTAACCAGCCGAATGTAAGAGACTTGTATCACAGGATTATGTCACAATGATAGAGATTAACCGCTTCCATACAATGGCTGTAGATAGTGCTTTAACTTAAAACTTGAAAAAGGGACACAGAAGTATGACAGCTTTTGCATTTCTGGATGAAGGACATTCTTATGTTGATTGTAGTCACAAAATTCTTACTTTGTAGTGATAGATTGTCTTGAAATCTTGACCTTGACACTGTCCTGTGCTAAGACCCTAACAAAACAGGCAGCCACTCATATGGTTGATGCCCTGAAGGAGGACCTGAGAAAACAAAAAGTACCTGATCCTAACACGGCCCCACCACTTTATGAGTCTGACACGGACTCTGACGCAACAGAATCCTCTCCGATGCAGGAACCACTCAGAAATGTAAGTGTTGCAATAAATAATATAAAAATAATGATTTTATATTAAACACAATCCTGAAATCTTTTTCTCTTACAGCTTGAAACAGAAAGTGAAGATGCTAGCTCATCAAAAGAGACACCAAAGCTTGACACTGAAATTCTCAGTGCATTGAAAGGTATTTATGATGAAGTTTAATTTGTTTTATAGTTGATGAAGCACAGGAGTTATATATTATGTTAACCATGTTTGTATCACTAGAGTTGCCAAAGGTGGTAAAAACACTAAAAGATATAGTGGCGGGCATGAAGTGCAACATGGAGAAGTTGTATCACCACCAGCAGAAATGGTATGGATACATGCACAGATATGTTTCTCATGTTAACATATTAAACATTAACACATACTTTATTCTTAAATGTTAAATACATTATCGACAATGTTGTGAACAAGGAATATAAACTCAGCATAAAAAAGAAAATTACCTTTTTAAATGTTAGTACAAAGGTCCGTCTTACAAGGATAGTTCACCCAAAAATGAAATTTAGCCCATGATTTACTCACCTAGGATGACATGATTAAGTCATCCTAGGTGTATATGGCATTCTTCTTTCAGATGAATACAATCGCAGTTATATAAAAAAAAATCTCCTGGCTCTTCAAAGGTATATAGTGAGAATCAATATGTCCATCAAAGCGCATCTATCCATGATAAAAGTGCACCACAGGGGGTTAATTAAGGCCTTCTGAAGTGAAGTGATGTGTTCGTTTAAGAAAAATATCCATATTTAAAACTTTATCAACTAAAATAAAATAGCTTCCGGCCATACACAAGTCGACTTGCAGCAATAGAGTATATAACTCAGATTGTATTAATCTGAAAGAAGAATGTCATATATACCTAGGATGGGTTCAGGGTGATTAAATCATGGGATCATTTTCATTTTTGGCTGAACTATACCTTTAAGTTATAACTGGTAGTGTCTTCAAGGGATAGTTCACCCCAAAATGGAAGTTCGTTCATGATTTCCTCAGCCTTCAGTTGTTACAAACCTGTATACATTTCTTAAATTCTGCCAAACACAAAGGAAGATATGATTGGTTTGGAATAACATGAGAATAAGGAAATCATGACAGAATTAACATTTTTGGGTGAACTATCCCTTAAATGTTCCACAGTTGCATGTTTATTAATTGTTTCTAAGTCATTGAAAAAGCCAAACATTCTTTACATTTTTTTTACCAAAAAGAGATATGTAAATGTACTTAAAATATTTTTAGCAAATTATCCTTAATTTATTGCAGTATCCTAAAAAGGCATTTTTCTTTTTTAGCGAGTGTATATACAGTATAATATAGCCACTGTTAATGTCATTGATGCGCGCACACACACACTTCTGACACAATTGTTTTGTTTTTTACTGTTATCTAAATACAGTGCTATGCATAAGTTTAGGCACCCATGCTAAAGTTGACTAAAAAGTCTTTCTTTTGGAAATTGAACTTAATGCCTTAATTAAAAAAATTGGGGGAAATCCAACCTTTAAGGACACCAATTTTCTTTGTGAATGAATAATGTATCGTAAATAAATAAATGTTCTTCCTTAAAATACAGGGTGCATAAGTTTGGGCACCCCTATGTTAAATTCCCATAGAGGCAGGCAGATTTTTATTTTTAAAGGCCAGTTACTTCATGGATCCAGGATACTATGCATCCTGATAAAGTTCCCTTGGCTTTTCGAATTAAAATAGCCCCACATCATCACATAGCCTTCACCATACCTAGAGATTGGCATGGTTTTATTTCAGTTAGCATAATAGCTGGTTTGATTTGCATTGAGAGGTGATCTTATGGAAAGTACTCCATGCCAATCTCTAGGTATGGTGAAGGCTATGTGATGATGTGGGGCTACTCAGATGCCACGGTGTATGTTCCAAAAGCTATCATTATCACTGCTGCTATTGTGCGAGGATTATAACTCGGCAAAATGTATTTTGAACCATGTGCAGAAATGTGGGTTAGCTGACGTGTCAACAGGTCCCTGTGCCCGCACCCCCTCCAGCGTGTGTGTCCCCTCCAGCGCGTGTGCCCCCTCCAGCGTGTGCGCATCCTCCAGCGTGTGCGCATCCTCCAGCGTCTGCGCCCCCTCCAGCGTCTGCGCAACCTCCAGCGTGTGCGCCCCCTCCAGCGTGTGCGCCCCCTCCAGCGTCTGCGCAACCTCCAGCGTGTGCGCCCCCTCCAGCGTGTGCGCCCCCTCCAGCGTCTGCGCAACCTCCAGCGTGTGCGCCCCCTCCAGCGTCTGCGCCCCCTCCAGCGTCTGCGCAACCTCCAGCGTTTTCTCCCCCTCCAGCGTCTGCGCAACCTCCACCATGTGTGCCCCCTCCAGCGTCTGCGCAACCTCCAGCGTGTGCGCCCCCTCCAGCGTCTGCGCAACCTCCAGCGTGTGCGCCCCCTCCAGCGTGTGCGCAACCTCCAGCGTGTGCGCCCCCTCCAGCGTCTGCGCAACCTCCAGCGTGTGCGCCCCCTCCAGCGTCTGCGCAACCTCCAGCGTGTGCGCCCCCTCCAGCGTCTGCGCAACCTCCAGCGTGTGCGCCCCCTCCAGCGTCTGCGCCCCCTCCAGCGTGTGCGCCCCCCTCCAGCGTCTGCGCAACCTCCAGCGTGTGCGCCCCCTCCAGCGTCTGCGCAACCTCCAGCGTGTGCGCCCCCTCCAGCGTCTGCGCAACCTCCAGCGTGTGCGCCCCCTCCAGCGTCTGCGCAACCTCCAGCGTGTGCGCCCCCTTCAGCGTCTGCGCACCCTCCAGTGTCCAGTGCTCGACAGCCCCCAGGAAAACAACTTCCTATCCAACGGTCATTACACTGTCTAACAGTGATGACACACCTGCCTCATCAACTCCAGCCTAAACCACCTGCATGAGTAACCCAAAAATACTCAAGTCGAAGCCCAAAAGAACTACATGCACATTCTGTAATTTGGTTGTGAACAAGAAAAACATCAAGATACACATTCAAAGACGTCACTCATCAGCAAATACAGATGTAACAGCAAATCACCATGTTCCATCCCAATGCATAGACCGTAGTAAGGGCATTTTTGCTGTCAGAAGAATTTTTTCTGGATTTGGAAACCCCATACATGTACAGAAATGCACCTGGGGAAGCAACCATCAAGTGAGCTGTGAACTACAGCAATGCAAACGGGCTTCTGAATTTTCCAGAAGAAGTGGCTTAATGGGGTTTCAGTGCATCCATTTGAAGTCATTATCTTACTGTCCTATTTCATCCGAACCAGACATCACACTTAAGGAAGAAGTTCTGTCAGATATGGTAAGAAAAAAGTGGATTTCTGACAACACAAAGAAAATGTGTCTTGCAAGGAAGCAAAAAGCAAAGTCTATGAGCTGCCCACTGAGTAAAGAGGTCTCATTTGGCAATGGAACATCGAAAATATGTGTGTCAGTCCTGGAAACATGCATCTCATATTATTCTCGGTTAGGGAGAGTAATTGTTTGTTTTGACAAAAAAATAAATACTTGGCACTGTCCATGCTCTAAGCCAAGGAATTCATGTCCTCATAAGTCAGTTGCAAAATGGCACTTAAACCAGACTCGTCCTGAACTTTTTCTAAAAGTCAGATGTACAGACAGTGATGTGTTTGACATTTTTGCAGAAACTTGTCCTCCACATGTACACAGTATTGAGGAAAGTCTTCAATATCCACCTGATGGAAGTGCTTTGACTGCAGTTGTCCTTTACTTGCTGAAAAACTAAAAATTGCCAGCTGTTCTGCCAAAAGATATTTGTTCACCACAGAACATGGAGACACTGCCCAAGCACCTCATTCCACTGGAGACCTTTTGCACAGTGTGCCCAGGAAACATCCCTCTTACGGATCCAATCATAATTACACAGAAAGCAAAAATTGTCACATTCACTGGCGTACTGGAAGGTGTGTGTAACTTAATTGTTAATTCATATTACAACCTACAGTGATCCCATGCCTAATACAGTATTATTTTCCTTCCTTATAGATGTGACCACATACTGTAAAAGGTGTGGGTTGTGTGGACATTTTTACAGATACCAGGAATGGGCAGAGGGTCTGCACAATTTCGATGACCGCACAATATTAACACTGCATCTTTGCCTGTTCTTGAGACAGTCTGTACAGGTAATCTTCACTTCTATATTCATGCAACTTTAATGCACCCATCCTATTTTAATGAACACAAGACTTACGTGTGTTTTTAATGTATAATTTTAATAATTATTTTAAACAGGGATGATGTAGGAATTTGGAAAATTCTTTATAAACAAGCATATGTTTGTTCATCAGTGAATTATTTCAGAAATGTAACTATTTTATTGCATTTTTGTTCTAAAAGTTTCACCCTGAAATCCTGGTAAGCACTCACATATGTCAACAGAAAAGCAAACTGTTGTGACTGTGATCTAATTTCAAATGCTATTACAGAATCACACTGCAGTTGGCAGGGCCTTGGACATCTTGGAACAGACGAACCAAAAAAAGTATCCGAACCACGACTCCCTTCTTCATGGTTATCTTCACTTTGAAGCATTGACAGCGCACGAGTACAATTTTTCATGTGTGCACTGTGGGGTCCATCCACCTGTCGTGATAATGGACATGCACAAGTTTTTAGCATGCCAGGTAAGTAGTGGTCTTTCTCCTCTTAACATGAATAGTTCTACCAAATAACACTGATTTTGAGCAAAATTTCTTACAGTGAGTGATATCGAGGATCCCCAACCACAGTTTGAAGGTCACGTTGATATTGAAGAATTCTGGCAATCAGTTGACCAAGAAGTTATTTGCAGAGGCTTTTTACAAAGTAAGTTATAGATATGAAAATGTATCTTGCAGCCATATTTAGAAATTTTTTCCAAAAGGTCTATGTCTCTGTCTACAGTGCCTTGTAATTATGTATGTGTATGCTTTTGTGAAGTGAAGTGACATTCAGCCAAGTATGGTGACCCATACTCGGAATTCGTGCTCTGCATTTAACCCATCCAACGTGCACACACACAGCAGTGAACACACACACACACCGTGAACACACACCCGGAGCAGTGGGCAACCATTTATCCTGCGGCGCCCGGGGAGCAGTTGGGGGTTCGGTGCCTTGCTCAAGGGCACCTCAGTCGTGGTATTGAGGGTGGAGAGAGCGCTGGACATTCACTCCCCCCACCTACAATCCCTGCCGGCCGGGGACTCGAACCCACAACCTTCGGATTACAAGTCCAGCTCTCTAACCATTAGGCCACGACTTCCCCCAACTATGGGGAAGTTTTCTAGTGCCATGGATAATTGTGTATATAATTTTAACTGCTATAAACTGTATCAAGCACAATAACATTTAAGAAAGCTTTTGTTTTTCAACTTCAAAGGTGAATTTTAACATTATGTAAATATGATAGCAATGCACTTGAACTTGAACGTTACATTTATTTATAGACATTCAGTATGTCATTAACAGTAATAATACATTTTATTTATAATGTGCTTTTTCACACCCAAAGTGCAACAGTGCTACAGCAAAAAGTTAAAAGTAAAAAAGAGTTAAAAACAAGTAAAATACAACAAATACAATATACAACAAATCTGACACTTAAACATAAGCCATTTTAAAAAGGTGGGTTTTCAGTAAATGTAGTGGATGTCTAATATCCTGGATGTTTTTGAAACCGCTTCCAAATTTGGCTATTAACTAAATGCCAAAAGCAGGGAAAATTATGGTAATAATCTATCCTGCTTTGTAATTAATGGCTGTTGTGGTATCTGCATTTATACACAGGTTGATGCCTTGAGGAAACTTGTAAAAGAATGTGGTGTGGATTCAAAGGGCTCCAAAATGGATCTTCTTCTCCGTTTGAGGGAGGAGATGAAAACAAGGAGCACTTATGACAAAGTGTTTCAAAAAGTCTGGGGAGCATCTTTGTTATATTTAACCTGTCACTATGAGTCTGTATGTGTACCTGAAGACAGCTAGGTTAATGGCCATGCTAATTGTGTGTATTTCCATTTCAAGGTGGTTGGGCAGTTATAATGTGTCCTTGTGGCATTGTGAACTCAGTCAAATTCAACATAAGAGCTGAAAGCCCACGTGATTATGCAGATATGTTGCTGTCATTCCAACATTTCCCAAACATTGTCATCTATGATTTTGCTATATATCATAATAAATATAAATATCTGCATCTAGGGAACTACCATTCAACAAAACATCACAGAAGGATAACATGTTTAAATGTGTGCCTACGTAATAACAAAATAATTTCTTATCACTGTCAAATGCTTAAAACTGTCATTGTCTTGCAGGGCATGCGGATGTCCCCACAGATGTGGACATGCCAGCCCACTGTGGTGAGCAATGCGAGGCTCTGATTATGAAATCGAACCTCAGGCCCTGTCGTGCCTCATGGACCCTAGGATTGCAACATCCCCTTCAAGAGAAATTGGTATGTTAGTTGTACTGCTTTGTCACAAAGATTTTTTTCTCATATTCATGGTATTGTCATTTCTTTTGTATTGTTGCAAAGTGCCAGAGCTTAAAAGTTATCAGGCACTATGCCTGATTTTAGACATAGAGCAGTTTTAAATTCACGTATACTTAATTCAATACATTTCCTCCAGGATAACTTTCAAGGCTCACAGAAATGCTTTTTGTTTGACACTGCTTGCATTTGTTTGTAATATGTGTAATGTGTTGGTGAATTATGTACTGGATGAGGACAGACCAATGAATTAAATAATCATAAAAGATGGTCAGACGTGCCTCACAAGAGAGAACTTTGTAACCCTGGGACTAAGAAAGGAAATGGATTCAGTGGTGGGGAACATTTTTAGTTTTGCTTTCGAAGTAATTGCACTTTTTATGGAACTGGGATAAAAAAGTGTTGTATTTACAGGTGGGAAATGCTTGTTTCAGGATCATCAAGGAAATAATTCAGCATCAGGTGTGCGTGTGTGTGTCTGTATATACCGATATTTGACACATTCAATTGAAAACTGTCTGTGTTTACAGCTGCCTGAGGAAATTTTGCACAGAATCTTCATCCTTGTGGTGCTACAGGATGGTGACCCTGCAATCCATACCCTGGCTCTCACATGCACACGTTTCTGGAGGGTAGTGAGAGAAGAATCCTTCCTGAAGGAAGCACACTTCTGCTGGCTTGACAGTAAGTTTTGTCTCTTTCCTTCTGTTTTAGAGGCAAAGCATCTCTGAGCTATAGGTAAAAGTCACTCATTCACAGGATCAGTGGGTGCACTCAACTTGCACATGTCGGCTTGCTGCTGTATATTTTGCAGCAAGGGCAGAGCAAAGCGTTTAGAATTTGAGAAGGGTTTGAGGAAGAGTTTTGAGTCTGTCCGTTTTTGTACCACTGAATGTCCTGCAAATGCCAGCAAAACAACACGGATGGCACTTGGAGTGGTCACTTCCCATTATTAAAATGTAAAAAGTGTGTTGTACATAGATGTCAGCTGATTTGTTTTCTATACCAGTTTACGACTGTGGAGCGTTTAAGTGATGATTGTACATTTGTCCTTTTATCTATTTGGGGCCAAGTTATGATTTAAGTAGTTTCAGGTGCTAAAATGATTTTCATCATAATATAATAATTATTTATACACTGGCCTAATGTTTTGTTTGACAATAAGTGCTTATTGTAATTTCACATTTCTCTTGCTGTGGCTTGCCACTCCTAAAAATGAATGGAGGGGAACACTGCTACCAGAAAATTTAGCATCAAAAAATCTGACCATGTTTTACACATGAAACCTTCTCTTATTTTGTCATCAGGTGTGGTGAACTGGGACGCATAGAAGGACCTACCGAACTCCATATCGAATCTCCCGTTGCATTCAGTGCAGTTCTCTATACAGACTGTGAAGGTTACAGGGGATATGGACAGAGGGGAATATTACAGGGATTCTACTCCGACAACGAATTTGCAGGATACTGCAGCGCTGACTGTTTTTATGAGGCTGGAGGCACTTTGTAATAACTGTTGTTCTATTGTATGTGATTTTGTATTGTTATATGCGTGTTGGAAAGGCTCAGACTACATGCATTCCTACTTTTTTTTTTCTTTTTTTTATCTCAGTTCTGTAAATCTGAAAGCACTTTATATGCCAGTTAATATATTCAGTATACAAAGAATCTATGCATTTTTTTTTTCCACAGATATTGTGTGTTGTAGGTGTCTGTTTCAATAAATCTAAATGCAAAATGGGCTGTAAGGTGGCACCAATGTAGTTATCATAGGCAATGTATGTTGACAGGCTTGTACTACGATTGACCATGGCAATAGGTCAGAACCTTAATGGACGTAGAGATATTAATCCATGTTTATGTAGACAGTGGACATTTATCTTTAAAAACGACCCCGACTCAGAGCATGGAAACGTTGTCAGTAAGTTAGTTTTATTGAGTCTTGTTCATTAATTCGTCATTAACCAGATTTACATTTCCTTGGGGTGCATGTAGAACAGCATAATATTCATGAATGTAAATAACACATGGAAGTCAGAATGCCGAATTACAACTGTAAATCCTCTCAGACTGAGACATTCATATTATTCATACTATAACAGATAAATAAACCACCATACCAGATATTAATCCAAATGAAACAAATAAAATAAATAAAGAATACATTCATGCATCCTTAAACAACTTGTAGGGGATCAAACAAAATCACACTTATTAAACAAATCAAATAATTTCTTGGCCTTTTCCTTTCTCATAATTTTTAGGGCCTCTATATACATGGCAAGCTCCTTTTTAAATACAATAAGCTGGGGTGCTATTTTCAAAACTTTACACTTGTGAATAAAGTATTTTAACATGAGAAGTAAACAGTTTACAACAAAGTCTAAACTTTTGTTCTCCAAATGAACTCCAAATTTCAACATGTCCCAAGTAATAGATGGAAAAATAGATATTCTTTGTTTAATCCAATTACATACTTCAGTCCAAAATGAATTAACCAGATTACAATGAAGAAATAGATGTTCAACAGTTTCTGCATCCTCAGCCCACGACCGGTTGCTCACTGAAGCTAAGCAGGGTTGAGCCTGGTCAGTACCTGGATGGGAGACCTCCTGGGAAAACTAGGTTGCTGTTGGAAGAGGTGTTAGTGAGGCCAGCAGGGGGTGCTCACCCTGCAGTCTGTGTGGGTCCTAACGCCCCGGTATAGTGACGGGGACACTGTACTGTCAAAAAGCACCGTCTTTCGGATGAGACGTTAAACCGAGGTCCTGACTCTCTGTGGTCATTAAAAACCCCATGGCACTTCTCGTAAAGAGTAGGGATGTAACCCCGGTGTCCTGGCCAAATTCCCTCTACTGGCCCTTGTCTATCATGGCCTCCTAATAATCCCCATACACTTGATTGGCTCTATGACTTTCTCTCCTCTCCACCTGTAGCTGGTGTGTGGTGAGCGCACTGGCGCCGTTGTACTGTGGCTGCTGTCGCATCATCCAAGTGGATGCTGCACACTGGTGGTGGTTGAGGAGAGACCCCCCCCCCCCCACATGATTGTAAAGTGCTTTGGGTGTACAGCAATACACAATAAAGCGCTATATAAATGCATCATTCATTCATTCATTATTACAGAATTGACAAATATTATCGTCCACATTATTAGCAGGATAAATATCGTACAAAATTTTAAAGTGCACTTCTTTATATTTTGGTGGAAGAGGGAATAACAAATACTTGCATCTAAATTCATTAATTGATTTCCTATTTAGATGTTGAAAAATATAGTTCCTTCTTATTGGACCAGGGTGGCATTCCTGCACAAGACAATTTCTTATAAACTTATTAGTACATTTCTTGTCTACAAAATTTATACTGCCTAATTTAAGATCCAAAATCTTGGGAATAATACTAGAATATGTTAAAATCCCCTTTAACATATTAAGGAATGGTAAAGGAATACTCTCAAATAAACTTTTTCCTCACACTTAAAATTAAATTTGGTGCAGAAATCATTAAATCCAAGAAGGCAGCCATTCTTATCCATAATGTGCAGCACTGACCAAATACCTCTTTGCCACCAGTCCTCCAAAAATAAAGATTTCCTTTGAAATAAAATGCAACGATTAGTCCATAAAGAAACATTGTGAGGACTGAAATTATGTTTAAACAGCATTTTCCAATACAAGAGGACTTGTTTATGAAAATCCGACAGTTTAAATGGAATTTTAGTCACAATGTAGAAAAAACTTTATACCTCCAAATGTTTTAAACAAACTGGATGGAATTGCAAACCAGTATGAATGCTCATTACTAATAAAAGACTGAAGCCAAGTTTAAGTACCCCATTCATAATATCAAAATCTATTGCCTTTAACCCACCATCCTCATATGCTCTTATTATATCATTTTTCCTTATATAGTGGTACTTCTTTCTCTAGATAGCCGGAAAGAGAATTGATTAGTTCTTCTATATCGAGTCTCGGGTTTGAGTCGTTCGTTCTTTTGTCACGTGACGTGACAGTTTTGGACAGAGAAATTAGTTAATTTACAACTTTCCTTACAAACGGGTGCATAGTCATTATTATTATTATTAGAATTATTAGTATTATTATTTACTCTTACAGTTATGTGATGCTTTTCTGGTCTCAAATTATTGCTTTTAATTTCTGTCACATGGTTCTTTTCCATAACACCATGTGGTAAAAAAAAGATAATAATGAGTTGGTTAAGCTCTTCTTGCACTACACATATATCTGCACATTTAGTTTTGTTTTATTTAACTGGTTTGCACTCTATCTATTCTGCCATGTGCCTTATGCCACTTTATCTCTTTTTTTCATTTTTCTACAAACGTCCTCATTTGTATATCTGTATGTACATATGTTTAAACTGTATTTATCTGTATTTGAACGTCTACTGTCAGTGTTTAATGTTAACTGTATGCACCAAGGGTCTGAGAGTAACGTAATTTCAGTTCTCTGTATGTATGTGCTGTACATGTGAAAGAATTGACAATAAAGCAGACTTGACTTGTTATGCTTTGTTTTTATTAGTCTAATCTTCATAAAATACAATACCTTGTTGTATTTATGTCTTTTGAGTTAACCCTTTAGATTGGACTATAGTGTTACTTACTATACTTTTGTAACATATGACACTTTAGACATTAACACTCTGTACACACTCCTGAATTGTTTTTTATTGTTTATTTTTGTGCCAGAAAAAGCTATAGCAAAGAAGATAACTATTCCAAAATGAATTTAAACTATTTAAATAAAAAATACAAGAAAATTAAAATATACTAAAGCCACAGAGCCT
Source organism: Barbus barbus (assembly GCF_936440315.1). Classification (NCBI taxonomy): domain Eukaryota; kingdom Metazoa; phylum Chordata; class Actinopteri; order Cypriniformes; family Cyprinidae; genus Barbus; species Barbus barbus. The sequence goes on from NC_136717.1 coordinate 2,917,368, forward strand.
TAAAAAACTCAAACAAAATACTGCACAACAAGCTAGGCTTTTTTTAAAATAATAAATAAAATAAATAAACTTTAAAATAAATAACACTTTTGTGCAAAAAAAAAGCTTTCTAGCTAAGAGAATAACTAATCCCAAATGAATTTAAACAATGAAAAAAAAAAACAATTCTCTTTCCGGCTCAGGCTGCATTGGTTAAGCGTATGGGGCTGTCACGTGATGAACGAACGACTCAAATCCGAACACTTGTCAGATAAGAGGTGGTGCGCTAATCATAGACTAAAGACCCAGGTAAACAATTAAGTAATATTTTCTGTTTCTTATAGCATAGTTTTGTATTGTTTGTAGTGTGATAAACGTTTGCATAAGTAATAGATGTGTTTGGAAAGTAACAGATAACATTTGAATTATATTTAGCTAAAATGAACAAAATGACTCGAAAAAAGATTCGTTCATTTTGCTGAACGAGACTCAAAGGTCCGAGTCGGTAAAATGATCCGAACTTCCCATCACTAGCCAACAACATCTCGCGTGGTTCTGTGTGATTTGGACAACTTCAAGTTACGCCCCCTGCTACACGTTACACCCCTCTCTTGCAGTCCGCAGTGAACTATGAGATACATTAACATCGGAAGACTGTGATATTAAAGAGCGTTGTCTTGTGTGAGTAAAGAGCATCCACAGACGAGTAAGTTAACAGTAAAGTCGCGTCTTATTTCTAATATACCGTGAATTAGTTTAGTAAACACGAATCTGGAGAATAATAATAATAAACAATAATCGCTCGACGCCTGCTTTTCAAAACAACAACAAACACGTGCAACAAGTTTAATTACGAAATATATATATATCATGAAATAAATATAAATAATGTTGAAATAAATAAACTTTGTATATAGATTGTTTAAAGTGTAGTGTTAGTTTTGAGGCTGTTTGTTTGTTTTTCACTCGGATTGAGACGCACACACAAGATTTAGTTTGCATTAATTGTTCTTTGTTAATTATTCTCATCTTGATCATGACAGAGTGAACAAACACAGAAACATGGCGTTTATTAAAGAGGAGCCTGCAGACTTCAGGATTGAAGAAGTATTCAGTCTCAAACAAGAAGATCTGGAGGAACAAACTGGTTGGTTTTCATTCTCAATGCATTTGATTCTTATTAAAATGATTGGCATGAGTTTGTTGTGATTGGAGCGACTGAAAGTCTAGTAGTGAATGATCCTCAGTCATTTAGTGTGTGATGCCCAGCTTCTCTTCACTATTTACAAAGTCTGCAAGCGTATGATGCCTAGTGTTTTAAAATCTGTGGTGTAGTGTATTCCAGTCTTGAGAAGATCTTATTTCCAGGTTAAACATTATATTTGAACAGCCAGGGTCCCTGAACACATCCACCAGGGAGCGGTTTGTGGAAATAGTAGAGGGGGGGTGCTCTTGAAAACTGGTTTCTCTCTCTGTTGGTGGAAGATAAGGGTACGGCTAGAGCTTAAGTCACCTAATGTTAGTGTAATCTGTTAATAACGCACATCATAAACCCCTCTTTTAGGCAAGTACCATATAATGGGTGTCATGTCATGAAATTAGGGATGTAACGATTCACTCAACTCACGATTCAAACCGATTCAAAATTCTTTTTTTTTTACAAAATGAGATTCAAAACTAATTATAAATTAAATGTGTCCGTTTATTATTGCTTGGGCAAAATGCAGCACATTTCTTCATGAAATTAAAATATAACATTATAATAATATATATATTTGTTGGTTTTGATTGCTTCTATTCTCCTCATTTGTAAGTCGCTTTGGATAAAAGCCTCTGCTAAATAATATGTAAATGTAAATAACAAAACTAAATTTACATTTTAAAACAAGCTCCAAATCAACTAAGTAACACAAATAAAAGAAATCTCTTCTAAGGCTTTTTCTGTGCTCTTTCCATTTCAATCATGATACAAACAAAGATGCTGCAAACATGCAACAGGAGCCGTTTTTAATCTAAATTAGATTGTATAATTTAGAAATTTGAAGAAAAAACAGAGGGGGGGCGCGCAAATAGTTTTCAAGAAAAAACTGAGACCAGGCATTATTTGGGTACTGGATGTATTTTATTACGTTTCACTTTTCATGTAGAAAATACATAGAAAAATGGAAAAAGCCTGCTGTCGGTGGGGAGAGGTGGAGCTTATTAGCCTGCCTTTTATTAAGCTGTCAGTGCAGACATGTTTCAGAACGTCAGTGATTAGCAGCGGAACAGATTTTGGGAAGTTTATGGATAAGTTCATCACGTACGTAAAGGAGTTGTGACAACGATGCGTCGTCAGCTCCTATCCCTAAGAAGTGTAAAACAAGAAAGTATGACATTAGCTATCTTCAGTTTGGCTTTATGGTGGCTGGGACAGATGCTGAACCGCTGCCCCAGTGTGTCATATGCGCAGATCTGCTGGAAAATGATAGTATGAAGCCATGCAAGCTGAAGCGCCATTTAGAAATGAAACACCCGACACTCAAAGACAAACCCTTAGATTTTTTTTTTTTTAAATTAAATTTATCTGGCCTTGAACAGCAGGGGCCGGTTGCACCAGCTAGACATAAAAAAGCTGGGTGTAAGCCCTACGTTGGGCTTTGCAACGTCCAGCTTTACGATAAATATTTACACCTGTTGCACCAACTAAAACTACGCCCGGCGTAGACGATGCACATCCACACTGACACATTCTCCTGCAGTTATAGATATAGCTAGCTGAGACTACGTTCACGGTGCAATGGCTACAACTAGGCTACTAATATAGAACTGAATTGATCAAGACATCGTAACAAAGTGAAGCCACCTCACCATGATTTCACTGAGTAAGCATTTTCTAACAAGTCCACGTTTTTATATCTGAAGTCTCCCTGCACGTTCCTATGACAGATTTCTTCAAACAAACATTAAAAATGTAGGCAGGTTAAGTAAAATATAATGAATGCAATACATTGCTTATTTTTTCTAGCTGACTGTCGAGTTTATGTACAATGAATGTCTTTCCTGAGGTAAATGTGACTTTACGTGACACTGTGTGTTTTACTGACGTCTTTCTGTGGCTGAAAAAACATATTTATAGTTTGTATTTTGAAATTTTTATATTAGGTCAATTACTGTTGGCAGTGTGTTATAGTCAACACCTAGCTTTGCGATTTATATCACTTATCCTGCCTGAAAAGACCATAAACATTACAATTCACGTCTGCAGTAATAATTAACTAGCAAACATGAATCCTAAAAACTAGTAATGTCCAAGCAAATCCTGACCTTTCACTTTACACCTACCTCTGACTAAGCGTAAGATTTAGGGTGCTTTCACACTAGCACTTTTGGTGCACACCCGGGTTCGATTGACGTCAGAGTTCGGTTTGTTTGGATGATGTGAACGCTGTCTTCCGACCTCGGGTGCACACGATATATAGATATATAGACGCCCTATTCAACCGTTCCAGGCACGTAGATGCGGCCGCCATCTTGGAACGGTATTTTTGACATCATTCACCATACTGTAGGTTCGCACAGAGCCGTTGAGCCGTTCTGTGCAGGATTATGGCATCTTTCGAATATTCAGTGATTACTATGGTGAATGACGTCAAGTTTACTGCTGCAATATGGCGGACGGCTTATGTATAGCAGCCCATAGAAACAGTCGCTAATGAGGCATCTACTATATATTTTTATGATTTTCTCATACTAGATGCATGCGAGTGTGTTGAAAGTTCGGTTATAATGCTACTCTGTGCGTTCGTCACCTGTCTAATAAAATGCATAACATATTAAAGTGTCTTTGGGGTTTCCATGTTTTCTACAAAACAAAACCGGAAATCGAGGGTGTATGACGTAATTGGCAGGCAACGCAAGGACACGGTCCGTTTCACTAGTTAAAATTGCTTATTTCTCTAGAATTAAACATTCTTCGAAACATTTGGGATAATGTAAAGTACACAAATCATCAAAATATATAACACTGTTCTAGTGGTTTTTTACGGAAGTTCTAAGCAGCCATGCATTATTTTTTCTTGTTTTCTCGTGATCTCAACTTAATTTTCTTGACATAACAGAAGTTGTCTTCTCGTTATCACAACTTATTTTTCTCGTGATTTCGACATTACAAAAGTGGTTCTTTTTAATGATTGTTTGATTTTTAAAACAGTGCATTGTGAGTCTACTGTTGCTATAGTAACGAACGCAACCTTGACAGGAGCATTCTAAATGCTTAACCTGGCTTAATGCATTAACTGAGAGTGTATTTAAAAGACAAATGTCAGCATACACGTTATTAGTAATGTACAGACCAGATGAGCCCATAATAAAAACGCTATGCGTTTAATTCCATGTAAAGCGTTTTCCTCCATAGAATACCCTATGGACAACACGTAACGTTGCTTAATGTGTTAAGGCAGTGTTTTTAAAAGACAAAACTCAGTAAACACATCATTAATAAAGCATTCTATGTAGCCTACAGACAAGCAAATAAGCCCATAATAAGAACGCAATGCGTTTAACGCATTAAGCGTTTTACCCATAGAAATATAAGAAAAACGCTTTACGTTCGCATTCTGGACTCATCTTGTCTGTACATTGGCTATTATAATTTATTAATAATGTGTTTACTGAGTCTGTTCTTTTAAAACACTAAAGCATTAAGCAACGTTAAGCGTCTTGTAATGCCCCCTTTGATGCGCAAATGATCGACAGATAACCGTGCGCTCTTATAGGCTACTGTATCTTGTGGATATTTCAGCAAATGCTTCACTTTAAAATAACGTCTACAATAAATAAAATAAATAGGCTAATCACTGCTGATTTTGTCCAGAGTTAGGCTACGCTAAAGATTTTATTTGTGTAAACATTTTTAAATGGTCTAACAACAAGCATTCAACACCGCAAGCGCAGGCGGAGTGCCTTAGAAGAATCAAAGAAGAACTAGCCTATTCTAAAAATCGTAAACTGCTTGGATTGAACTCACTTCATGTTCCGCATTCGTTTGAAATAAAATAATATTTTATAACAATTTGTTATTTTTATTAGTCATGTAGGATAGGTTGTGATATCATGTGCGTTACAAGCGTGGATCGATGCGTGTAATTGTGTAAGAAATGTAGAAAATACAAAAAGGTAGTCTACAACACTGTATAACATCATTGAACTAAATTATACACGCGTAAATCACATTTCTTATTAATATACATTTATTAACGATAAATACTAAAAATACAGATGCACATTACAAATGCCATTGTAGCCTAAATGAGGAACTGTGAGTCGTGCAGCAGTAATAACGTAAGATAACAGATACAATTTCAAGCTAAATTATCATATTTATTCAAGCATTTATAATGTTAATTCTATGTCAGTAATAAACTGCACAAATGATAGCGATCACAAAGAAGGTCCTCTGTCCCAAACGTGTACAGTATGTGGACATACAGTATACAGCTCCCCGTCGGTAGTTATATACTGCCACCTGTTGGTGCAGTTGTGTAACTTAGAGAACAACCTTTCGTTATGTCGAGTTAACGAGAAAAATAAGTTGTGATAACAAGAAAACAACTTTTGTTATGTCGAGAAAACGAGAAGGAAAAAAAATAATAATGCATGGCCGCTTAGAACTTCTGTAGTTTTTGGATGTTTTAATAAAAAAAATCGTACATATTGTGCCTTAAGTAAAGCAGTCGGCCGAGTCTGACCAAATGCAACATAAGATCATCGACTCCAGCTAAAATATAACATTTCAGTAAATAACAAACCTCAGCTTTTATAATAAGTTTAGATAAGATTACATTTAATGTAAGTATTGGCAGTATTGAAACGCCGTCTAAGCTGTTCGCCCAATTGCAACGCACTGGGACAGCTAACCAATCACAACACATTTCGTTTTATGGAAGGAGGGCCTTCATCAAACCCGGAACTAATTGAGACGTTTGTGCCAGGATGGGGAGAAAGGTATTGTAATAAATGTAAATTATGTGAAAAATAATTTTCGAACCACCAAGCATGAGAGCATGTTCTAGTACAGGGGTTTTCAACCTGTGGGGCGTGAGCATCAATTAATTCAGAGACATTGCCTTGAAGATTTATGAATACGAGCTTTCAATTCTTCAGCCATCCGCTAGGGGGCAATCTGACTCCCGCTGTTCGGCGACAGTGAGAATGGTGTAAAATGATTTACGGTTAGTCATGTCAGAAATCCAACCACAGATTGGCATGTTGTTATCTCAGAAACAAGCTCAGCCATCACACTGAATCAGGTAAACTGGTTATATGTTTCTTAATGCTACGCACTGGAAACGCAGCAAACAATATGTGAATGATGTTCGCACACTTTGGGCTCACGCGGGGGGGGTTGCGAGTGAAATTAGACAAACTTAGGGGGGTGCATGTCCTAAAAGGTTGAAAACCCCTGTTCTAGTACACCCCCAAAACAAAATCAAGACTTTGTAAAAGAGCATAATAGTACCCCTTTAAGACAAGTGTATATCAAATAGATGGAAACTGTAGCATTAAAAAAAGTCTATCCAGGAGATAAAATTTGACTGTACTGTCAAGTCCTCCTCTTGCTCAATTTTCCAAAGGACACAAGGACAACTCAAATTTCCGACTCAAATCACTTTTATTTTCCTTTTAGCTTTATCAGTGATTGTTCTGTCCACTGAATTAGGTTGTAAACCTTTAAAGACAGAGAACAAAGTTACCATTTTTAATTAAACATTTCAGTTAACCATTTTTAATGAATTCAATTAAACATTTTAAATACATTTTATGACTAATTACCCACCTAAGCCTTCTACATTGAATAAAGAACCCACCTAACAAAAATTCAATGAAATCAATGCTACAATGTGTTCCTTAACCAATCCAGACAGCAATTAAACATAGTTCAAACATATTAAGAAGCATTTCAAACACCATAAAAGTAAGTAAAATATTTCACCAACCATTGGCGTCTTTGGACTGAACCTACGAGTGAGTGAACTTGGAGTGTCTTCTCCGTAAAGTTCGTTTGTTTAAATGACTGAAGACCTCATGTCTTTCCAGGTGCTCAAAATCAGTGATAATAACTGATCAGGTAATAAGCAGCCGGTTTGCTGTTGCTGGTGCATTCTGGGAAGTGTAGTTCTTTGATACTAATTTCTGAGATTCAACTCAACACCTCCCACTTGAGCTCCTGTTTTTTTTCAAAACCAGAGAGGTCAACACAAGCCCTTCACACCTCTGCTTGTTCTTCAATGGGAAGTAGAATGACAAGGGGTGCTTCTCAATTCTTATTTGTGCATCCTCGTTTCCTTTCCTTGCGTCCTTTCCTCGCATCTTCGCTCCACCCCTTCAGGATACGAGGGAAGGATGCACATAAAAGACGCGAGGATGGAGGAATTGAATCAAGTGAAATGATATATCCTCGCTCCCTTTAGCATCACTTTAGAGCGTCATCAGCTACGCAAAATGGATCTGCCCTTATGTTGTTAAAGTTTGTTTTTTAAGACTTTCAAAATAAACATTAATAAAGCAAGTTGCCCTGTTGAAATATATGACATGTATGGTTTATTTAAATTGCAAAGGTAAAATATAAATTAAAAATTATTACAACAGATGAGAAGGGGGAGGAGAATTTACACGTGCGTCAGGTTTTTCGATGAAAAAGACTTCCGCATAGGATACACCTGTGTATCCTCGCTCATAGCTCCTTTGGAAGGCTCCTCACTCCTCGTTCCTCGCCTCCTCACGGTGCAATTAGAGAATTGAGATGTCCTTCAAGATGGCTAAGCTCGATCGGTTTCCGGGTCATAGGATGGAGGACGGAGGAGTGAGGAAGCGAGGAGGGATATTGAGAAGCACCCAAGGCGTCTGACATCTCTATGAAGAATTGTAGCTGGGATTTTGGTTTGGAGTCTCTTGGCTCTGTCTCTGTTAGCTCTTGTGGGCCCTTCTTTGCCGTTTGCCTTTGTGATGTGAACAGGATAGCTAGGAAATGTCTTCACAAGCACATCTCTTACGATGCCTTTACTGTCAGCATTGACACCAACCACTCTAGCCAGCTTGTACTGTCCTCTCAGGGCGTTTTGATCAGCCAACCAGACCACATCTCCAACAGCAACATTTCGCTCTTTGGTGTGCCATTTGTTTCTTATAAATAGATTAGGTCCAGCCAATTGGCTCCACTTCTTCCAGAAATTGCTTACCTCTGCTTGAATATGTTTAAGTCTTTTGTAATGGTAGCCATCAAACTGGAAATCTCCAGGGTCTCCCTTTGGATTGGTACGTCCTAAAAGCAGAGAATTTGGGGTGATGTACTCTACACAGTCTTCTCTGCTTTGAGTTCTTGCATCGATGGGTCTCTCATTTACAAGGTTGGCTGCCATGAAGAGAAAAGTTTGGAATTCTCCCCATGTGAAAACACCATCTCCACCAAGGTTGTTCAACGCCCGCTTCACTACTTTGACAGCTGCCTCTGCTGCACCATTCCTATGGGGAGAGTCTGCAGGGTGAATCTTCCACGACCATTCTGTACCATGCTTGGCAGCTGTGTCTTTAAGTTCAGACTTGTTTAGTCGGTTAAGGAATTCATGAAGCTTCTCTAGTGCAGGTTTGGCTCCCACAAAATTAGTGCCAGGGTCTGACCAGAGTTTCCTAGGGTGTCCTCTCAGTGAAGTGAACCTTTGATAGGCTAGCAGGAATCCTTCAGATGACATGTCACTCACCACTTCAGTGTGTATGGCTCTGGAAGCCATGCAGCAGAAGACTATTCCCCATACTTTGAGTCTTGTTCTCTTCTTGACCTCATCTTTCACTTCACAAGGGCCGAACAGGTCCATAGTGGTGAATTCAAAAGGTGCAGCTGGCCCTGTTCGCTCTAGAGGCAGGTCAGCCATGATTTGTTGACATCGTTTTGCCTTGTTTTTCCTGCAGACCACACAGCTGTCAACCATTTTCTTGGCAAGTCTACGACCTTTTATTACCCAGGCTTTCTTCCTCATGCGGAGAAGGGTTCCTGCCACTCCCTCATGGTTTGCTTTGTGGGATTCCTGTGCCAGCAGTGTAGACACCCATGCTTCAAATGGTAAAACTGGCACTGCTGTCTTCTCTTCGTTGAATGTCTGAATTCTGCCTCCACAAACTAGCAATCCAGAGTTCACATCTTTGTATACTGCCAGTCTGCTTAGAGTTGTGTCTGAAAAAACTGTACCTTTTTGAGCTGCAAGGAAAATGTCTTTGAGTGCATCTTCTCATTCTTTGACAGTTAGCACAGCTTGCTTGGGTGATCTCATCTCCCACTTTGACTGTTTAGGAGCCTGGCACTTCCTCTTCAGCCACTGGTTGGCAGCTAGACATACCCAGGCAACGACTTTCACCAGTTTGGACAGGCTACTGGATCTTCTTACTTCCACAAGATCTTTAACCCAGCCAGTGGGCTTTCTTTTTAGAAGAAGAATTGGGTTTTCCACAGGTATTCCTTCTTGAGTTTCACTCTTTGGACTTTCCTGAGTGCCTCGTTGGTCTTTTTTCTGCTGACTCCTTGCTTGAGCTCTTGTTAATGCACCTGAGAATACCTTCCTCTGGAGCTTGTTTACACTCTCCCTGGCATGAGCTGCTACCTCTCCAGCTGATCTTATAGGCCACTTCTCCACTGGCCACTTCAGGAACTCTGGTCCATTTTGCCATGTGGAATTCTCCTTCAAATCTTCAGGAGCACCCCCTCTTGTTATGATGTCAGCTATGTTTAGATCTCCACGGATCAACCACCAGTCTTGCACTAGTCCAGCCTTCTGGATTTCACCCACTCTATTCGCAAAGAAAGTTTTGTACCCATAGCTGACTCTTTGAATGGCTCCCAAGACCGTTTGACTGTCGAGTAGATGGAACCATCTCTCGATCTTCATTCGAGCATGCTTTTCCACATACTTCCTGATCCTGGCTGCAAAGACAGCACCACAGATCTCAGCTTTTACAGCTTCTCCTTTCTGATCCAGGGGTGTCAGTTTGGCTTTTGATTCAACGAGTCGAACTTCAGTGCCTTGACTTGTTTCCCATCTTAAGTACATCACAGCTCCATAGGATTTGTCACTTCCATCAGAGAATGTGATGCCCCAAGGTTTCCCTTTCCAGCCAGCTGGTGTGAGGCTCCTGTGGAATTTCACCTGTCCAAGCTGCACATATTCTTCAAAAAGCTGTATGGCTTCTTCTCTGAGGCTTTCTGAGAGAGGTTGGTCCCAGGTTTCTTGGGTTAGTTTCCCACCCCCTCCCTCTTGGAATGCCTTTCTTACAAGAATTTGTCCCTTTTGTTTGGCAGGTGTAATTAAGCCAATTGGGTCATACGGTCCAGCCACTTGACTTAAGAGAGCTCTCCTAGTCAGTGGCTTAGGTGTTTCAGTTCTCACCTCCTCCTTGAGAAGATCTTTCCCAACTCTTATTTTCTTCTTCCTTTTGGAAAAGTTAACTGAGGTTAACATGTGGAGCTTATCTTCATCCATTTGGTAGCCTATACCCAAGGCTTTGTTATCTTCGTCCCTCATTTGATTTGGAAGAATTAAGGTTTTACCTTGTTTCTCTCTTAGGTCTTCCGTCTCCATTCCTTGCCTCCCACTTTGCCCTGACCGGACCCATGGTTTTAAGAAGAAACCTCCAGCTTTCAAGATCTCTTCAACATTTGCTGTAATTTTGTCAAGTTTATTTAGGTCATTTTGGGAGGTTAAGAGGTCATCCACATAACTGTCCTCTTCAATGACTCTGCGCTCATCCTCCAAGTGAAGAAAGTTGGGCAGGCGTGCTGTTTCCCTCATAGCCAACTGAGCAATGCAACCAGCAAGTCTGTCCCCAATATTGACTCTGGTAATTGCATATTCACTTCTCTCTTCATCTGGGCTGTCCCTCCAGAGGAACCTGTGAAGATGCATCTCACGCTCCTCCAGCCATACAGAGTTGTACATCTTTTTGATGTCTCCTAAAGATGCATACGTCCCTTCTCTGAACCTCAACAGGACGGCTCTGATAGGGTTGAGAACGTCTGGTCCCTTCAGAAGAAGATCATTCATACTCATGCCTTTGTATTTCTGGCTACTATTCCATACAATACGAATTGGTGTTGTCACTGAATGAGGGTTTGGCGCCACCAGGTGGCTTACATACCACACTGGTCTGTTCCACTTGTCCATGATTTTGTTGGTGAGTTTTATGGCTGCGCCTCGTTCGACCATCTCATGGATCTGGGTAGCATATGCGATTTTTCCAGTCTGGCTCTCTACTTAGTTGCTTTTCCATCCTTAAGAAAAAAGCCTGGACTGCACCTTTGTTATTTGGGAGAGTGGCTGGATCTACCGTCCAAGGATACTTTGCATCCCAATGTGGAGCTGATGTATGAGCATCCCCCTTCTTGTAGGTGAGGCCTCCTTTAATGATCTCCAGTTCCCTTTCCTCTGCCAGGGTCATTTCTTTTCCTCCTGGTGGACAGTTTCCACATCGGCATCCTCCACATCTTGGCTCACATGCAGCGCCGATGCTGTCCCAATGCCACCACTCAAGGAACTCATGGTTACTGGCAGCTGTAAATTTGCTTTGAGCCACATCCTCCTGCTGTAGCTGAGTCAGTTGTTGGACTTGTGATTTCTTGATATTTGACAGCTGCTGTTCTCATGGAGCGAGCGAAGTGTGTTTTGGACTCATGCTGCAACCTCCACTTCTTCAAATAAGTCAGGATGTGCTCCACCCACTGTCTTCCCCAATGGACCCTCCCACAAGACGAGGTCTCCGATGATTTTTACCCTCTGGGGAGCGAGTCTTCCCTCTCGATGGCTAATGAGAAGTTCAACCTCTTCTGGCCTTTCCAATTCTTTAAGTTCGACATCTGGAAAGAATTTTCTCAACTTCTTAGGCTCAATTACTTGATGCACTCTGGCGATTTCATCCAAACCGTAGCAGACCATTTCATGAGCTCTCTCTGTTCCTTTAGGTGTCTTGACTCTGACTTTGAGGAGATACCTTTGTGTTTTCACTTCCATGGCCATACCACCAACCCCATGCACAACTAAAGTTATCTTCTCATGTTTCAACCTCAGTCTTTCAGCAGCCTTATGGGTAATGTAATTTGTATCTGAAGCAAGGTCAATTAAAGTCCCAGTCTTCTGCCCTGCGTTTGCAGTAACTTGCATCAACATCATGATGACAGGAATTTCAGAAAGCCCATTCCTCTGCAGAAGCTCAGACTGGCCTGAAGCATCGAGTGTCACTGCAGTTTTGTTGGTGTTGGTGAAAGCCTTTCTGCATCTCTCTGCCATTTCTGGGGAAAGTTCAGACAAGATCTCCTCTTGTTCCTCCGTTAGTTTGCTTTCACCTTTGCCGTCTTTTCCACGCTTTCTCTCTTCCCCTCTTCTAACTTCTCCTTTTGGGTAGAGAAAAAAAATGGTGGTCTGGGGCACCACCTTCCCTTTTACAGTCTTTATTTCTGCATAGGAAAGTGTCTCTACAGTATCCATCTTCATCATGGCATCCGAGACATTTTCTGCATGCTCCCAGCTTTCTCAAAGCAGCTTTTTTTTCAGGTAGCTTAAGTCTTTTGAACTTTCTACAGAAGAAGATTTTGTTGTTGTGCCCACTATCACCACAGACACCACATACCTCATCAAGCTCTTCTTTCTTTGTGGTTTTTGTTGAGGCAATCTTTCGATCATACTTTTTTTCTGAACGATCGAATTTCTCTACCTTCTCCACAGTTCTGAGCTGTTCGAGTCTCTCTAGTATTTCTTCTTGACTTTTCAGGAATTTCAAGAGCATGACAAAGTGGTTGTCTGATGTGACATTGTTTCGGGGTTCAACCATGAACATCACCCAGTCTCTTTTAATAAAGTCAGGCAACTTGCTTTCAATGGTTTTAATTACCAGTGGGTTCTTTATGGCTCCAGAGTTTCCTAACTCTGTAAGATCTGCTAGGGCTTTCTCTACTGACTGTATGAGGTCAATGACCTTTCTTGGCTGGTTCCCCTTAACATGTGGCATCTTCTCCAGCTCTTCAAGGATTTCCACTGTGATGGTTGACTTGTTGCCATATCTGTTTTCCAGGACTCTGAACATGTCATTGGCAGTGGTGTAGGTTGAAAGTCTGAGGTCTTTTGAGATTTTGTCATCCACACTCACCAAGAGTTGAATTTTCTTAACTTCAATTGATCCAGATGGTTCTCCCCGTTTTTGCAGGCTTTCCCAGTCTTTCCTCCATCTGTGATATTCTCTCTTACTTCCATTGAAGATAGGTAGAGAAGTTGGCTTGATTCTCACTATTGGAGTGGATGTTACCGGTAGGGGTGGTGGTTTCACTCCTGTACCTTGCTCGTTGATCGTCCGTGCAGTGGCAAATTCAGCTTTCCTTAACTCAAGCCTGCAGTAGGATGCTCTTACGTCCTTGACTCTTCCCTCTAATTCGTCCTTTAATTCTACAGGGATCCATCTCTCCCATGTTGACATTGCTAAGCTGGCCTCTTTTATTCTCTTCTCTAAGAGAGCGAGGTGCACTTCATAGCCCTCTAAATTGGCACTTTCCACAGGTACATCAGCCGCTTTATCAATAGCTTTTTCTGCTTCCAAGATTGCCACAAGAAGTTCACTCTTTCCATACCTCGACCACAGGTTTGTTTGGACAATGTCCCTTATCTCAGCCAACTTTGTTTCACCTTCATTTACAGATCTATCAATGTCGGCCTCTTGCTGTTCATCCAGACCTGCTTCCTTATCTTCAGTCTTAATGTCAGCCTCCAGTCCTATCCTGTAGTCATCATTGGCATCGAGCATCTTTCTGAAAAAGACTGAAAACTTAGTGAATTCTTCCATTAACTCCACTTGAAGCATACTGCTTGCTCCTCTTGAAATGAAGTTGGCTTGTCTGGTGAAGCTGCTTTTTGCAGTGGTCCTCTCCTTCTTGAGCAGCTGGACCGACTTCCCCAAGACATCTTCCGCCATCTTGACTTCCTCTGCGTCAACAGCTTATTTCTGGATCTGAAGCGTTTATCCTCAGGACCAGGCCGCTCCGCGTGGTTTACAACTGTCAAGTCCTCCTCTTGCTCAATTTTCCAAAGGACACAAGGACAACTCAAATTTCCGACTCAAATCACTTTTATTTTCCTTTTAGCTTTATCAGTGATTGTTCGGTCCACTGAATTAGGTTGTAAACCTTTAAAGACCGAGAACAAAGTTACCATTTTTAATTAAACATTTCAGTTAACCATTTTTAATTGATTAAATTAAACATTTTAAATACATTTTATGACTAATTACCCACCTAAGCCTTCTACATTGAATAAAGAACCCACCTAACAAAAATTCAATGAAATCAATGCTACAATGTGTTCCTTAACCAATCCAGACAGCAATTAAACATAGTTCAAACATATTAAGAAGCATTTCAAACACCATAAAAGTAAGTAAAGTATTTCACCAACCATTGGCGTCTTTGGACTGAACCTACGAGTGAGTGAACTTGGAGTGTCTTCTCCGTAAAGTTCATTTGTTTAAATGACTGAAGACCTCATGTCTTTCCAGGTGCTCAAAATCAGTGATAATAACTGATCAGGTAATAAGCAGCCGGTTTGCTGTTGCTGGTGCATTCTGGGAAGTGTAGTTCTTTGATACTAATTTCTGAGATTCAACTCAATAAAATTTGACTGTACTTTCATTTAATCCAAACTGTGTACATTTTTCAATTTCAAAGGGCTTTTAAAACCTGCTAGTTATCCAGCCAAGAAAACAACTAGCTAAAAAAGAAAAAGCCCAGAACTGCTGTTCTGATACGATGTAAACACTGTTAACCATTAGTACATTCTCTAACGCATATTTTAGATTAAAAAAAGCCTCTGGTGTGTAAAAATAGTAAATACCATCATGTCCTCCTGTTTTTTTATTTTTTTACCCTAATAAAAGTTATAGGCGCATTAAATATCTAATAAAAAAAACTTCATTCTAATGCTCATTATATTAGCGTTAGCCACGCTTATGCTAACGATTAACTCCGCTAATAATGGCGATGTTTATTTCAATTCAACATTCAAATTAAAATATGGAATAATTTTCATAACAAAAGATCTAAATATTAAATTAAAATTTACCTGCTTGAGCTCTTTCATTTGATCCGGGTGTCATCTTTAAAGTGTTTGCTAGTTTTCTCCTTTTGATGTCACCATGTCTCGGTGCTTTTATGAAGAGAGCGCATCTGCACACCTTTCGGATAGCGCAGCAAGAACCGGGTTAACCGGGTACTCTGTACCACCGGTGCTTAAATAAACCCGATACCATGACGTTTTCATTTCTTTAGTACTGTCTTTTGACAACACTAGCGTGTATATCGCATAGCTTTACTAATTCCCACAGCTTTCAAGTTTATAATCAGTGAAATTCCTGCGTACATTTATTCAATATAGTATATGAGTAAAAACATCAGCGCATCTCTGCACTTCAAGAGCTGCTGCATGCTGCGATACAAGACTTTCGCTCATGTAGTTGATCAAACATATTTAATAGTTCTCTCTATAGAAACATGAGATTTGTGCCTATAATATTTTAAAACGAATAATTTGAAGATCAGTGTACCTCATTCATGGAAAGTTTCAGGGAAGTGTAATTTATGAAATTGCATCAAAATTATAACAATTGCCTACTTCTGTTATATCAGGGTTTGTTTTTACAGGTGCTGGTCATAAAATTAGAATATCATGAAAAAGTTTATTTATTTCAGTAATACCATTCAAAAAGTGAAACTTGTATATTAGATTCATTCATTACACACGACTGATATATTTCAAATGTTTATTTCCTTTAATTTTGATTATTATAACTGACAACTAATGAAAGTCCCAAATTCAGTATTCCAGAAAATTAGAATATTGTGAAAATGTTCAATATTGAAGACCCCTGGTGCCACACTCTAATCAGCTAATTAACTCAAAAAACCTGCAAAAGCCTTTAAATGGCCTCTCAGTCTAGTTCTGTAGGCTACACAATCATGGGGAAGACTGCTGACTTGACAGTTGTCCAAAAGACGACCATTGACACCTTGCACAAGGAGGGCAAGACACAAAAGGTCATTGCTAAAGAGGCTGGCTGTTCACAGAGCTCTGTGTCCAAGCACATTAATAGAGAGGCGAAGGGAAGGACAAGATGTGGTAGAAAAAAAGTGTACAAGCAATAGGGATAACCGCACCCTGGAGAGGATTGTGAAACAAAACCCATTCAAAAATGTGGGGGAGATTCACAAAGAGTGGACTGCAGCTGGAGTCAGTGCTTCAAGAACCACCACGCACAGACGTATGCAAGACATGGGTTTCAGCTGTCGCATTCCTTGTGTCAAGCCACTCTTGAACAAGAGACAGCGTCAGAAGCGTCTTGACTGGACTGCTGCTGAGTGGTCCAAAGTTATGTTCTCTGATGAAAGTAAATTTTGCATTTCCTTTTGGAAATCAAGGTCCCAGAGTCTGGAGGAAGAGAGGAGAGGCACATAATCCACGTTGCTTGAGGTCCAGTGTAAAGTTTCCACAGTCATTGATGGTTTGGGGTGCCATGTCATCTGCTGGTGTTGGTCCATTGTGTTTTCTGAGGTCCAAGGTCAACGCAGCCGTCTACCAGGAAGTTTTAGAGCACTTCATGCTTCCTGCTGCTGACCAACTTTATGGAGATGCAGATTTAATTTTCCAACAGGACTTGGCACCTGCACACACTGCCAAAGCTACCAGTACCTGGTTTAAGGACCATGGTATCCCTGTTCTTGATTGGCCAGCAAACTCGCCTGACCTTAACCCCATAGAAAACCTATGGGGTATTGTGAAGAGGAAGATGCAATACGCCAGACCCAACAATTCAGAAGAGCTGAAGGCCACTATCAGAGCAACATGGGCTCTCATAACACCTGAGCAGTGCCACAGACTGATCGACTCCATGCCACGCCGCATTGCTGCAGTAATCCAGGCCAAAGGAGCCCCAACTAAATATTGAGTGCTGTACATGCTCATACTTTTCATGTTCATACTTTTCAGTTGGCCAACATTTCTAAAAATCATTTTTTTTGCATTGGTCTTAATTGATATTCTAATTTTCTGAGATACTGAATTTGGGACTTTCATGAGTTGTCAGTTATAATCATCAAAATTAAAGGAAATAAACATTTGAAATATATCAGTCTGTGTGTAATGAATTAATCTAATATACAAGTTTCACTTTTTGAATGGTATTCCTGAAATAAACTTTTTCATGATATTCTAATTTTATGACCAGCACCTGTATGTCCTTTCAACTTCTTATGCTCTTTCACTTTTGTGTTTTTTAAAAAGTTATTGAAAATTAACTGTTTTACTTTTATTTCAGAGTTGATTGAAGACAATGAGGTTAAAGAGGAATTGAGTGAAGTTGAGGATAAAAGTCATGTATCAAAAATCAAAAGTGGAGAAAAACCCAAACAGAAAGATTTAAAGAAAAGAAGGGACAAGAAATCTTTCACCTGCACTAAGTGTGGAAAGAGTTTCTCACACAAATATCATCTTGATGTTCACATGAGAGCTCATACTGGAGAGAAACCGTTCGCTTGTGATCAGTGCGGGAAGAGCTTCTCACAATCATCAAGCCTTAAGGATCATAAGAACATCCACACTGGAGAGACATTGTACTCATGTGATCAATGCGGCAAAACATTTTTGTGGGCTACAAACCTGAGGACACACCTGAAAGTTCATACAAAGGAGAAACCACATTCATGTTATTTGTGTGGAAAGAGTTTTTCATTACTACATCGTTTGAAAGAACATCAGAAAATACATTCTGGTGTGAGAGAGTACATGTGCTTTCAGTGTGAAAAGACTTTTATTTCAGCAAACAGTTTGAAACTGCATGAGAGGATCCACACTGGAGAAAAACCTTACAATTGTTCACACTGTGACAGGAGCTTCAATCGGTCATCACATCTGAAAACACATGAGAGGATCCACACTGGAGAGAAACCTTACAAGTGTTCACACTGTGACAAGAGCTTCAATCAGTCATCAATTCTGCAAACACATGAGAAAATCCACACTAGAGAAAACCCTTACAAGTGTTCACACTGTGACAAGAGCTTCATTCAGTCATCAATTCTGAAAACACATGAGAAAATCCACACTAGAGAAAACCCTTACAAGTGTTCACACTGTGACAAGAGCTTCAATCAGTCAGTACATCTGAAAACACATGAGAAAATCCACACTAAAGAAAAACCTTACAAGTGTTCACACTGTGACAAGAGCTTCAATCAGTCATCAATTCTGAAAACACATGAGAAAATCCACACTGGAGAGAAACCTTACAAGTGTTCACACTGTGTCAAGAGCTTCAATCATTCAGGAAATCTGAAAACACATGAGAGGATCCACACTGGAGAGAAACCTTACAAGTGTTCACACTGTGACAAGAGCTTCAACAGGTCATCACATCTGAAAACACATGAGAGGATCCACACTAGAGAAAAACCTTACAAGTGTTCACACTGTGACAAGAGCTTCAATCAGTCATCAATTCTGCAAACACATGAGAGGATCCACACTGAAGAGAAACCTTACAAGTGTTCACACTGTGACAAGAGCTTCAATCAGTCATCACATCTGAAAACACATGAGAAAATCCACACTAGAGAAAAACCTTACAAGTGTTCACACTGTGAAGAGAGCTTCAATCAGTCATCACATCTGAAAAAACATGAGAGGATCCACACTGGAGAGACATTGTACTCATGTGATCAATGCGGCAAAACATTTTTGTGGGCTACAAACCTGAGGACACACCTGAAAGTTCATACAAAGGAGAAACCACATTCATGTTATTTGTGTGGAAAGAGTTTTTCATTACTACATCGTTTGAAAGAACATCAGAAAATACATTCTGGTGTGAGAGAGTACATGTGCTTTCAGTGTGAAAAGACTTTTATTTCAGCAAACAGTTTGAAACTGCATGAGAGGATCCACACTGGAGAAAAACCTTACAATTGTTCACACTGTGACAGGAGCTTCAATCGGTCATCACATCTGAAAACACATGAGAGGATCCACACTGGAGAGAAACCTTACAAGTGTTCACACTGTGACAAGAGCTTCAATCAGTCATCAATTCTGAAAACACATGAGAAAATCCACACTAGAGAAAACCCTTACAAGTGTTCACACTGTGACAAGAGCTTCAATCAGTCAGTACATCTGAAAACACATGAGAGGATCCACACTGGAGAGAAACCTTACAAGTGTTCACACTGTGACAAGAGCTTCAATCAGTCATCAATTCTGCAAACACATGAGAAAATCCACACTAAAGAAAAACCTTACAAGTGTTCACACTGTGACAAGAGCTTCAATCAGTCATCACATCTGAAAACACATGAGAAAATCCACACTAAAGAAAAACCTTACAAGTGTTCACACTGTGACAAGAGCTTCAATCAGTCATCAATTCTGAAAACACATGAGAAAATCCACACTGGAGAGAAACCTTACAAGTGTTCACACTGTGACAAGAGCTTCAATCATTCAGGAAATCTGAAAACACATGAGAGGATCCACACTGGAGAGAAACCTTACAAGTGTTCACACTGTGACAAGAGCTTCAACAGGTCATCACATCTGAAAACACATGAGAGGATCCACACTAGAGAAAAACCTTACAAGTGTTCACACTGTGACAAGAGCTTCAATCAGTCATCAATTCTGCAAACACATGAGAGGATCCACACTGAAGAGAAACCTTACAAGTGTTCACACTGTGACAAGAGCTTCAATCAGTCATCACATCTGAAAACACATGAGAAAATCCACACTAGAGAAAAACCTTACAAGTGTTCACACTGTGAAGAGAGCTTCAATCAGTCATCACATCTGAAAAAACATGAGAGGATCCACACTGGAGAGAAACCTTACAAGTGTTCACACTGTGATAAGAGCTTCAACAGGTCATCAACTCTGAAAACACATGAGAAAATCCACACTGGAGAAGAACCTTACAAGTGTTCACACTGTGACAAGAGCTTCAATCAGTCAGTACATCTGAAAACACATGAGAGGATCCACACTGGAGAGAAACCTTACAAGTGTTCACACTGTGACAAGAGCTTCAATCAGTCATCAATTCTGAAAACACATGAGAGGATCCACACTGGAGAGAAACCGTATCACTGCACTGCATGTGGGCAGCATTTTAATCAATCTTCTGCTCTACACACACATACAAAAAGACATCACAGTAAGTAGATCATCTTTAGATCCAGTACTTTCAGATCTGATGCTGCGTCCTCAACAAATGTCACAATAATGCATCAAGCAATAAAATATCATATGCACTGGATAAATCTGTCCTTTACAAGCAATGTTCCCTCTAATTGTTTTTTTGTTGCTGAGCAAATTTTTTTCTCTATTGGGTGGACATTTCGACCACCTGAGTAAAAACATTATTTATACCAGACCTATACAGCACACACACACAAAAGTGTAACTTTTACCTTTAATGTGCTGTTTATATTTGATTTGACCCTTGATGTAACTAATATTGTGAAATATAGTAGTAAAATATAGAAATGTTATTATCTTACTAACATTACTAAAAAGAGAATGTAAAATCACGAAAGTAATCAATACATTGGATAATGTGTTAAATTAGTCTAAAACTGAATGTCTGCATAACTGAAATAAGATATGGCTAATAAAAAATAGAAAGCGCCAACCTTGAAACATTGTTGATAGTTAGAGGGTATAAAATGTGTCATCTGAACAAACAAAGACCAGTGAGACGGTGAATGTGGCGTCTGTCTTACTCGGCTTTGTTACTCTGTGTAATAAAGTCTTCCTTTAACACCTGAAACTCTGCTGTTTTGAGCCTCTCTGACTGCACTGACTGAGACCCAGACAAACAACATCCTCTCTGGGCCACTACACTAAATGATGCACATTTTAGATTACCTGAGAAAACATGTTTTACAGTATAATACACTGCCATTTAAAAGTTTAGGATCAGTAAAAGTTTTTTTGTTTTTTTAAAAAGTTTCTTATGCTCATCAAGGCTGTATCTATTTACTAAAAACTACTGAATATTATTTCACAAAATAATATTGTGAAATATTATTGCAATTTAAATAAAAGGAAAAGTGTTCTATTTTAATATACTTTAAAATATAATTTATTCCTGTGAAGCAAAGCTGAATTTTCAGTGTCACATGATCCTTCAGAAATCATTCTAATATGCTGATTTATAATCAATGTTGGAAACAGTTGTGCTGCTTTATTTTTCGGGATCTGTGATACTTTTTTCAGGAAATAAAAACAAAACAAAATTGTGTCACTACATCAAATCTCAGCAACAAGTATATTTTATATGTTAATTTAGATATGTTTGTAAAATAATTTAAATGCATACTATAATATTCAAATATAAACAACTATTTTTAAATATATTGATTAATTGAAAACCTACATGTTTTTGAACAATTACTTTTTTTTTGAGTAGCTAACTTATTTCACTTGATGTGTGTACTATCTTTTGGTTTCCTCATTTTGTGTAATTTAGATGGTAAACGTGTGCCTTTTTATCATTTGAGTCACTTATCAAAGTTGCTAAATACATTAAAATAGCTACATTTGTTGCAAGGTGCTTTTGGAAGAAATACTTGCTAGGGTAGTCTGAAATGTTGCTAAATTGGCAACACGGCTCTCTATGAAACCTGTAAACCTCATTCATCGGTACTGACTCCATATCAACATCAACTCTAGCGGTTTGAGCACTGCAATTCTTTCACATGGCTTTCCCAACTCATTTTTGCGTGTGTGGCATATTATTTCTTTGCGCAGCTTAGAGGGAACATTGTTTACAAGTGACGAGACAAAGAAACATTATCTAAAGTTTTCACAGTGGAGTTCCTCCCCAAAGAATAATGTCCAAAAGTTATATTTAATATAACATTGTGCTTTCTTATGAGTGTCTGTATTATGTTCAGTTGTTTCATATTATGTTCAATATATTTCATAAGCAGGATTGTTAGAATAGTAATATCATTAAAACTTTACAGATACCCATTGGTCCATCTCATTAGGTTTCACTTTACTTCGATCGTTTCTGTATTTGCTGATTAAATGTAATCATTGATGAAATGTTACCTTTTTTATTAATACATTGCTATTTTTACTTTTTATATTTTATCAACAACGTTTATTGTCTGCTAATTGTATTTGAATCAAGAAAAAGTAATTTTATAATTTTAGTTTTAATATCTAAATGCCATCAAGTATTATAATTGCTTTTTTGGCTTTTAAATTTCTCAATGAAGCTTTTATTTGCCTAATAAACTATATTTTACTCCACACACGACTGAGATTGATTGAGTTTGTCTACATTAGCAACCCTTCTTCTTCTGTTTCTTCTAGCAGTGGGCAGATAGAGCCTAATATCTATAGTATTTACACCAACGCTGGTATTAGTCTCAGATCGATACTAGCCTGATGAGACTGATACTTCAGGTTAAGTTTCTCTGCTCTACGCTCTACACATTTCTTTTGTTTCAACAAAGAGAGGACATGTCTGTGTTTATATATGCTGTTCTGTTCACATCTCATATTCAAACATTGCTGCTCCTCCTCGACTCTGAGCACCATTTCGTCAGAATCTTTTGATTGATCACGACAGTCTATGACTCGCGTGCAGCCTTATAGCCTAGCAGATAACATAAAGCTTGTTCCCTTATGTCAGGGAACCGAGGTTACATTATTAACCAGAGCGTTCCCTTTGAACGTTCTCTCCCGTTGTTGTCTGTCCCGTGTTGTACATGATGGGAAGAGCCGATGGAAATTCAGCTGGACCAAGCCCAGGAGGAGGCCGTTCCTCTGGTGGAATGAGCCCTCACTCTGAGAGGACACTGTAAGCCCACTGAGGCGTAAACCAGGGCTGTAATCTCAAGTATTCAGCAACATAGTTTTGGCTTTGTGTCTGGCAGCCCTTTAGTGTGGCCTCCGAAGCAAACGACGAGCTGCTCTAACACTGTGTCCTAACTACATGCGACGTGACAAGATCCCAGCGATAAGCAATTTGGGTGTCCACACCAGAAGCGACGCGACAGAATCAAACATCTCAGCCAATCAAAAGCGTGTGTGGGCGGGCTCTCTGGAAGGTCACTGACATTGCAACCACATGGTTTTAATATTGCTTGTGTATTTGGCATTGAACTGTATTGTACATTGAACACTTGGGGATTGTTGGTTTTATTGTAATAAGTTCATTAAAATGCAAAACTTTACAAATAAAACTGCATTACTTAATCAGATTAAAGTTGTTTTATCTTTATTTTAAATATTATGAAATAAATAAACCCATAGCAACTTTAATGCAATACAGTTTGATTTATGATGCAAAATTTACTTTTGGCCCACGGCCCTCAATCAAGTTTGATTTTTGGCCCTTCATAGGAAAACATTTGGGCACCCCTGGTCTAGGCCAACCTGGATGTATAGCTGACAGTGAAACACATCGAAAATGGACAGTAGGCTCACAGAAACACATACACACACACACACACACAAATAGAAATGAAATGGTTAAACTATCAGAGTCTAGAGAATAGTACTGCACTGATTTTTATTGATTTTGAGTTAAAAACCTAAGGTTTGTTAACAAAAGTGTTATTTTTAAATAATCTCAAATATTTAAAGAACAGTTGGATTGACAGAAGTGATCCTAGAGGCAAAGTTGTTCAGAATGAGGAGATCTATCATATATGAAGATACAGTCTACATGTGAAAATATAAGCATTTTTTATCAAATTAAGGACAATTTCAAATTGTTTTTGAAGCCTTTTTAACTGTTATAGCGCCACCTATGGTCCGATCTCCATGAAACTTAGCATGCTTGTTAAGAGTCGTCTGACAAATGTTTTCACCAAGTCTTGTTCAGTTTTGAGTTTTCGTTTAGGTTTTATATGCTTTTGGGTATATCTGGCCACGCCTCTTTATAAATGCCCCGGTTATAGCTAACCAAAGGACAAATTTTTTTTTTTTATAATTATTGATCTAGAGAGTCCAGAGAATATTACTGCAGTGGTTTGATCGAGATTGAGCAAAAAAACAGGGACTAGTTCGCAAAAGTAGGTTTTTAACATATTTGTGAATATTTATTGAACAATGTAATTGACAGCAATGGTTCTTGAGGCAATGTTTTTCAGCATGAGGAGATCTATCAAATGATATGCATATTGTGTGGATGGGTGAAACACTACGTGAGTACAGAGCCAAAAAATCTCGTTAGCGCCAACTAGTGACCGATTTCTTTCCAAATTCCTACATACCTTTAGGGCCATGGGTTGAACATGCCCACCAAGTTTCGTTCCGATCAACCTCCATTAACCTTGCCTAATAGGCGCTCAAACTTCATTGGCTGATGACGGCCATGTTTTTTGAGATACGCCAATGTCCTCATAGATTTTTATGGCACATTGGACCAAGACACTGCATACTAATTTTCATGTCGATTGGATTAACGTTTGAGCTCTTACACGTGTTCCAAGTTTGGTTAAGATATCTCATTTTGTTCACGAGTTATAGCCTTATTCGTAAAATTGGCCCACCACTTTCGAACGTTTTGGCGCCCCATTGCGACAGTGAGTTGAAATTTCATTATTATATATAATTATTGATATTCACTGTCCAGAGAATTTTTCTGCACTGGTTTGGTTCAGATTGGGCGAAAAACCTAGGACTAGTTTGCAAAAGTAGGTTTTGGACATTTTATGGAAAATCCGGACCTCGCAGTGCGAATCTGATTTTTTAGGCTTTTGACCTCCTTGACCCAAGGATTCCAAAAAATGTTTTTTGTTTGCTGTAGCACCCCCTATAGGCTGATTGGGGCGAGCCTTTGAGCCTGAGTTGCGAGCCAATCTACTACCTTCTGACAAAGTTTCAGCTCTCTAGGCCTTACGGTTTGTTCTGCACGATCAGTTTTAGGGAATAATAATAAAAGTCCTTACAATTACAATAGGGTTTCAGCACTACGTGTTTGAACCCCTAATTACTTAGCACCCCTACCCACCCCCACAAAAGCGCCCCCAACATTTGCATATACCTGCCCATGTTCTAGGCCATCCGCCAACCAAACTATCAGAAGTTCTGCAGGTATTGTGAAGAAACAAGCGAGGCAGTGTTATGAAACACAAGGATGATGGAAACAAAGATGCAAGTAACCAGTTTATTGACAGACGGTGCAATGGCAGAAATGAACAGAAAAGATGAATGAAGTCTCTCGGATGGGTAGGTGGTGCAGGGACTTCGATGGTCAGCGTGGTGATGAATGGTGAAGAGTGATCCAACGTAGAACATCCAAAGACACGATAATCAAGACAAGACAAACCAGAGTTTCCAAGGACGAACACACGATGAAACAATCCACGGACATCAAACAACGATCTGACAAACAGGAGAGATTGCAGTGAGTTAAAGTAGCCAAGAGAAGATGAGCAGCAGCTGGAGAGGGTAATGAGAACAGGTGACGGGGATACAAAATAATGAGGGCTAAACCAAATCAGACAGATCGATGGGGGGAGACAATGGGAGAAACCAAATCAGAACAATGACAATTACCAGAAACACAAGGAGACATGTAACACACAGACCTACACAAGTACACGTGACATGAAGAACACAATGGATTCATAAACCGTGACAGGCAGATCATGGAAATAAATGTTATGTTCCAGACTGTGCAGGGGATCTGAAGTGCAGAGATGGGTTGGTGTCTGTATTCAGAAAGGCACTTCCTGTCTCATGAGATACTTTCATCTTATCGATATTTGAAGGCAGCGTAGATGTGTCCTTTGCCGCTTTTGATATCCCACAATCCTCTGCATTCCATTCTGTGACGGTTGAGCTAAAAAATAAAGATGGCGTCTGAAAGTTGCGTCTGGTGGTTAGTTTGTGTGCAAATGTATATTTCTGATTAACTTTTTGCACTTTTGATGTTATTTCTTGTGAGAAATTAGTATTATAGTAATTAAATATTAATTTAGTTATCACCAAAACTTATTCTATTTTGTTGTAGATCATTAAACCGTTACGCTGCCTCAGAAACCTGTCCGAAATCAGTTTTGTGAGGTGCCTTCGTGCATAAATGCTGCCTGCAAAGTCATTGCCTCATAAGTCAGCTGCCTTAGTTTTCGGATGCAGCCCTAACTTCCAGAGACATTGTTATCAGTGTATTAGTGTGTGTATATACTGTATATATATATATATGTAATTTGCGCCGTTTATTTGTTGAATTCAGAATAAGGTTCTGCACCTTATTAGTTTTGTTGTGGTTATACAAATGGTAGTCAATACTCCAAAAAAACATGGCTTTACTATGAGAAAACCATGGTTACTTTTCGTAAGGGATGTGACCAAATTAAAAAATGCACTGGGCAAATAAGATCGCTTATTTGCGTACCGACATGGTTGAGAGCTATTACTGCACAATCAGTTTTAGATTGACTAACTGTAATACTGTATAATATTTCCATTTGTACTAAATGCATAATAAATCTGCCCGTTTCACAGCAAAACGCAAAACTGTGACACTCTGCAGGGCTACAACCGGCAGTGTATACTTACATTCCGGCAACCCGCCAAAATAAAAACTTGCTAATTTTAGGTTAAAAAATATAGAAAATTCATTTAAAAATGTAAAAAGTAAAAAAGAAAAAAATTAAAATGTAAATATTATTATTGTATTTTTTTAAGTATACAATTTTTAAGTAAATTGTCATTTTAATACTCATTTTTTTATTTTTCAAAATGTAATAATATTTTCACATTATTTATTCATTTGTTAATTTCTTAATTATGTAGCGCTTTTAACCCTTTCCTACTTGGTTAAATAATGGAGCGCTCTGAGTTCAAATGAATAAACTGTGTTTTATCAACTATTGTGAGCTAAGTGTGCCTATTTACTCACTTCAACTTATTCTGTGTAACGGTGTTTGTTACTTAGCTCCTTGGGTCCCTAAAACTTAAAAATAAAAATCACATAAACAACTATAAATTAGGATTTTAGAATTTTACCTTCTGTTAATAAAGTAATTGTTTTACCAAAAATAAATAAACCTCAATGTATATTTATATCCCTGTTTTCTTTTCTTTGTTTTTTACCTCAAATGATAAATTGAAATCACTCAAGTATACTGTTAGTTAAATAACAATTTACTGGAAATTTTTTTTAAAAGGATCAAGCTTCAGGATTGGTTCAAAATGTAAAATAAAATAACAATTATGTAAATAAGCAAAAGGAATTTCACCAATTTACACAGATGAATAAAAAAAAAATCAAATACACATTTCACATTCACTTGTTTTTTTCTTTTAACTAGTTATTTGTTCCCCTCTTGTTAGGTATACATTAAATTTGAGTCCCCAAACTCTCACTCAAATTCAAAATACTCTTTAACCAAATACTAAGCCGGCAATAGGAGCTCACACTTAAACCTTATTCCATCTGTAAGTCTTTCATGGTCACGTTGCAGGCCTGTTTGATGCTGGGGTACGTTGTGGTCAACAAACAACAAAAGACCGCTTCACTCAACACAGAGCAACAAACAAAAAAAAATACCTTAATATCCCAAATCAGAAGAGCGTGTTTCACCTCCCAACGTTAAATGTCCATCAACCCCACGATCACGGCGATTTCCTTATAAGGCCACAGGAATTCCGAGCACTCACGTTAACTCAAGTCATCTGGACTCATCCTCATCTGAAACTGCCACGAATCCTCATGCTGACGACTCACCAACTAAACACACAATCCATCCGAGCAAGATAGACACTGTTCAGTCTCTATAAATAGTCCATTCACTGTATTAGAAAATGGAGGCTGGAATAAACACAACCAGAAATATTTTGAGGAAAAATAATTCTTACCCGTCTCTGTAGTATAAGTTTCTGTTCTCGTTTTGACAACACACTAACTACATTAACTATTGAAACACATTATAGCATTAGTTACACTATATATTTTGTGAAACAATATCACACCAGATGAGCGCACGCTCTTCTCTCTCGTGCTCCCCCGATTCTTCCTCGTTCAACTTTGCCCTCGATTCTTCCCGCCCCCTTCACCTTAATCTAGAGCATTGATTGGACACCCAACATGGACAAGTGAATTCGATTGGATAAACAATAGAAATATCAAAATACAAAAATAATAAAATTAACAAATATCAACTTAATTAACATAGAACTTATTCACAACCATATACATTTATAAAATGCACATGAAATATAAAATGTATATATAAAAAAAAAAAATAACCTTGTACATTATAACACTGGGTTACAATTATAAAAAACTAATAAAGTGCAATAATATTATTTTTAATTTTTTTTTTTTTTTTATAGTTATATTTATTGGGTGTGCAGTGTGAGAACCAAACTGAATCTCCATGTGCTCTCAAGAAAGCCAGACTGAAAAACTTATGTGCACTCCTGTTAATGTTTCTTATGCTTTGTCAGAGGAATCTTTTTAATATGGCAATAATAATACTGCCACGGTGCACACAGCAGGGAGGAACACGGCTGTAACTCAAACACAGTCTTTACTGGACATCAGGACAAGACAAGGCAGGGCAGACACTGACAGGAACACCGGGGAGTAACGAGTAGACAAGACCAAATGGCACTACACAGACAGGACTATAAATACACAGGTAAATAAACGGACACGACTAGACACGAATAAACTAATGATTACATCAGACAAGGACAGGAAACAAACCAAATAAGGGCACAAGAGGCAGGAGCACATGACACACACGACAGATGACTGACAAATACAACATACTTTCTCCATCTTTATCATCCCTTGACAGAAAATATTGCTTGTTTGTTTATTTTCTTCTTAATGCCATTCCAGCATCTATGGCTATATTCATGGCGAGAATCAGTAATCCATACACAAGTCAATCTATACACAAGTCTGTTATACACACAAGTCAGGAGGGACAATTCTTCAGACTTGGGCTGTGGGAGGAAACCGGAGTAGTAGTTGCTTTCTTTTTAAATCAATATTTCCAACAAACAAATCTATTGTATTAGGTTTACTGTATGTACAACTATATGAAAATGTTAACAACAACTACAAGCCAAATATATTTCGAATATTTCCTTACACTTTTAAGTATATCTCGATCAAAAGACTGAGTACAATTAGGAAATATATACTTGGACTGGTCTTACAACTGGATTGGTAACAACATGTTTGAGACGTAAGGAACTTACGTATTTCACAACATTACTATTTTTGCTGTATTTATTTATTTATTTTTAAAAAGCAGACTTGGTGTGAATAAGGGACTTCTCCCAAAGAAACATAAAAATACTTTGTTTTCCACTTGTGAATAATTTTTCCTCACTGTAGAATGATGAACGTCAGATTGTTTGGAAATGGCTGTATTTCCCTTCCCAGATTGATAGTGTTGTGGCCCGCCGCGGTTGTTGCTGGTCTGGATCGCAGTCAGTGCAGCAAGAAAGGCTCAAACAGCAGAGTTTCAGGTGTCAAAGGAAGACTTTATTACAAAGTAACAAAGAGAAGAGAGAGAAGCCGCCACATCCACTGTCTCTCTGGTCTTTGTTTGTTCAGATGCTCCATTTTATACACTCTAACAATGTATCGACCTTGGTTCTTTCTATTTTTTACTTGCCATATCTTTTTTGGCTCGCCACCAATATTTTGCACGCCTTTTGATCCGTTATCTAATGGTGGAATACAGCTGAATCTCCCTTTTTAAATATATGGCCTCCCCTTGTCTGGAGGTCATTTCATCCTCTTTGATGTCTGGTGGCCTTCCCTGCACCTGGCATCATGTAAACTCACAATGAACTCACAGTCTATGCTACTTCAACACATTATTCAATACTTTCATATTACATTCTCTTTTCAGTAATATTAATAAGATAATAACATTTCTGTATTTTACTACTGAATTACACAATAATAGCAGCAACAGTTGCTTCTCTAAGATCATTGCTGGTGTCATTCCTCCTTGGGATTATAGTGATTTTTACTCAATTCACCAGTGACGTAGTGATTTTTGATCACAAGGTGTGGTTATAAATGGTAAAAAATACATTTGTGAGTCTGGCAAACTACACTCCTCAGATATTTAAGGAAACACTTAATCATCAGAGTATAACACCAAGTCATTTAAACTTCAGGAATATCAATCTTTCCTGGAAGTGTAGGTGTGAATCACCTGCTTTGGTGCAACTGAAAGTGACAATGGGTGCACTGGAGAGGCAACAGCCCCAAAAAAGCGAATGATTTTGCAGGTGGTGGCCAAAGACAGTTGTTCTCTCCTTATTCTTCATGACTGAATTGTCTTTGTCTTCAGCATGAGAATGAGGCAGTACCTGCAACCCAATCAGGTAGCATAGGATAGCACATCCATACGTGCCATCACAAGGAGGTTTGGTGTCTCCCAGCACAGTTTCAAGAGCACGGAGGAGTTGGCGCTGATAGCCTAGTCGTGGTTAGTTCGCCAACATATAGCATGACACAAGTTCGCTTCTTGTCTCGAGGTCCTTTGCCGATCCTGCTCTCTTGATAACTTATCTCGGATAAGTTATCAAGTTGCGTGATATGTTGAGTTTTGATGTTTGGATAGGGTCATTGGCCTTGTTTTGGGCTATTTTTTTTATTTGCGTTTGGGCTGGTTTTGTTATACAGACCTGGCAACTGTCTTGTAGTGTGGTTTGGGTCATATTCCATTAGGATTCAGGTGTTTTAACATGCTTATATTATTTTTTCAGCAGGTTTAGGGGTAGGGTTAGTGTAGGGGGATAGAATACACTATTTTACTATAATGAAAACATGAATCATTTTTGTAGGGTTCGTGGGCAAATTTTTTGGGCGCCATGATGAAACAAGTTTTTAAATCATTCAGAATTGTTTTTTTGAAAATGTAAAAATGCATGAATTTTTGTGTGATGGGTAGGTTTAGAGGTAAGGGTTAGCATAGGGGGCAAGAATATCCAACATGTCCTCCAACCAATACGCCCGAATAGGTCACATCCCTGAAATACAACCCATAGGGGCTTTTACTAGAGTGGCCCCCTTATCATCAACAGGACACTTTAATTTGAATGCATCGTACCCTTTTATCTGCATCATAATTTCGTGTAGCTCATTAGTAGAGCATTGCGTTGTAATAACATTGAATAATGTGATCATGCGATTGTGGGTTCGATTGCAGGGAAGGCACGTGCTCATAAAGTGAATATGCTCTATAAACCATAGTCTGCCAAATGCATAAATAAATGAGTTTTGCTAAATAGAAATAGGACAAATGGCGGATAAGGGACCATGTAAAAAGTCCACACATTGCAATTAAATGAACACGCATTTTGATTGGTAATGACGGTTATACGTTGTAGGAAATGAATCCTACAAAAATATCTTTATTTTATTATTTAGCTTTTAGGGAATCACTCTTAAGAGTTGATCTTCATATGATTAATTGTTATCAATCATAATGTACAACTTATGCCTTGTTAACGACTTGTCCAGCAAGCATTAATAACAGCAAGTTATTTCTTAACGCTTTGTTTATTTAATTCGTGGCCAACGATTAAAATAAATCAAATAGTTAAATTGAGTCAACTTAGTTAGCTCCTGAGCGTAGGTAAACGCAATCTTTTTGGCAAATAGTTACGACATGTTAAATCACATAACACAGACAAAAGAGTTCTTAATAAAGTCAAAGTTTTATTCACTATTCTAACACATTAACTAGACCACATAAACAGACATGAACACACACATACGTTGCAATGGGAGCTAGTTGTTTATATCTGAAGAGAGAGAGACTTAGGTTTTAATGCTAGCTTTTCAACCTGAGGGAACTCATAGACAAAGAAGTATTTTATCTTTACTCTTAAACAACAGGTAGATATATCACCAGTTTCCAGTAGATTCAAGAGAAGTTCATTTGCCTTACTGTTCTTTTGCGTTCGGTTCAAAGAGTCTTTCTTTCAAGTGAAGTCCGTCCTCTGCTCTGCTTGAGACGGATCGCGTGCGGATTGGTCGTGTGACGCGGTTGCTCTTCAGTGGTTGGTCGTGCTTTCAGGAAGGCGATTCAGGTCTTAGACGTTTAATGTTAAAGTTCTTTGGTCGTTTGCAGTACTCAGCCGTGGTGTTAAGAGGCGAGAAGCAAAGCGTGAGCAGACCGAGAGACTCGCTGGCGTGCGTGTCCTCCTGTTGTTTTCAAAACTCCAACTCAACTCTCATGGTTGAGTATCTGTTTTTAACGGGACGATTTGGGGTCCGCCCTTTTGGCGCGTGGCCCAATCGCAAGCGTCTTTGTGGGGCGTTTGATCCAATCGCAAGTGTAGCTGTGGGCGGGGCCCCGCCCCTGCAGAGTTTCGTGTTGCATACATTATCTGCGCAAGTATTTTATCACATAAAAACTTATAACAGCAGACTTCCATTCATCTTGTAAATAGGCGTTAATGAAAAACAGATAAGATTTAATTCATACCACAATATTATTATTCATTAAATCAGCTTTCATCCGAGACCAAACAGTAGCCGTTTAACAGGCACCAAAATACAAATATCCTTTATATTCGATTTCGTAGTTAAGGCATTGATTAAACGATCTTAAATTCTAAATACACATATTAATCAAGTGAAAATGAACAACTAATGATCAGGTAAACTTATACATTCTGGAAACAGATTTACCATGGATTTAAAATAATGCAACAGCTTATAAATGTCACAAACAAAAACATCCTTTAATATATATATAGGTTGTTAATATGGTATATAGTGTTTTTGTTTGAGTATAATTTGTTTCAGTAGCAACATGGACCAGTTGAATTCCTTTGTCTGTTTTAGGGAGCGCAACAGAGAAAAGGCGCGCGTTTTCTTGGAATGTGCGTGATATGCAGGGTCGTAAAAGTCTTTGGTTTGGAAAGTCTGGAAATTGTCTATTTCGAGTCGACCATAAAAACGTCATCCTTTGCGATATGTCCTTGAATTTACTGCATGAAGTCAGGGGGGGTTTCTATGTGGGGTTCCTCCACATGACAAGGGCTCTCGAAAACCCAAAATATATGTTTTTTCTAATCTCAGGAGGTTTAGGGGGAGGGCCGTCTATGCGGCGTCAAGAAGTCTGGTGTTAGCTGTGTGTGCGTTCAGACCATTCCTTACAACGTCATGAAGACAGATGTAACGCAACACTAGATTGTAATAAGGTGCTTGCAAAAACAACCTATTGGGTCATTTTTTGGAGGAGGACAGTCTCGAATGTCCATTATGAGAGTACCTATTATAAATGTACATATGAAGAGTTCATTTGCAAAACAGATAACTTTTAACAATTCTCAGAAATCATGTTTTTTTCATTGTGCATTCCAATTAATCTCGATCAAACTGCAGTTGGGTTATTTTGACTGGAATAAATAAAAAATACAATAAAAACAGCTAACTAACAATAAAACACGATAACATAGTAAAAAACACGAGTTATCTGTTTTTGCAAATAAACTCTTCATATGCACTTATTGTAATGTGTGTGTGTGTGTGTGTGTGTGTGTGTGTGTGTGTAACTGATTGCATCAGATGTGCAGAATGAGACACAAATGTACGTCTCCACAGACACACACTCACACAAATCTTTAGTATTCTTGTGTAAATGTTCTCTATTCTCTGTTCAGATGCTTGTGATCTCACCCTGGATCCAAACACAGCAAATACTTGTCTCATTCTTTCAGAGGAGAACAGAAAGGTGATCAGCCATATCCTGATCATCCAGAGAGATTTGATGTGTGTCCTCAGGTTCTGTGCAGAGAGAGTCTGTTACTGGGAGGCTGAATTGAGTGGAGATGCTGCTATATCAGTGACATAGTCTTAACTATAACATATTATTCTTGTTTTATCAATAAACATACCCAAACAATTGAGCTGATGATACACAGGGCAACTTACTTTTTATTTTTATTTTGCCATGGCGCTTTCTCATTTACAATGGATAACAAGTTTTTAACTAGATATTTACCATTGATCACAAGCCCCGTGTCTCACCTGGAAAACCTGATGACAGCAACATTTCCCACGTTGCACAGCAACATCAAAATTTGACATTTTACCTACAGGAAAAATGAGCAGTGATGTGGACAGTAGGGTGGAGGCCCGTGGTGTCAGCAGTATTGTGAGTGCTAATAGAAATTCAATAAAATTATTCTTACTATAAATATAATTCATCATATTTCATAATTAATTTTTTATGTTGTTTTTCCATAGGCCACTACTGAAATAATAAGCCGTACAGTAAGTTTATACTTGTCTTTTAGCTATGCATACATTTTTAGACTGCTAATTAAATGATGTAAGTTTGAACAGCTGTTGTATTGTGCTATTTTGCAGGAAACAGACTCAAGATCTTCAGGAGAGGAGGGACCCCCAAATGTTGCTCCTCCTTCACCTCTGCCACCGCCGCCACTTCCCGCCCCAGAACATCATCCTGCTAGAAGTGCAAGAAGTAGATGTAATGTATATAATTATTGTACCCTCTAGAACTATGTAGTGTATTTGTAAACGTTTTGTTCATTTTTTTTTTTTTTTTTGTCCCTCTCTGCAGTATTTCGCAGATGATGAGGAGCAGCAGCAGCAGCACTAAGAAGAGTGATTTAAAAAAAATACTTTTTCAATTTATTATTGTCTTTATTTAGTTATTTTTAGATTTTTTTTCATAGATTGTGTGTTTGTCTTAGATTTGCTAATGAATATTTTTTCATCCTAACATGGCTATAATTAGTCTATACTGAAATATGTTGCATAATAATTAATACAATTTAATTTTATCTTAAATGCATTCCTCCATATATAGAAAAGCTGCATCATAGCTTCAGCTGTGAAGTTCCTCTGAATAACGCAGATATACCTGCATGTACAGCTGGCTAATGAGAGGTCTGTCAGCTGGGTCTAAGGAGTTTATTGTGAGAACTGGTGAGAATGACATACTCTGCATTGCTTGAGGATCGGGCGAGTATGGAAGCTAGTTTACGCCAAAAGGTCATTTTGAGGGGAAAAAAGAAAAGTTCTTAACATTGTTCTAATGTTTGTTGATTATTTTAAATGAGTGGCTGCGTACACGATGTTAGTTTGCATAAAACTCAAATGTTAAGAACAAATTAATGTACGTACTAGGGATGTGCCCAAATAGGGAATCCGTATTCGGAGAGGCTTGGAAAACACAAAAGGGACATGGTTAGCCGCTTACTAGCAGTAGCCTAGTACATAAAGTTTCACTTACCACATAAACAGAGAGAGGCAAGGAGAGATGTCGAATGATTTGCAGATCCTGAGCACCACGGACAAACATCTAATCTTGTGAAATGTGTGGTAAGTAGTGCCGCTCCTTAGTAGATTAGGCTGTGTGTGATGGCGAATCTCGAAAGTGAAAGTAAAAAGCAAACACGCATTCTTTAGTGATTTCAATGTCCGCATATTAATAATGGCTCCCTGAAAGCACTCATATCTCGTATTTATTCCCTTTACGGTTGCCGTAGTACACATCTTTACCTTTCCGAATACTGTATTCGGATTTGGGCACATCCCTAGTACATTACGAACAAACTGGGAAAAAACCCATAAAGACCACAAAGACTTCCTCACGAAAAAGAGCTAACTCCTGCCATCAGTGTGGAAAGAGTTTCGCACATAAAGACACCCTAAATGCTCACAGGAAGAGTCACTTTGGAGAGAACAGCTATGTATGTCTGCAGTGTGGAAAGATTTTCACTAATAAAGTAAGCTTCAAGACTCACTCTGGAGAGAAGCCTTACACATGCTCTCAGTGTGAATAGAGTTTCGGATATAAACAATCCCTCGATTCCCACATGAGAATTCACTCTGGAGAGAAACCTTACACATGTCAACAGTGTGGAAAGAGCTCTACACACGAAGACTCACATGGTTGTTCACACTGGAGAGAAGCCATGCACATGTGATCGGTGTGGGAAGAGCTTTGGACGTAAAACAAACCTTAATCAGCATGTGAACATGCACTTCTGGAAAGATTTAGTTTCAAAGTTTTAGATGTTGTCTGTATGGAATAATTTTCACAGATAGGAAAAACCTTATGCATCATGTTATAACTACAGAGAAGTGTGCTAGTGGGGAGTAGACCTGAATTAAAATCATTATTGTTATATTTCCAAAGACAGAGTAAAATACACTGGGTTGGTGTTATTTTAAGATTATAAGTTAAAAATAAAATAGCACTGCTGGTGTTATCTACATATTAGTGACGGTGTTAAAGATGTTCTTTTTTAATTAACCCATACTGGAGTAAATAATTGCAACTCCTCCATGTATTGCTCATTGCATCTGTGTTTAGCAGAACCGTCGTTTTCTCTTACAAGAAGACAATAATGAAAGATCAAGTAAAGTTGCTTTCATATGGACTCGCGTCATGAAAACAGAGAATGTAGAGTGATTTTCAAGAGACTGGAAAATTAAAAACAATAAAGTCATGATGGAAAGTACTTGAGTGGCATTCTGTACATTTTACATTGGTTTATAATCTGCCATCATCCAACAAAAGAAGGTTGACCAGTTCGTCTGTAAAGGCTGATTTATATTTGACGCGTCCGCATAGATGCGTGTGGCAAATATAACGTCATCACTTCATTTGTGTGAAACAGAAGCAGTTTGATGTGAAGTTCAAACTGCATCTTTTTGATCCTTTGAGGGAAAACAAAGATTTTTTTTTTGCATAGTTTGTCCAAGGCTTTTTGATTGCTTAAAGTTGTCTTGTGTTTGATGCGATATAAACCCAAAAAGATTATTTTAATCCGTTTGTAAGAAATTATTAATTCATCAACTCATTCATCACGTGAGAAGTCTAGAACCGGCAAATGACTTCTCATCAGTGATTCCAAATGGTTGAGGACAATTGCTCCTCGTCGCCTCCTGTCGTTTCAAAGAATAAAAGCGTGAGAGCATGACAACTATAAAAGCCTCGCCTGTTTGGGAAGGTGCATGCACAGACGAAAGTATATATCCTGCTTCAGGGCAAAATTACCAGAGCACTTATATAAAAGAGAGCGGTGTAGAATAAAGGTAAACTATGAGGAAAATAATTTGTGTTTTTTTTTTTTTAAACAAGCATAATGCATGTTAGACTGGATCCTATAACCACAATCAAACCTAGAGAAAAACAGTCAACCATCTCTTTAATTGATGTAGAAATGTGGCACACTGCACTTTTTCAGACTTTTCCTTGATACCACTAGCTCTCAGGAACAGGTCGAATTTTTGTACCCAAATCTTCCGGTTTTCGCCAAGATTTCCTTGTAAACACAGGTTCGATGGTGCCATTCTTCTTTCAATACACTTACAACTTCTGACACTATATTGTTTTTTTTAAACCAATAAATGAGGCGACACAATAGTGGCTCTAGAACTGACATGCTTTACTGCCTTCTTGTCAACCAACCACATGCACATTACGCACTTACATCATGACGTATTATACTGGAATATATTACACCTGTAGCGACATTCCCTACTCTGCCGTCTCATAAAAATAACATTTTATTAAGGTAAAGTCTACAGATAGTTGCAAACAAAAGTACTGTTTAGTCTAAAACATGTTGAAGATTAGCGAACAGGTTGTTGATTCATTAAATGATAAGCTACTTCCTCACAAAAGCTCTTTATTCAGCATAGTAAAGCCTCTCTTCCATTGGCATTCATTAAAAAACGACGTTTGGTCCTTTACTGCGAATGTTAACATTAGCGGTTACGCTTTTTTTGCAGACTTGCAAATTTGGCATAGTCAAATTTCAGCTGTGTGTCCACGCTGATGTCCTGCAGTGCCTTGAAGAGGACAACAACCCTGTCCTCACCGTTCACCTTCAGCACACAGTGAAAGGGCTTCAGATTTGGCATCTTAGAAGAAATCTTAATCCTTCTTCCAATCGTGTCCGTGTCAGGGTGGCACTCACACGGGAAGGTCTGAGCATCGATGCACAGGTCTCTCTGTCCAGCGCTAAAAAAGAACAGGAAGCCTTCCTCGTCGTGGATGTCCTGCATCATGGCTCTCCCTTCGGCAGCTGGGATTACCTTCCCATGATAATCACAAACAATGTCGCCCTTGGAAAACCGTCTGGTTGCAACCACTCCTGTGATCAAAAGTGAAATAAGGCTTTTATTAAGACCTGAACATTACATGTTTAATTGTAAATTTTGCTGCAGCTTCTACATCACAAAAAGAAAGAAAAATATGAAGATGGTCTAACCTAGTCCTTGCTCAGGACCAAAGTCCTTAATGGCAAGGCCCTTCCAGGTCTGCTCTGAGACACACTTGATGAGAGATTCATCCGTCTCCGTGGTGGTCTTGGAAGCTGGCTTCCACATCCTGACGATATCTTCGGGCTTAGGATGATTGGCTGTCCACCCTTCCTGTGCAATCATCTTGGACACCTTTGCAGCTGAAGGCTTCTGGTGTGTGAATTGTGCTGAAAGAGAGAAAGAAAAATCACCATCGCATTCAAGGTAAGCCCAGGTTTGAGTGAATGACTGTCGGTCAGTGTTGTGTTACTTACACAGCAGATATTCCTGTCTTTGGTCAAACTGAGTGTTTCGCCACTTATCATAAAACAAGCGGCCTCTGGGAAACCCAGCACTGACCCGCTGTCTTTTGGTCGGTGGCTGACCATCACAAGACACAGGAAAACTTGACAAGAATGCAGAGAAGTCCGAAGAGGTGGTGGCAGCACTTTGGCTCTCATCATCTGAAGTAAATCTGTAAAAAATAAGGTTAAAGGTATTGTATTAACAATAGGTCAATAAAACAGAAGAGTTTTGATTTATTTATTATGAAAGTCTGGCACTAATTTGATGGCTGTATCTTATTCGTGTTCTTTAACAATATATTTAAACACTATGTAACAAAACAATTGGTTTAACAATTTTACAGACAAGCTCAAAGAAAATGAGGCTGAGTTGTATTGAAAGACAAATAATATTGAAATAAATAACAATGTAATAAATGGAGACCTACCCCGCCAAAGAGTCCAGCAGCACAGCCGTGTCCACAACGTCCTGAGGCTGGGGCTTCCTGTAGTGTTGCTGCAGCATATAATCAGATATGGCATCTTGCTGGTGGGCTGGGAGAGTTTTTGCAGAGACCTGAACAGCCTTCCGCACAACCGAGCTCTTGACCAGGGGTAGCTTCAACCTGAAGTGAGGAAAAGGAAAATGTTAATTATGAAAGGGCTGTGATTGATACTATAATTTGAACAACATTTGTAGGCGCGTACATTTCATGGAGGCGTTCCATGTCTTTTGAAATGCTGGTAAGTGCCACTCCAGATGAAGTGATGAAAAAATGACTGCAGGGATTTTCAGGCCGAATGTTTTCCGGCCTAATCTGCCTGAAGTACATCTGAAACCACTGTGGACATAGGAAAGACCATTATAGACTATGAATGTGTTTCCACGTCATTTCTTATTGCATGTTGTCTTGTAATTTTTCCTAGAGCTACAAACTCTTTGTGCCTGAGAGCTTGGTGAACCATTCGCACCCCTGACCCCCGACCCCCAGTGCCCATCCCCCAGTGCCCATCCCCCACTGCAGGTGAGAGAACAAAGAAGCTGGATTACACAAACAAACACAGCATAGTATGTATGACATTTGAGAGTTTTAAGACACAACTTAGTTACATATTAATATGAAAATGTTAACAGCATTATTTAAAAAGAACATTTAATAAGAAGAATTGGCCTTACTGCTTCCTCTTTGGCTGTTAAGGCAAATGACGCTGTCTGCTGGCTTCTTTGACTGTGGCTCTGAAAGCCAGTCAGAATCCTGCCACCATGATGAATCCTGCCCACCCACTCTGCATCCTGGAAAACATTGAAATTATGTCATTTCATAATGCAAAATACATTACAGCATATCACAAGTGCTGATTTACTAAAACAATAACTTACTGTGAAGCCTTTGACTGTTTCTGGCCTCTGGTGGTGACGGTAGAGCAGGATAGCCTCACAGTAATAGCGATACAGCACCTTTTCACTGCCAGAGACCACAACGCCTGTCTGTAGGTTCTTGAAGATCCTCAGGAACTCAGCCTTGCCAGCTCTCAAAACATTTTGCCAGTCTTTTGTACTGGAAAGAGTGGCAGTTGTGGTGGCCTCTGCGTGGCCCAAGACCAGTTCTGATTCTTCAGGCTGGTTCTTGATGAAAAAACCACGCTGAAGCAGCTCTTTCACCATGTTCAGACGACAGCTTGGATCAGGCAGGATCTCACAAAGCTTGTTGTAGTCCCAGGTCCTGCCAGTGAGCACCCAGCCCCTGTTTGATGCTTTTGCTTTTTGCAGCTCTTCAGCTCTTTCAGCTTGTGTGCTGTTCTTCATACACACTCTGGCCAGGTGAACCGAAAGCATTTCCTGTGGCTTCAGGCACAGCAAACAGTAGACAATGCTGCGTTCAGCAGACCTGTAAGAAACACATTCATGAAGTCAAAAACAGCTTTAAACAGTTTACACAATTATAGTTTAATTATATAAAAAAAGCTAAATTCTTACTTTTTCTGAGCTTTTTCTGCCATAGTCAAAGCAAAGGAGTATCCAATATCTGATTAAAACTGTTCTGCAGCAACACAGAGTGTAAGAAAGCATTGTTTTGGGTCCTGTATTTATATCAGTTTATGCCAGGGGGAGTGGCCTCAGCTCACCTGGTGTGATGTCATGGACGCTGAGCCAATAAGCAATAAAGGGTGTAGCCAGGAAAACGCCTCCAAAGTTCCAACAAGAAAAACAAATTTGAATCAATACTTTTGCAAAAACATCTTAAATTTAATTTGTATCAAAAAGCTTTTTTATTTATTTATTTTTTATTTAGTGAATTTCATTCAGTAAATCAAATTTAGTAAATGTGAGTAAAAAGTAAGTTAATTTAAATAAATTTTTATCTTGTTTTAAATTACATTTATAATGATCTTTATATAACCTAACACATATTATATATATATATATATATATATATATATATATATACACACACACACAAACACACATATTTTAATTTATAATTAAATATGATATTATATTCTTATAAGTATATAATGAATCAGAAATTGTGTGTCTGTGTGTAATATTTCAGTACAGTGCAATATATAGGAATAATTGTATTAAAAATAGGTCAGCAAAAAAAGAAGAGTTTTTATTTTAATTAAAAAAATATATATTTTTATAAAAGTCTAATTTGAAAAAGCTTTGTGATTCTGTTGATGTGAGATTAAATTGGGTTATTAACACCAATACATGGCCAATATAACCATAACTGCCATTAACAGTCCATCTGAGAATTAGCAATATGTAAAAACAATAACCTGCTTACGAGACTATTGATATGCCATTTTCATTATATCTCTAATTATTCTGATATCTCCTAATTGTCTTGTCTTTTTTAATTGATTGATTGAAAACTTTATTAATCCCGATAGGGAAACTGGTTTGCCACCAACCATACAGCCAACAAACACAATACACAACTTACAGACAGATAAATAATTCTGCATTAGGAGACTAATAAAACCTGATTAGAGACATAATTGAAGAAAAATTAAATTTCACAGTTCAAAATATAAAATACAAACACTATAAAAGACAAAAATAGTATTCAATAATTAACAGTGTTCGTTGAAATATCTGACCACGGCGGGAACAAAAGACCTTCTCATGCGCTCACTAGTGCACCGGGGCATTACTAATCGCTCACTAAAAGAGCTTCTGAGTCCTTTAAACAAATTGTGTAGTGGATGACCTTCAAAAAGCAGGACAATTTTTAATTTTGAACTTATCCTCTTCTCCACAGTAACCTCCAATACATCTGGGTTAAGACCAATAACTGACCCAGCCCTCTTGATCAGCTTATTTATCCTGTTTTTGTTCTCAACAGATATACTGCCCCCCCCCAGCGAAGTACAGAATAAAAAAGAACACTAGCTAAATCCCTTGATAAAAAACATTTAAGAGCTTTGTGCTGATGTTGAATGATCTGAGTCTCGACTGAGCCTTCTTCATTAGGTCATTAGTGTTCTCTTTCCAGTTTAATTTTTCATCCAGATGGACACCTAAAAATTTATATATGACTGCACAATTTCGATCAACTGACCATTAATTGTAACTGGAAGAATCTTCTCTTTTTTCTTTCTGAAATCAATCACAAGTTCTTTAGTCTTCCCTACATTCAGTTTCAAAAAGTTTGACTCACACCAGCTATAAAAAGACTGAACCTCCCTTCTGTAAGCAAGATCATCACCCTGATTAAGTAGACCCACTAAAGCAGTGTCATCAGAAAATTTTTGTACCCAGCAAGATGGCTGACTATGCCTGTAATCAGCAGTATAGAGTGAAAACAAAAAGGGGGATAAAACTGTACCCTGAGGTGCTCCAGTATTAGGTATCAGAATGTTTGTTACCAATCCTAACAAACTGTGGTCGAGCTAAAAGATAGTCTAGAATCCAGGCAATGGTTGTATTATGCAATTTAAAATCAATTAATTTATTCGCTAAAATATGTGGCTGTATAGTATTAAAAGCACTCGAAAAATCAAAAAACATGATCCGAAATGGCAGTAGTTTCAAGATGACTATAAGTATTGTGAACCATAAACAGTAGTGCATCATCTACCCCCACACCCTTCCTATAAGCAAATTGCAAAGGATCCTGAAAGGCAGACACATGCCTAGTCAGATGATCCAGTACAACCCTCTCGAAACACTTCATAATCTGCGAAGTCAGAGCTATAGGCCTCAGATTAGAAAGATTGTTAGGCACCTTAGCTTTTTTAGGAATAGGGAAAAAACAGGATGTTTTCCACATAACCAGGATTTTGCAGAAGACAGAGACAAAGAAAACAATGAATGAAGGACGGAGCACAGCTGATCAGCACACACTTTTAGGGTACGTGAATGAACACCATAAGGGCCATCTCAGGAAAGTGTGTGTGAGACACAGCACAGAGGCAGAGATCCAGGCTGTCGTCGTAGAGGCAAAGAAAGAGTTGTTGAACAGAATCTGTTACAGGAATGACTCAAAGTCTGTTCACATCTCTGTGGTTAGATCAGTGCACAATAATGTGTCTTTGACCTTCATTATGTATGTTTTGATTATACTGTGTTGTAAATAAAATACAGATAATTTTAAAAACCCATTTTTTCAGTCTCCTCACACTCTCTCTCTTACCTGCCTCAGTCTCAGTCACACTGATGGGCCATTATGGGGCCATTAGGGAGGGCCCTTTGTCTCTCAGGTGAGAATCACTTAATATTCAAGACCATTACCACTCCCTCGCATATAGGCTTTCGATCACAAAACATGTCTTTAGAAATTTAAATCAATATATTGTTTTCTGTGAATGAGTAAGCTGAATGATTTTCACATAATTGTTTAGTAAATATTCTAGCCTAGAAGATCTGGTTCTCAAAAGTCTTATTCAGGACGATTTAGTGTGGCTTTTATGGCCTTATTTCAGCTACATTTCTTTCCCCCAAACTTTTTTTTCTAACAAATGCAAACATGTACATCCACCTTGGTCACATATTATTGTAGCATAGTTTGTGCTGAATACAAAAAAAATACATGTTGGTCAATAGTATATTATATATTTTGGAAACAAAAACAGCAAACAAGATTGATTGATTGATTTGATTTATTTAATTGTCATACATCATAATGGATGCCCAGCCCACAAGGGCTTATTAGACACTGCAACATATAACAAATCATAGCCACGTGACATAATACAAAGTAAAAGACAACATTACCAGACAAACACAAATATATCTATATACTCCTCATACGGGGTATAGAATACTTTGACGTCTATGCCAGGCCTTTTCCACAAATTTAACTAAAGCAAAGACCTTGTTTTCAAATAACCAATACATAATTTCAGCTTCCTGCTTCCAAAATAAATCAGAATTTTCCAACTGGATTAATTCAAATAATGATTCTCTCAAATCACAATACAAGGAGCAATGAAAGATAAAATGGAAATCATCCTCAACCACATTAGTGTCACAAAATTCACATAAACGTGAGTACTGAGGTATTCCTTTAAATCGCCCCACTTCCACTGCCAAAGGCAGGGTGCCAGTTCTTAGTTGGGCACAGAGAGATCTTTGTCTTCTCGTTAAATTACACAGGAGATATAATTCTGTTTTATAATCCATTTTAAATTGTACATAATTTCTAAGTTTTGGCTTATTCCAAATATCCTTCTTCCATTGTTCCTTGTATTTTACACCC
The DNA here is from genome assembly GCF_936440315.1 of Barbus barbus. Classification (NCBI taxonomy): domain Eukaryota; kingdom Metazoa; phylum Chordata; class Actinopteri; order Cypriniformes; family Cyprinidae; genus Barbus; species Barbus barbus. The sequence goes on from NC_136717.1 coordinate 2,961,691, forward strand.
AACTGCTGTCTGACATGATTCATATTACAGTTTAGGTTATTTTGTAACATTATATTCATATCTGAATTTGCTAAAATAACGGAAATATCTCTAAACCATGGATGAAAATTAGTCTTATCCCAGTTAAAAATTTTCTTTGTTAACCTTTCCTCAGGCAGACTAACAAGACGGTTCCATAATCGCACCTTTTCACAGCTTTGTTTAACAATGCACGGAACCCAACCTGCGTCCCCCTCCACAGCTAACTTTGTAGCAAATTTATGCACACCAAGGAGAAGCATCTTAGTGCTCGGTATTGAACTGAGTTACATTCAAACACTTCTCCAGAACCCCAAACTCCTGCAGCATAAAACAAAACTGGGTCAACTAACGATTCATAAAGTTGTGTAAATATGGAAAAACTAAGATACATGATTTCATTTTACTTAACAAACCACCTAATGCTCTTCCGGCAGAATCTGCTAATAATTTCCTTCCTTCCTGAAACCTCATATTCTCATCCAGAACAAAACCTAAGTATTTATAGGATGAGGTAAACTTTAAGGAATCGCTACCAAAATGAAAAGTGAAACTACTCTGAGGAACCCTCTTCAAGAAGTAAGTGAATGAAATGAGTGAAGGTATAAATGAAAAAAAAAAAGTGTGTGTGTGTTGCTCTTGTTTTATGCAGTGCAGTTTATTTTAATGTCAAATGTGTAATTTCAGGTGGAAGCAGTGTCCAGGTTCATGTACTTCATGGACCCCACTGAGCCAAACCTGATGCTTGTCCAGCAGGTGGAGAAAGTGCGCGAGTACTTTGGGGTGGTGGTGATGGCGCAGTGGATAAGACACATGCCTTTGGTGTGAGAGACCCGGGTTCGAATCCACTGTGAGACACCAATGCGTCCCTGAGCAAGACACTTAACCCCTAGTTGCTCCAGAGGCGTGCGACCTCTGACATATATAGCAATTGTAAGTCGCTTTGGATAAAAGCGTCAGCTAAATGAATAAATGTAAATGTACTTTAATATCTCAAGAGGTCAGTAATGTGTAACAACCAAAAATTAGCCATGTACATGTTAACTAATATTTTGGGGTATGCTATGTTCTGACTGTAACAAGCTCTTTTAATTAAAATTTTAATATTACGTTTACTAAATAGGTGACCTGTGACCGATGCCCGGAGAGCATTTGAGACGGCAGAAAAAAACCTGTCAGAGGTGGAGAGAAATGTACGGAGCCCCTAAAGGGACATTGGCAAAAAATAAAAAAATTAAGACTTTCACGTGCACACGAGAAACTTTTCGTGTGCTCCAGAGAAACATCGCGAGCTCACGAGAAACTATCGCGTGCTCACGAGAAACTTTTCGTGTGCTCAGGAGAAACATCGCGAGCTCACGAGAAACTTTTCGTGTGCTCACGAGAAAATCGCGAGCTCACGAGAAACATCGTGAGCTCACGAGAAACTTTTCGTGTGCTCACGAGAAACATCGCGAGCTCACGAGAAACATCGTGAGCTCACGAGAAACTATCGCGTGCTCACGAGAAACTTTTCGTGTGCTCACGAGAAACATCGCGAGCTCACGAGAAACTTTTCGTGTGCTCCAGAGAAACATCGCGAGCTCACGAGAAACTATCGCGTGCTCACGAGAAACTTTTCGTGTGCTCCAGAGAAACATCGCGAGCTGTCGAGAAACTATCGGGTGCTCACGAGAAACATTGCGAGCTCACGAGAAACATTGCGAGCTCACGAGAAACTAGGCTTGTTTGAGATGATCAAAATCTGCGCAGAATTGTGTAATATATTTATATGGAATATGTTTCATGTAAAAAAGGGATAGTTCACCCAAAGATTTTTTTGGGGGGGGTAAACTGTCCCTTAAGTAGGATACACATAATTAGGTTAATCAGCTGTGCCATATCCCACTCTGAAATGTTTAACCCATAATTAGGGATAACAGTGTAAATTTAGTGCAGCATCTGTGTGCTCCTCATTTCTCATTATGGCTTAGATTATAAAAGGCATCCACAAAGTGCGATAAAGAACGCGATCTCTTCCATTGCTGACATTTGCAGTCCAACGACACAACGAGATTCAGGAAGTGTCCGGCTTGCCTGCACTTTTTTCACTCCTCCCCTCACTGCAGCCGCCTACTATCGCGTGCTCACGAGAAACTATCGCGTGCTCATGAGAAACTATCGCGTGCTCACGAGAAACTTTTTGCGTGCGCACCAGAAACTTTTCGCGTGTGCACGACAAAACGAATGGCGTGCACGCGCCGTCGCAATTTCCGGTTTTGGTATTTTGCGATAGCATCATGACAAATGTGGGGGTGAGAGTGTTTAGAACTTAATTTTTCGAAAGGTCGCAAAATGGAAGAAGATTTAGTTGATTTTTTGAGGTCACGGGATATTTCTCAAGATTCAATTGAGAAAATAAAAGAGGATAAGGTAAAATGTGTTACAGTATAATTAATGTATTTATAGCTGACATTTCCTTTAGATCAACATAAGTGTCATTGCAATTATGACTGAAGACGAACTTGCGAGATACATCGTTAGATATGGGGATCGTCTTGCAGTTAGATCATTTTGCCGTCAAAGACTCGCAGCATGTGTAACCACCAAATCCACTGCACTGCAGAGATTAAGAGACAAGATCCAAAAAGGAGGCAGTACATCAGCAAATAACGGGGGGTTATTAAACAAACTTTCAGGTATCGGCAACAAACATGCATCTAAAGAGACAAGACGACTGGAAATTGGGTGGCTTCATTTTCATAAAGGAGAATTTCACCAGGTTCGGACAAGACATGGGGGAGGAACGCGACATGTGACGGTTAAAAAGAACACTTCGGTTGAGGAACTGATGATGATTGGGAAGGATTTGTTTTTTGACAGGGGGCGGGGCTCAAACGTATGCTTGTTGTGTTGACAAATGCTATTGGCTGCTCATCTCCTGACTGGCTGTTGTTGGCCTTCTACTGAGGAGACAGAAAGCCGGGAGAATTTAAATTGTACGATGGCAGAGAGCAAAGAGGTAATTTTCTTTCTAAATTCATACTTAAATCTTAGTATCTGTAAGGGTTTTATAATAAGTTATAAAGGGTGTAACGGTGCACGTAATCGTACCGAAATATTTTATTTTAACGAATCGATATTGAATTCTACTTAATAATTATGCGCACCTGAGTTATAAGGCATTTTTCACTTCCAGCACTTGTTAACAATTATATATCATGTACAAATGATTAAATTAAAAATTAATAGTAGTTAAGATTGAAGCGGTTTGGAATTGATAAAATGTGAAATAGAAATTACTCGCGCGTGTGCTTAGATCTGCGCGTGGATTCTGCTCACGGTTTTGTTATTTTGTGCGCGCAATACTGTAATCTGCTTTCGCGCTGTGTTCATGCGCTTGCGCTGTTTTGTCCCACTTTTAACGCTATATAAGACGGCAGAGAGTGACTCAACCGGAAACTGTAACGAGTGAGCGAAAGTTTCTCGTGCACACGTGAAAGTCTTAATTTTTTAATTTTTGCCAATGCCCCTTTAGGGGCTCCGTACAGTACTGACTGTGACCTAAACCAATATGTATATAATGAACATAGTATGCATACAGATAATTGAATAAAGAGTTTAGATTTTCCAAAAAAAAAAATACAGAATTATGGAAACACTTAGAGTCTTCAGGCCTTGCATTTACGATGGGTTCAACCCCAATACCCAGTGTTGCATCATCGCGTAATGCCCATCTTGTTAGGCGCGCAAAAATTCAAACGTAATCAAAAGCCCGCCAAATATGCGCAATCGTGATAGAGACCAACGGATGATGAACATGTTCGCCCTCGTCGAGTGGAAAGAAGAAACGGATAATGAAAGTTGGAGCATTGTTCCAACATCACACATAAAACAGTTAAACAAATGTTGTCACAAAGTTGGCGCTAGCCTGCGGCTAACTGCTAGCAGCATGACATTTAAAACAAACCATTAACCAGCATAGCTTAACGTTATAGGCTAGTGTACAGAAAACTGCAAAAAAATCATGCAATCCAGGCTTTCGAGTTTAATCTAATAGAAAGGGATGATAAAGGATGACTTTACCTGATATGAAGTGAGCACTACAAACACGAGCCTCATTGATCGTAGCATTGTCCCAGTCTGCCCGTTTAATAGCTTGCAGCCACAGATGCACTAAGAGTAAAATCTTTCCGTGCCACGGGCATATGCCACTCCACATGTCACCGCTTCGTGCGCATGGCACTCCACATGTCACCGCTACGTGCGCATGGCACTGGCAGCTGCCACTCCACATGTCACCGCTACGTGCGCATGGCACTCCACATGTCACCGCTACGTGCGCATGGCACTGGCAGCTGCCACTCCACATGTCACCGCTTCGTGCGCATGGCACTCCACATGTCACCGCTACGTGCGCATGGCACTGGCAGCTGCCACTCCACATATCACCGCTACGTGCGCATGGCACTGGCAGCTGCCACTCCACATGTCACCGCTACGTGCGCATGGCACTCCACGTCACCGCTACGTGCGCATGGCACTGGCAGCTGCCACTCCACATGTCACCGCTACGTGCGCATGGCACTCCACGTCACCGCTACGTGCGCATGGCACTCCACATGTCACCGCTACGTGCGCATGGCACTGGCAGCTGCCACTCGCACGTCACCGCTACCAGTACAACAGCTGCCACTGATATGTGCGTCTGTCATCGGTCTCAACGCGACTATACACGTATGTATACGCCACTGGACTCCTCACGGTTAAATACGTCGGTCACATCACAGCTGTATAAGCCGGTCACGGGACTCATTATGGTTGTATATCGTGCTCTGAATAATAAATGTTATGTTGTTATGTCTTCAATCATTGTAATTTGACATTTTTTTGTTTGCTTGCTGTTTTTTTTCGTTTTTTTTTATAGTATGCTGAGCAAAGCAAAATTAAAATTAAACTTGAACGTGCAATCAAAGATTCAAAAAGGCTGCATAAAGACATAAAAGGCTGGCACTAAAGAATAAATCCATACATGTTCATATGACAAGAAAAATACAACACAGTAGGCTAATTAATTAAACTTTGTGAGGCTTGGGGAATTGGGTTTACGAACAGGGTACAAAGGTTTGCTACACGCGCACACACACACACACATATTTATAACGAGTGTAGACTATACTTTCCGCGTACGTCAGTGGATTGTTCTTATTTTTAAATTAACCTCACGGGGACAAAATGTATATTCAGACTAAGGGAATGTGATGGTGGTCTTTGGTTAATGGAGGATACAGATGCTATATCCACTGCATTGATCACAGTACAGTACACAATTGCTTTAAGTTCATGAGCCATGTTCAAGCAGATCAGATTTGTCATAGCGGATGAGGTGGAAAGATGTTGGTTGGGGGGGATTGGGGGAGTGCGGTTTGCAGAGCATTTGTGTGTGTGTGTTAGGTGGTGTCAGAGTTGGTTTTTCAAACTTGCAGTAAAACACATTTTTGGGGGCAGTTTTAGATTCCCCCTTATCGAAGTACTGTAAATACTTAAACAGTTTTGTGTTAAAAAGTCGGCCTTTCAATACACACGCCCCACCCACCACCCCCAAATATCTTCTTAAGTCACCAGTCGTCAGGTGCCGACACCCTTCCCCAAATGTACCTTTGTCACCTTTTGTGACCTCCAGTACCCTGTAAGCTAGTTATTTGATTGGTGTAAGTGTATTGACAGTGCGATTTGATTGGTCTAACATCGACATCAACAACGTTGGAGACAGCGACGATGAAGATCATATCAAGAGTACATCATTGTCAGTGTAAGTACATTACCTTTTTTAATCTGATGTAATCGTATAATTTCAGGATTTGACATGGACTTTAATATGTAGAATACATTTTTGATACGTGCAAAGTTTATTGGATATAACAAGTAGCTCATGCCGATGTCTTTGGTTTCGTCTCTTTTTTTTGTAATAGGTGACACTTGTTTAACTCAACAATGGAAGGTAAGATATTCAACATTATTATTTGATGAATATTTTATTCTGAAACTTATTTCACAGTGTATCCGCAGATCCTTATTTGTTAAAGACTTAAATGTTTTGTCCGGTGCTTTCTGAAATCATTTTTGGCCTACACGATGTAATGCAGTAGATCAGCAGCGTCCACCGGAGATCGCATCTGTTGGCCATAAACATACTAAAAAGTATAAATCGTTTCGAAACAGTAACCATTATATAAATGACCATTACTTTGAGTGTACCGCAAATTCTTTGTAATTTGTAAGTATAACAACACTAGTACATCGATCGGTCAAGTTTTTTTGGGGGGGGTGTCGATCTCCGTGAACCATTCAGATTCAGATAATTAATTTATGGCATACTTAAGTATGTGCCAAAATAATAAACAGATCAGACCATTTCAAATCCCACTTAAAAAATCATGGTAAGCACATTTTAAATTCTACAATTTGTAGCTCTGACCAATTTGTAAGTATTGTATAATTAATGTAAATTATTGTTCTTTTTTGCCACAACAGGTCTTACGGTGACAGCAAGCCCTTCTAGTGAGTACACTGATAAATTTAAACTACCATACGAAATATTATTTCTTTTTATATACACATTTAAAAAAAAAAAAAAAAAAACTTCAAGCTCATATGTTTAAGCTCAGTAATTTTACTTAAATTCCAATGAAAGTAACATATTCTTCAACCACGTTAAACTATTTAAATATTCAATAATGGTTTATTAATGAAATAGTCATGTCTAAAATTGAATGAATCTTTTTATTATCAGATGGGGAACAACTTTCTCTGTCAACTGTTGCAACTGAGCAAGTCCAACAAGGAACCAGGGTTTGTCGTATTTGTGGGATTAATTTCACCACCACCTCAAACTTGAGAAGGCATGAAAAGGAGCAGCATGATGGAGAAGAACCAATGATGTGCATTGACCCCAAAAATGGACTTTATGTGACAACAAAGCATTCTCATGGAGTGAGACTTCCTGTACATGTACAAAAGTGTTTGCCAGCACGGCTGTATGATTGTGAAGTAGATGAATGTAGAGACTTCATGAGCATAGCTGCTCAAAGTGGAAACCCTGGGAAAGAATGCTACCACCTAGAGAGGACCAGAAGAGCCCATGTGTATGTTCCACCTCCAGCACTGAACACTGAGTCTTTGAACGACATGGTGAAAAAAGGAATAATGTCAACATCTAGACAAGAAGAATGTATGGCACTATACCAACGTGCTAACACAGATGAAGCTGACAGTGTGTTTCCAGTTTTCTGGGGGGAACACAGTCTCTCTGACAGACACATATTCTTCTCCGTGTACACTGGTGAGAAGGACAACTGGTGTAAGTTTGGGAGAACCATTTCAACATTTGACACAAAATCAGGTAAATGGCACTGCCAGTGTATAGGCTCAAGAAACAGGATCAGTTGTGTACATAGATACATTTCTATGTGGTGGCTATTTCAAGAGCATCCTCATTTGGCCAGAAATGCTGTGGATACAGCAAATGAAGACATTGAGGAGAATTTCAGTGGAAATCTGGGTATGCATCATCATCAAGGATACACGAATAGTAGTGTGATTGCAATGACCAACTACTTGTGGACTTCCAAAAGAATCCCAGAGGACCTTCCACTGGATTTAACTAAAACAGAAAAGCCCGTTCCACACAACTTTGAGCCCACAGAAGTAAACTGTCCTTACTGTCCAGGGCCGTGTCCTCCTGAACTGAGCAATGCTTTTGTAATAACGACACAAGCAACAGCTTATGAGATTTTTTCCCAGAGTAAAGGTAGGATATTCCATACTATTTTGAAATATAAGTCACTTATCAATTTTGCATATATATAAAAAGTGAAATTCCAAAAAAAGTGTTTTTTCATGTAGGTATTACAGTTTATGGAAAGGACTGCCCAGTGTGCCGAATTGTAGTTCGTTTTCAGGACTACAATTCAGGATTTCATAATTATAACAACAGGATCTTTCTTTCCATACCCTTATGCTCGTTTCTGACAACCGGCCTTTCGGTGAGTAGCTGATTGTTATAACTGGGATGTTTGTTTGTACTAAATTACTAAAGCACATACAAAAATTTTATTTTTTGCAGAATCACATTGCTGTTGGGCGGATGCTGCGCACAATTGAGTCCCATTCAGCAACTACAGTGCCACACAACTCACTCAGAAAAGCGTTTTATCACTTTTCTGCTCTCAGGAGGTATTCTGTTACCGCTGTGGACACCACCCATCTGTTGTCATTGCTGATACAAACTGGAAGGTTGCATTTGAATTGCCAGGTGAGAATTGACATAAAATGTATTTCAAGGGTTCTAGCATAATTTATCCAGCATTAACATGCTATAATGTCATTTCCCCTTTTTTTGAAACACAACTATCAGTTCATCTTTTGAAACGCCCAGAAAAACATAATGACACATCCCAGGAAACAGAGATCAACGTGGCAGCAAGGTGGGAGAACTCGGAGAAGGAAATTATAGCCACTGGATTCTGTGATGGGAAGCATAATATACTGTAAAATCTGACAAAAGATATTGGGGAAATTTTAGTTGATATTTAGCAACATTAGTATTCTAATTATATCAGTAATCTTAATATTAATTGTATTAATTGCAGTCAGCCATGCATTTACAGTACTTTAAATTTTAACCTTACAAATTCCATATTTTAGATGCATCCAGCAATCCATTTAGTAGCACGTTATCATACTCTGGCTTTGCTCCATGGATGGGGCAACAAACAAGAAGGAGCGAAACCCTGCCCAAAACAGAGATTTTCAAAGGGCTATCCCAAAGTGACAGGGCCAGCACCAGTAAAGAAAGGACATTGACGAGGACCAGATTTTGCACGTGCTTGATTCAAAATCGGTACATCACAGAAAACATGACTTTTTTTACATTCATTTTAATATGCAACATAGTAGTATACAATTTTTTTCCTAAATATTTTGAATGTTAATCATCTTTTCATCAGCCTAAAAAAGAAGACCTGACCAAAGCCTGCAATATTCTGGGAGTGTCTGCCAGTGGATCCATTTCCGACATTATAAACAGGCTTGAGGAGCTTCTCCTGTATAAGAATGTTTATCCTAAGATGTTTGTAAAACTCAAAAAAGCTGGAGGTAAGATGGCATGTATATTACTTACAGTACTAAATCATTAATTGGAATTTAATTAGATTTAATTTCATTACAATCATATTTGTTCTAACACAGGTGGAGTCTTACACATGGGATGGTGTATTATGCATCACCATTATGGTGGCAGGAGTCCGCTCGAGATCATGGAGATGCCCTGCTCACCCTCCCACCGTGTACATTTGTGACGTTGCTGGACGTGTTGCCAGACATTTAAACAATCGCACACAGCAAAATTTTTTCCAGCCACACGATGGAAGGGTATGTGAGCCAAATGAAAAGAACTTATCTTTGGCAGCTGATGGAAAACTAAGGATACATCTCGACTGGGTCAACAACATCAAAATGAAAACCCGGCACTCAAAATCCTCAGCAACTGACAGAATATCAGGTCCACATCCAGAAACTGGAACATCAGACCGCTTTTGCTTTTACGGCAGGTTCCATCAAAAGAACCAGAAACGACCAGAGGAGAAATTGCGCAGTCTAAAACTAATCCCTGAACTGGCCTCTCTAGTCAACTCTGCAGAAGCAGAACAAGTAAATAGAGAGCTTTCCTCGAGCCGGTATTCGTTGTGCCAAATGAAAGATACTCGCTACATGTTTTCGCTGCATCTCTACTTCCATCTTCATAATGCCAAGAAGAATTCTAATACACACTAATAATGTAAGTTATTCACACACAATTCATAACTGACCTATGACTTTTTTAGTTTGTTATGTAAAGACTAAAACATGTGAATTTGGGTTTCAGGTTGTGGCCTTGAACACTGACAAATTCATTTTGTGGCACAGGGATTGGAAGAAAGATGCAACAGTGTCAGATGAGCATTTGAAAGAGCTTGAGGTATATTAAAATGCATAATAGAAAATGTCCATCTTTTATTCAGCATATGCCTCAAGCCAGTTTAACATAATAGTCTCATAAATGTCTGAGACGTCAGTTTAGTTTAGTTTCCTTCATTTCAGAAAACCTCAGAATTCCTGAAAATACTTTTACCAAGGATTGTTGGACCTGGTGATAACCCAGAGCAGGGAAACCACTTCATTCTTTGGGTAACAAGAAATTATGTTTAATGAAATGTTAGTAATCGTTTTTTCTTCGTTCTCAAATTTGTAACAAGTGCTTGAGGCTGCTTCAAACTGAACCACAATTCCATAATGCTGTAGCCACTGCTTTTTCATATTTGAAAAATGGAATTATTATTTATATTTTATAGGCTTTTGACATGACTACAAAAACCATCAGAGTTTACGACAACACTGATCAGTATGTGACAATTTCAAACCTGGACATGGAAGTTCTGAAGTAAGACTTTACATTTTTATTGTTACACACTAATTCCCCTAATCACAAATTGTGTCCAATACATATGATGTATAAATAATAAATTATTTAATATATAATATTAACAATAATCCACCACTTCATACGTTGATCCTATGTTTTTCTCACGTTTGTAACTATATAACATTTCAGAACTTACACAAAGGCTTGGAAAACGGCACAATAAGATCCAACAGGATGTTTTTATTCAAAAATCCCACATTTTGTCCAAAGTTGAAAATGAAACTCAGTCAAAAGTTTTGTTTTTTTTGACGAAGAACAGGTAGATTCATATTCATTCATACTATTTGCCTTGTCTAAAAATGTATATACTTTGCATAAGTTTGTGTTTGTTTAATTTGTTGTATATATATATATATATATATATATATATATGCTGCTACAGACAAACGGGATCATTAAAAGGATATACACGGTTACACAATTGCCTAGAGTTTCCCTGGAAAGCACGATCTACATTCTTGAAGTTTTGACCCCTGAGGTAGATATACAGACACTTTGATACAGTACATGAGACAATATCAATAAATGCACTGTGCATACCGCTCATAACTGTATTCTCCTTCTTTTAAAGCTTACATTCATAATTCTGCACAAGACAGAGGGATTTCACAGATTCCAGGCAGAAATGGCTTTGCAGTCAAACACTGCTCTGAAGTCGGTCTTACTTTTGCTGACTTGTTTTTGTCCTGCTTTAAACATATCTGAAAAGCTTATTCATGTGTCCTATTCTGCCCTCGCATGTACGACGTCTGATTTGTACGGCTAGACAGATAGTTAACAGCAATGAAGAGAAACTTCGTAAGTCTTGTTGAGGATTGATGTCTTATCTTTTGTTGCTTTTTTCTCTTCCTCAGTTTTATTTCTCAAGTTTTTTCCTCATTTAAGTCTGTAAGAGTAAACAGAAAATAAACATTACAAAAGTGTAACGTCTGTTGTCTTTTTTACACAATCAAATATAGTTACCCAGTAACTCAATATGGTTAAACAGTAGGCTATTCTCTATGTCAACACTTTACACAAACTACAGATGTTCTTATTGCATAGAAATTAAACAAACATCCTCAGTAACACCAAACTATCTGCTAGACTGTTACATGTATAATCTATAAGAATCAACAGATGTAAATAAATCAACTAATTAATCTGAGGCGAAGCGCCGAGGCTTGTTGCTGAGCAGATAACGTTAAATCAGTGAGTCGGAAAACAAAAGACTTCAATCTAGAGCATACGCGATGAAACTAATAACAGTCACGAACCTAATAACACATATTACTTAATGTAAACATATACATCATACAGAAACCACAATTCTTCTTCTTCTTCTTCTTCAGTTATGGCGGTTGGCATCCAACTTTTGGTGCATATCGCCATCTACTGGGGGTTTGGAGAATGAGCTCTGTTTTCATGAGGTAACGCAGGAAGTGGGGATTGGATGTTTAGGAATGGACAGAATGGGGGGAGATGAGAAAAAAAAATAAAAAATACTAAATTCTCTTAAAGGAATCTATTGATTTAAAAAAATTTATCAAAACTTTATATGAACTACTTAGAACACTTTCCATATTTATTGTGTTGATTCCTATTTGCATCAAGTCATTTTTAAATTGTAATCTTTCTCTTTTGTATGCTCCGCAATGAAATATGACATGTTCTATAGTCTACATTGTCCATTGTCGTGTTTCCCTATCAACTGTAGTGATTTATTTAGTGCTGTATGTCCAATTCTCAGGCGAGAAATTATTGTATCTTCCCTTCTATTGCCAAAGCTTGCTCTTATTAAACCTACTTTATTTTGTATGTTGTGCATATGTCGTCCTTTATCCCACTTTTTTTGCCAAATTTGATTTAGAGCTGTTTTTATTATTCTCTTGATTTCAGATTTTCCCAGAGGGAGATCTATTTCTATGTTATCATGTCTTAGAGCCCTCTTTGCCAGTTTATCCACTTCATCATTACCGTCTACTCCTACACCGAAACGCCGAAGGGCGGAACATGTCCTGTTTCTCTTTTAAAGGGTAAGATGTTGAAACCCAAAATGGTTTTAATAGCAGTTCATCACCAGGAATGTTGTCCTGTGTGATAATGGAGGCACGCAACAACTGTACTCGGTACAGTCTACATTTTGAACCAAGGCAAGATGAGGAGGCCCATTGTTAAAAAAAAGCAAAAAAAAAACCTCTAGGCCCTGACCCCAACTTCTTTTCACATTCCTAGTGGTTGAAGTTAAATAATTTCACTGACATTCAAGAATGTATGTAAAAATTGTTATTGAAGTATTTATTTATTTGCATGTTTATGCATAAAGTAAATGTCATTTATTTTTGATCATAGAAATGCAAATAGGGAACATTGTAGAGGCCTTATTAAAGGAAGTGATTGGTGTGATTATTTATATATATCGTGTTTCTTGTCACTTTATTTCTGTTACTTTAGGTTGCTGTTACTATATATTAAAAGCAATATAGCATTATAATTTAGATTGAAACGTTTTGCTTAATTTAGCCTTGACAGTAGTCTTAATATTAATAACAATTTTAATTTTCTTGATCTCCTTTGGTTGTTTAATAGTAATTTGAGAGAATGCTTTGATAGGTGCATACAGAGAATACCAGATCAAGTGACTAGTGTACAAATGAATGGTGTAGGAAATGGGGTCGTTATAGGCCTCTGAATTTGTCAAATTTGATAAAACACTGGTGCTTAAGGTATGAACAGACAAATGGGTGAGGGATCATTAAAAATAAAGGGGTATTCAGTAACAATTTAAACTTTATGCAGATTTGCAAATAGTTGGTGTAACTACATAAAACAATGTATTGAAATGTGACCAAAAACAAACAATACTCAAGGACATAAACAAATGTCAAAGATAACATCCGTGTGAATTACCATCTCGACAAAAAATACATAGAAAAACGTATGTTTTTATATAGTCTCCGACAATATTGGGTAATTTACATGTGCTCTGAAAGCGCATTTCTGCTAATCCTATGCTAACCTCCGAAGTTACAAAAAATACCGTGCCCACACCAAGCAAACTGACCCACCACGCAGTCATTTTCGCCACGCGCACTTCTGCGAGTATAAACCAAGCTTTTAAGTGGTGACAGTCGCACGTAGCGGTGACAGGTCGAATGACAGCCGATATGTGAAGACACCAGGTCGAGTGACAGGTTCCTATGGCCGTGCCGGGTCCTGTGAAATGCGCGCATGGCCGTGCCGGGTCGGTTGCCATGCGCATATAACAGTGAAAGATCGAGTGCCATGCGCACGTAGCGGTGACATGTGGAGTGCCATGCGCACGTAGCGGTGACATGTGGAGTGGCATGCGCACGTAGCGGTGACATGTGGAGTGGCATGCGCACGTAGCGGTGACATGTGGAGTGTCATGCGCACGTAGCGGTGACATGTGGAGTGCCATGCGCACGTAGCGGTGACATATGGAGTGCCATGCGCACGTAGCGGTGACATGTGGAGTGCCATGCGCACGTAGCAGTGACATGAGGAGTGGCAGCTGCCAGTGCCATGCGCACGTAGCGGTGACATGTGGAGTGCCATGCGCACGTAGCGGTGACATGTGGAGTGCCATGCGCACGTAGCAGTGACATGAGGAGTGGCAGCTGCCAGTGCCATGCGCACGTAGCGGTGACATGTGGAGTGCCATGCGCACGTAGCGGTGACATGTGGAGTGCCATGCGCACGTAGCAGTGACATGAGGAGTGGCAGCTGCCAGTGCCATGCGCACGTAGCGGTGACATGTGGAGTGCCATGCGCACGTAGCGGTGACATGTGGAGTGGCATATGCCCGTGGCACGGAAAGATTTTACTCCCTCTCCGCAGATGTCGTCTATGTTTTTGAAAAGGATGAGATCCTGCAGGAATCCTAAAAAACTTGACTCGACAACTGGTGCGATTTGCACAGTCCACGACACAACAACTAGGCATTTTGATGAGAAATTATCTGGTTAACAGCAACACAGGATGGAACGTTCTGACCCCGACATGCGCAGTACGCACTTCGAATTTTCCTGTGACGTCGACCGTGAAGGGGTCTATAGTATAGATACAGTATATAGATAGCTAGATATGGTGAGTACACTAAACAATTTACTTGCCAATGGTTATATTGCCTAGGTTTGCATAGTGTGTTGGTTAAGTATTTTTTTGGGAAATGCGTGCGAAAGAAACAAATATTTGTAAACTCACACACGAAAAAAACATTCATTAGGAAGAATGACTTATCAAGAAGTTGATGGGTTTGAGCTCAAACCCAACCAGAACACCATAATGGAAGAACACCTTTGACAGAGTTACCAATTGACATGACTGACCAGTTTCCCATTGATTACATGCACCAGGCATGTCTTGGTGTTATGAAGAAACTGTTGACAATTTGGAGAAGAGGAGAAAAGGGACGCAGTAGACAAACCATGATCTCCATTGGTCAAGTAGATGTGGTGAGCACGAGACTTATTAATCTTCAGCAATGCATTCCTTCTTGTTTTGCTAGAAAACCAAGAAGTGTAAGACACCTGGAAAGGTGGAAGGCTACAGAGCTTAGACAATTCCTGCTTTATACTGGAAAGCTGGTTTTATCAGGAATTCTGCGACAAGACCTTTATGAGCACTTCCTAACTTTCAGTGTTGCAATAAGCATCTTACCGTGCCCCTCCTTGGTCAGTCAACATGTGGCATATGCACACAAGTTGCTACAGTATTTTGTAGCTAAGGGTAGGGAGCTGTATGGACCATCATTCTTGGTATACAATGTACATTCAATGCTTCATCTTGCTTCTGATGCCAAGAGTTATGGCTGTCTGGATGAATGCAGTGCCTTTCCATTTGAGAATTACATGCAGAAGTTGAAGAGAATGGTGCGCTCTTGTGCAGATTGTGAAAAGGATCAGAGAAAACCACAACCTTATAAAGTATTCAAAGAGGCAATGCCATTTCTTCAAAACAGCCATACAATTGCGTTATTCTGGAAGATGGCAAATGTTGCGAGGTCATCGATAAAACAGAGCATGATTACCTATGTCGAGTTTTTCTGCAACCATCTCCGCTCTTTATGGAGCCCTGTGAATCATCAATAATTGGAGCATACGTGTGTCAAAAGAACAATGTTCTACAAATGATCCCAAAAGAAAAAGTCAGTCAGTGTAAAAAGAGGCAAAGAGTAGTCTATTTGACTATTCTTCACAATCATGACAAGTAGACATCAGCAGATTATCTCTTTAAAAACACATTATATAAAAAAAAAACAGCCCGATCTCACGGCAATTCGTACATATTTTACGAGGTGGCTAATTCGTACGAATTCGTACGACCTCACTCGTACAAATTCATACGATTTTGGCTTAATCGTACATATTTTACGAGTTGCCAATTCGTATGAATTTGTACGAATGACTTATACCTAACCCCGCCCCTAAACCTACCCGTCACTGGGGTTTAGACAAATCGTACTGAATCGTACGAGTGAGGTCGTATGAATTCGTACGAATTAGCCACCTCGTAAAATACGTACGAATTGCCGTGAGATAGCGTTGACCAAAATCTGGTTTGTACTTCAATATCCACTTTATTGTTCAGTGCACAATTATGCTGTTTTCTTTGAATGTGCGCAATTTCCAGTTCATTAGCCACTGAAGGGGAATATTGAGAAGGATATCAAAGTACAGTAAACGCTAAAACTGTTTGTGCTACAAACCAGTGTAGCTATAATTAAGTCATTACATTAACATAATATGGTAAGAAACACAAGATTGCAATATTATGCAGCATAGCAAGCTGATTTGTACAGATAAAAATCAGCTGGAAGCGGATGAGACCAGAAGCCATACACTTTTAATTTACAAATGGCCACGACAGCTCTTACGGGTAAAATGAGGTGGATACTTTGATAAATTGTTGTAACTTTCAAAGCCCTTCCCTCTCCACCGAGAACAAGAAGGAACTCATCCGAACGTACAAGAAAATTATATTATTTAAATTTGTAAATTTATATTTATTTACAGTAAACAATTAATATTGTTGTCATTTGTTTAAAACAACGGTATTAATACAATGATATAAATCTTTCTTTTCTTTTTTTTTAGCACCTGAGCCATCACAGACACGTGGGGGTCTTGACAGGTTGCCAAGAGCTGGATTTTGTGGTAAATATAAATAATAACGAAGATAAGCAGTTTTACACAATACACCATATATCAAAAATGATTGCAGCCCTGTAATTTATTAATATCTCAATGATCCAAACATGCCAGGGGGCTACAGATCAGCTGTACATACGGATAGCACTCAGTCAGTGATGCCACAACATTTAGGTAACGTCTTTCATTTTTTCTTTCATTTATTTATATTGATGTGTGAAAACAGGATTTGTCTTATCGAACTTAAAAGAGATGTATTTAAATATTGTTTATATGACAGAATCGCAATAATGTCTCTTTTGTAGCACCAAGAATGCATTGAGTCATGAACATAATTCAAATGTTGCTCAACACCAACATAGTATGTTAGTTTTTATCTTTGATGCAAAATTTGATCAAGATAAAGCACTAGTGGCTTCGAGTCCAGGCTTTTAAAAACCTCAAAATTGATGAAGTGCTATTGTGAGGCCTGATCATTTTTAATAAGTTCTGCATACAATTTTTTATTTTTTTTGCCTAGAATCAGCCTGGACAGCCAGTGGCGATGGAAGCTGGACAGATACTCAAAGACAAAATTGTAAGTAATGTTAAATCGGGTACTCCATCCAAAAATGACAATTTTCCCATTATTTACTCCACCTCATGCCATCCCAGATGTACAAATCCAATCTGAAATGGGGACGTTCTGTAAAATGTAATAAAATCAAAATCAACTCTGTGAAAATTAAAATCTATTTTGTCTATCTACTTTAGCCTCAAAGGAAGGAAGGGGAAGAGGAGAGTATCTGCATATATTTTATTGTATACATTCTATTGTATTTTCAATTATCATAGATTTAATATCAAGAGGCACTGCATTATAGTGACAAAATTCTTCATGATTGGCAATACAAATGAATACCCGTTTATTCAAATGTAAAGTATACTTGTTCATCTCTAAAAACATTACTTAAACAATTTAGGGGCAATAATGACATCACAACCTGGGTCTACTAGCATGGTTGCTGAAAGCCAGATTGCAGAGACCCTTAAACATGCACCAGGTCTGGTTAGGAGAAAGGCTAATGTGAGTATTTTTACAATGAATAATATTACTGACAATGTGTTATACTTTTTTCTTGCCCAGCCATTTTCACTGGCCCTGCCACAAAAATAAAATAGCTGTTTATATTGTTGTTTTTGATCCTTATCTTGTATTCTTATAAATAAACGTATGGCAAAAATTAAGATACTAGTTAAATATAAGTGAAATAAATGAACAAATTACACAATAAATAGAACAAAGA
This sequence comes from Barbus barbus, assembly GCF_936440315.1. Lineage (NCBI taxonomy): Eukaryota > Metazoa > Chordata > Actinopteri > Cypriniformes > Cyprinidae > Barbus > Barbus barbus. The sequence continues at coordinate 2,979,648 of NC_136717.1, forward strand.
TACTTATTAAACACAACTTTAGGTTTGTAGGTGATCAGGTACAGAAATTGAATAATCAAATGTTTTAACATTGTATATTCCTCACTGTTTAAATTAAATATAGATGAATCATTAAAGCTACAAAAGTTAATCAGTCAAGAGCAATGAGTGGTTTTTTGGTTTTGTATCAACATCAAGTACACTGACAGCAGTGAGGTCACTTTAGATGTGCACGCATCCAATATATTGTTACATATATAATTTTTCTCAACTTTTTACTTTCAATTATGACATAACTGACTGTTTTTGACGATATACTCCAAGACGGGTATTTTATTATTACTGTCCAGCCCTGGTTAAGTACTTTTTTTCCTCCTTCCCTCAAAGTCTCAAGACTACAGTTAAGTGCAGATCAATGTTTTTCATATACACTAAATTAATCCAAACTAAAAACCAAGTGTGAGATTTTTAATATTGCTTTAATGTTCTGTACAGCTGATATTCACATGACACTAAGTTTGACGTTTAATTTTACAGCGATCAGTTACTCCACATTTACAAGATGGTTCATTGGACCTCTTCTCATAATTTTAAGTAAGTATTCAGAGACTCAGCTTTATGGGTAAAGTAGCCTAGCATTTCTGTTCATATGACTGGAGCTCATACCTGGCTTATGTCACCCTACATCTATTTCTTTCATACCTGTACTATCCTGTTAATATAAGGACCTAAAGTTTAGTTCTTCATGATACATTAACTCATGTCTATCTGTGCATTAGTTAAGCATCAATTAATGCATATAGTGTCACCGTATTGTAAAGTTTTTCCATTTCTCTGCTATAGTGTGCTCTGTTATTTTCTTCTGTCTGCTCATGCTAGACATGTGGCCTGTCCTGTCGTATCAAGATCCTATTTGTATCCTCCTGTATCGGAGGCTTACTATTTGATTTGCACCGTCTTGTTCTCTGCCCAGTTTTACCTGTGCCTGCCGCCCATCATTCTCTGTCCCCGGACTGTCTGCCTGGTTTTGACTTGTGTCTGCTGACTGGTTTCTGTGCTTGCCCTTTCCCTCTGGATTTATCTTTATTGGACTGTTGATGTCTACCGACCGTCTCGTCTGCACTCCCCTGTCCGCTGTGTTCTCCTGTCCCGAGTCCACCTCATCGGCTGGTGACCTGCTGACTGTCTCAGCTGCTTGTCTTTTGTTCAGCAAATGTTCTCAAATGCCCTTTTTATTTGTAGTCTATTATATTTGAGCTAAATATAATTAAATACTCTATATTAACGTACTTTTTTTTTTTTAAGTGTATGTTTTGGTCAACTCTATCTCACGGCAATTCGTACGTTTTTTACGAGGTGGCTAATTCGTACGAATTCATACGACCTCACTCGTACAAATTCATACGATTCAGTACGATTCGTCTAAACCCCAGTGACGGGTAGGTTTAGGGGCGGGGTTAGGTGTAGGTCATTCGTACAAATTCAACGAATTGGCAACTCGTAAAATACGTACGATTAAGCAAAAGTCGTACGAATTCGTACAAATTAGCCACCTCGTAAAATATGTACGAATTGCCGTGAGATCGGGCTGGTTTTGGTAGTGTAATTATATGTATGCAATCTTTTAATAAAGTTGGATTATATGAACTTGTATGGCATTTTTCCTCTTGAAAGTTTCATAGCAGGTTTTGGCATTTTAATAATAGTTTATTAACTGATTTGGAATTTAGGGATATTTTTAAGTTTTTTTGGAATGAATTTAGAACCAGAAAGTCTGATTTCCAATCCTTACAACAGTGGTGGGACTTCGGTAAAATACAAATTAGACAGTTGAGTCAACAGTATGCTTGCAACATCACTAAAGACTTAACTAATTTAATGGAAAATTAGAAGATATAAAGAAACTTCAAGAATCTATTGATACTGAACAAAATCAAGACATTATTGGAATTTTAGATTTAAAAAAAGGAAAGAATTGGCAAAATTTTTAAACCTGAAAGCACAAGGGGCTCTGATCAGATCCCGTTTCCAGAATATAGAGTGGATGGATATACCTTCTAAGGGTGGTGCACTCTTGTTGAATCATATAGAGATTCGTAAGAGGGCAGCTTGAAGAACTGTATAGCAGCGAGCTTACACACAGGTCAGACAGTGATAATGTGTTTATTGAAGGTCTTCCTCAGGTATCGGATGATGCCAATGGCGAGCTTTGTAGAGTGTTGACTTTAGAAGAGCTACAGAAAGCTCTTCAAAGTATGGAATGCGGCAGAGCACCGGGAATAGATGGCCTATCTGCAGACTTTTATAAGTCATTTTGGCCTGAGATTGGTGCAGATCTGCTTGCAGTCATCAAGGACAGTTTGAGCAGTGGAAGATTACCACTGAGTTTTTCCGCAGAGCAGTCATTACTCTACTGCCAAAGAAAGGAGACCTGAGTGACATTAAAAATTGAGGCCTGTCTCTTTGCTATGCAGTGATTATAAAATTCTATCTAAAGCGTTAGCAAATAGATTAAGTAAGGTTTTAGGTGAAATTATTCACCCTGATCAGACTTATTGTGTTCCAGGTAGGCAAATTTTTGATAATATTTCGTTTCTTAGAGACTTTCTTGATATTGGTAAGCTCTTGGACGTTAATTTTGGTTTAATATCAATAGATCAAGAAAATACGGAGCCCCTTAGAGCTCATGGTGGTGGAAAGATTTCGGGGTGGATGTTTGCGTTCTCTCGAAACTTTGCGAGAGAATGCAAAGTTTTGCGAGAGAACGCAAAAGATTTGAAAAATATTTTTTCCTTCCACCCCGAATTTTTTTCACCCACCCCGAAATCTTTCCACCACCATGAGCTCTAAGGGGCTCCGTAAGAAAAAGCGTTTGATAGAGTTTAACATAGTTATTTATGGGATGATCTTTTGGTGTTAATAAAGTTTTTATTGATACACTGAAAAAAATTCAATTTTGAGTAACCTTTACTTTAAATATTATTTTAACATTACTTGATGTTGTTTATGTATTTAAATGGTGTTCAATAAAATAACACTGGACATACATTTTACTTGAATACTTTTATTTCTGTAAGATTCCTTAAAGATGGGAACAAATATTAAAACTGCATCAGTTTGATGGTTCTGGTAAATGGTGCACTATAGTGCATTTTACTCCAGTAAACTTTGTTAAAATGCATAAACATTTAAAACCTTTCTATAAACATATAAAACAGAAACATTTTACAACAACCTCAGTTGCAGATATCAAATACAAAAGTGTAAAAGTGCAAATAATGTCAAACTAGCAGCTGCCTTTCATTAGCTAACTTTAATTTCAATAAGATTAAACTAAGGGAACAAAAACATCAAATAAAATAATAATAAAACTCTGCATCTATGGTCTCCAGCAGAATAGCATTACTTAAAATGCATAAGAATGGTTAAACAGTACTATAGTTGAAATTGTAGTTGTTTTCTGAACAACCTTTCTTGCAAAAAAACCCCCAGTAAAACAGTATAAGTAGTGTAAATAAGTGCAAGTATTACATATTACAAACACAACCAGTAATGGAACATCTCGCTATACAACAACATTATTTCTAGAGGTGGCTGATATATTGAATATTACTCGATTATATACATTAAATATTACAAGATCGGATCTTTGAATTTTGTTTAAAGCGAAGGTGAGATATTCAAACTTTTCCTTCGTGACATTAGTTGTCATGACATCCAGTGAGCGTATGACATTAGACGTAATCGAGTGAGTTTTATTTGTATTTTTTTATCACTTATATGGCCATTTGACTTATAGAAGTGTCCAAGTGTTTCCCATAAATTGAGTTATTTGTGGTGGTCCGTCGCTATATCAAAACCGACCGGCACAATAGATTTTCCAAAAGGCATATACTTTGTTGAAACATGAGCATTACCTGTTTCAAAATACAAATGCGGCGCAGGGGTTTTATATGAATGTATCTAGCTATGTATTATTGCTATGAATTAGGCTGCTGCTACCATCTTGTGCCCAGCAATAAACAATTACTCTACTCTCTTTTTTGAGATGAAGGGGGGAAAAAAGAAAATAGGACAAATATATTGGCCCAAAAAATCTGCATCATATATTGGCCATCGATCGCTAGAAAAACCCATATCGGTCGACCTCTAATGCTGACACTTAAAATAATTGTTTTGCCACTTTTGCACTTGTTATTAATGTATTTTGAATGCTTTATTTTGTGTTGATTTGTTATGCATGTTATGTAGTATGTATATTAAAACAAGTGTTGTTCCAGTCCGGACCGTTGACACTGATGAAAATTCAGATTTGGGCTTTTGAACGTAGACTTTGAGAACCCCTGCCATAGCCTACATGTCCATATCTTAATATACTTTGATTTTTAAATAACTACATTAATTGCAATAAGAGTAACATTTTACAGTTTGTCATGTACAGAAACTGACAATGATCATGAAACTTTTAAAAATGAAGAGCACCAGTTTTTTTATTATTATTATGTAAATATGGAAATTAAGACAAAACTACTCTTTCCATATTTACAGGCTGCAATGTTGTGTCATTTTCATTGAAATATCTGAGTAATAATCCGTTTGTTTTTCTCTAGTCCTCACACACGAAGACTGTTTATGCTGATCAAATACCATGAGAGTCTCTCATTTTCATTCATGTGCAGATCGCTTTAAATAATTCCCTCCTCTCGCCGCTTCTCTCCAGTCCAGCGGGTGGCGCTAAACACATTCGTTTGTTTGCCAAACACCATTAAACCTCAGAGGAAGAAGATAAGTTTCACCGCGCTCTCTGTTGTTCGGTCGGGATGCTGCCTTAAAACAAACTGCTAGAAATGTTTCTGTTAATATAAAAACACAGTTTTTGAATCAGGTCAGTAAATCTCTATAATATTCCCATCCTCACAGTCGTGATTAAGTGTTGAAGCAGGAATATCTGGAGGAGTATCATCTGAAACTGAGATCTGCTGAGAAGATGGTGTTTGTTAAAGAAGAGAGTGTGGAGAACATGATTGAACCAGAACCCTGGAGAATAAAACACGAGGAACCAGAACCTTTGAAAATAAAACACGAGGAACCAGAACCTTTAAAAATAAAACATGAGGAACCAGAAACCTGGAGAACAAATCATGAGGAACCAGAACCTTTAAAAATAAAACACGAGGAACCAGAAACCTGGAGAACAAATCATGAGGAACCAGAACCTTTAAAAATAAAACACGAGGAACCAGAAACCTGGAGAACAAATCATGAGGAACCAGAACCTTTAAAAATAAAACACGAGGAACCAGAACCTTTGAAAATAAAACATGAGGAACCAGAAACCTGGAGAACAAATCATGAGGAACCAGAACCTTTGAAAATAAAACACGAGGAACCAGAAACTTGGAGAATGAAACACGAGGAACAAGGAGGTTGGTGTTTATTCTTAATTCATCTTTAATGACTGTTTGTGGTAAATTACTTAAAGCTATGGTCTACGATTTCAAAGATTGTTCATTATTAATAACCTCGTTTAGATGCTGGTTATGGTTCTACAGTACAATCCTAATAATATGAAGAGAAAAATGAATGAAAAAAATCCATTCACTCTATTGGCCCTTTTCACAATGACGTCAGCTAACTTCCGCTTTATCGCAAAGCAGTGTATCAGTACTTCCGCTATACCTTTATACCGAAGACTTCTCGGGAGAATGTGGGAAAAACTTGAAATATGAAAGGCGTTGGTTAAGAGTTAAGACTAATAATGTTAATGTACTTACAGTCGGATTCTTTGTTTTTATTTACTATGGGAAAATGACATGGACACAAATCATATTTTTATATTAAATCTTTTTACTACATGGCAAATTTCACATCCATAAATGCAAGTGGTCTGAAAAGAAGCCCATTATCCAGTTCAAGAATAAAATGCTTAATGTTGAAACAATGCAAAAAGGACCGCCGCGTAGTGCTACAGAACTTCTACAATTAACGTTACTTCAAATCCTCCATTCACTTTAACTACATGTAACTTATACCCTGTTTTTTTCTCTGTGTATTATTATTGATTAATATGATCGATTGTATTTTATTTAGGTTACATTATATATGCAATGTGATGTTAAAAAACAACTGACGTGCGTTTCATATTTATTTACACAAATACTCGCATTTATTTTTTTAAAAAGTAAAAAAAAAAAAATTATGTAAACTTAATATATTTAATATTTATTTTTTTATTAAATTGTTTTAAAAATAAAAGGGAACATTATAGACCCCATTTATTGATATTTAAATAGTACATACTTGTTATGTTGGACTATTCTTGTAAGTTTCATACAGGCGCTGTATTAAAGCAGGACATAATTTACTGAATGAAGGCTTTCCATTACCACATGTCTAAAACGTTTGTTTATTTGACAAATATATCTAAGCATCTAACTGCAATAAAGACAGTAAACATTGTGCCAGAGTGGCGGGAATCAGAAAGTATGACTTCAGTGCTGCGTTTCGAACTCCTCCATCGACTTCAAACAGCAAATCTCGCCGATTGGTATTCGGTAAATTCGTTTGAGATGTCAAACGCCTCGCCTTGAATAAGGACGACGGTTGACAGCGGCAGTCGTCCTCTAACCATACTTTTGGCAGATGTACAAGCGTCTGGGCGAACTCTATGCTGGTAGGGATAGCGCTTTCCTATGCTGGCGGAAGTAAGATTACCCTGCTTCGCGTCAAAACGGAAGTTGTGTGACGTCATGTGAAAAGGGCCTAGAAATTGACCAATGTAAGCTGTCCGGCCGGACAGCTTACATTGGTTAACTGCTCTCATCCAATCCCCTGCTCCACTCGCGTCTCCACCCACCGCACCCCACCCCGCCCCCTCCTGCGACATGAAATTTCGCGCGAAAGTAGGCAGGATCAACTCAGCAATGGAGAAAAACCAACAAACAGACAGCAGCAAGCGGCCCCTGCTCGCCCCAACAGTCAAGGTTGGAAGAAAGAGAAAGTCAATTGAGGAAAGAGCAGAGATTAAAAAAAAATGTGAAGAACGCCGGACTCAAAGCCGAATCAATATAGGGTCCACCATTGCCCGTTGGAGGAAGCTTCAGAGAAACCTTGGACTTAAAACCGACGCTGACATGGCTGACTTTTTGTTGAGCAGGTAAGCATTTATTTATACTTTTATGGTGTGGTGTATTACATAAATAGCTTTTTATCAGTCTGACAACATGATCATGCAACCGGTCGGCATTGGAATGTTAGCCGTTCAGCATCGCCTATCACGGGTCAAAGTTATTATATTTCTTGAAGTGCTTGACTATTTCAGTAGGCCTAACGTTAGCGGTTTTCTGTTCGAGCCGATAGAACATTGCATGTGTTGCTAATCTTGCGTGTGCGTGACCTCAAACGTGTGCCTCTGAGCTATTTTGTTAGGACAATGGTGACATTGCATTGTTGATGAAGCAACTACGTTCAAGTGTCGAAAGTTAACTTTACATATGATGTGTCATTAGCGAGGTTATTAGATTGAAGCGACTAAGCAATGTTGTGAAAGTAAATGACGTCAATCAGTCATAATTGTAAGTGTTCATTACTTCAAGGCTTTATGTGTTCACTTCTTTCAGCTATGAGAGAGGACCAGTTTCATCTACTCCAATGAAGACGGGATTCAAAGCCCCACTAGCTCCAGCAGCTTCAACCATTTTTTCATCAGATACTGACCGGTAAGTGTGAATTTAGACCTGTCAATCGCTTCAATATATGTCCATGAAATTGACACCTTTTAGCTATCCGACATCGCACATGGTACATCTCTGTTCCATGTTTACTCCTGCTTGACTGAGTGACGTTGTTCAGGTCGTTTCCCGGTGGGAGGGATCAGGTAGCACAGAGGGGAGGGGTGTGCGTGTGGAGGGGCGGGATGAGTTTTTTAAAAATTCTGGCTTTCTCGACTGATTTTCAACATCGTAGACTACAGCTTTAAGCTAAAGCTAGAAATCCCGTCGGCACGATGTCTCTCAGGAAGCGTTTGATAATCGTTGAGACGATGCAGCTGTAAATCCCGGCTGCTCTGTATTTAGCTCATCATTACAGACCACCCTCAGCTACCACCGCTGGTCTATAATAAAACTATACACACCACTCTCAAGAACAGCTGCAATTTGATTAATACTTTCATTTGAATCCATATACAAATACATTTACATTTACCAGATGCTTTGATCAAAAGTGGAAAATTCACGAGTATTTGTAGTCTTTTGAAAATTAACCATGATTTTACTACAGCATTTGCATTAAAACCATAGTAAAAAACAAAATCAACCATAGTTTTACTTCAATCACCATGGTTTAATTATGACTGTTGCATTAAAACCATAGTAAGTACAAAAATAACCGTTACTACAGCATTAACAGTAGTAAAACCATAGTAAAAATTAAATATACCATAGTTTTACTACAGTAACCACAGTTTAACAATGACTGTTGCAGTAAAACCATAGTAACTACAAAAATAACAAGTACTACAGCATTTGCAGTAAAACCATAGTTACAACATTTACCATGATTTCAAAAACTATGGTTACTAAGTCATGGTTACCACAGTTTTAATGAAGTATTACTGCAATATTACTATAGTAGAATATAGCATTGTTTGGAAAGAAAAAAACAACACACACAAAAAACACATGGTTACTACAGTCATGCTTGCTACAGGTTACATGTTGTAAAGGTATAAGTTTTATTTCAAAGTAGGTTTACAGAATATGCATATTTCAAGGTTACAATTTAAAAACATCCTTTAATCAGCCAGAGGTGACTGAGACTCACTGGGAAGACCATCTTCTGGCAACAAAATAATGTCCATATGACAGTAGTTCATAATACAGGTCATGTGTTAGATTACATAAACACAAAATAATGTCCATATGACAGTAGTTCATAAAACAAGTCATGTGTTAGATTACATAAACACAAAATAAACATAGATAAAATCTTACTAAACGAGTCTCTAGTTTTGTGTTCAGTTAAACATTGTTAAAACATTTTCAGTCCATTGTGTATTGTTACAATGTTGGTAACATATGTAAAGAACAATGTTTATTCTTTCTCTGAGATACCCAGTTTATTTGTCAGCAGAACTGATGCAAAACAGCATTTATTCATTTAGATGCTGCAAAAAGTGTCATTTTGTCAAAACTCATTTCATTTTGCGTCATCCTGCAGAAGAGCTGCTTACAAAGAAAAGAGGACATATAGATACACATAACCCACAGAAAGAGTAAATATTGTTCATTTACAGATATTAGAGACGCTGCAATAATACAAACCGGGTTGAAAATCGTCAAACTTACCGTTACTGTGCGTTCACACCGCCGCCGGCGAGAGCGTCAAAAATCGCCCTGGCCGCCCTGACTGAGACGCTGTAGAAAAGATTTGTGGACGCGCTGACGCTCTGACGTAGATCGTATGCTCGTCTTGTATTTAAAGGAGCCGCAAAGGAAACAAGCAGGTTGATCCAATTAAAAGCCATTTGTGTTCATGGTTAAGTGCTAGTCTAATTTCAACATTATAGGAGACATTTACTAGCCTTGGTCTTTAATTAACATTAATTTGTGTGCAGCCTACATTACAAACTGTCCAGATTGAAGTGTAGCCTTAATGCGATTGGTCAAATCGGTGTTGTTTTGAGCAAATAAATTGCATTCCCGCTGAAAAACAAACGTTGTAGCGGGAAAATGTCCCCTATAATTTTTATTTATTTATGTCGCTGTACACAAACAGGGACACGTCAAATATTATCGGGAAACCCGCCACAGCAATAATTAATCTCTCTTCCATTTTGCTTGGGAACTAATGTGGTCTGAACCAAAGTTTACAGGACTGCGTTCCCTGGAACCCTCTCAAGCGGAGGACTTCTACATTCCGATTGGTTGCCGCCCAACCGCATCATAGCTCATTAGCATAAAGTTGACCTGATTTCAACTCTCCTCGACGCTCTCACCGTCCAAGACTCGCCGCGCCGCTCTCGCCGGAGCTCGCCGCCAGCTCACATTGAAAATGAATGACTTCCGGCCACTTTGACGCTCTCGCCGGCGGCGGTGTGAACGCACAGTTATAGGCAATATAAGGATAATGTTAGTTTTGTGTGTCCATGTACAGTTGCCGTCATCTGTAGTCTTTGTGAGCGTTGGTATCATCTGAAGTCTGTACAAGTGAGTTTGGATTCAGTCTGGAGCTGGTGTAATCTTGGGATGGGCATCCTGGGATAGAAACAGGAAATCAAAAGAAGAAAGTTTAGCATAGCTGCTGCTGTTCATATTATTTCAGACAAAAGATAATTTATTTCATCACATATAACTGGAGTGCATGTTATCAGATGTGTTGGCTAAAATATGCATTTTAATCTAATTTAAACTGTCTGAGGCCCAAATATTATTAGGAATGCTATTTCAATGTAAAATACCAAAAAGCTCTACTTCCTTCAGTGGATTTTGATAAATCCTTGGTATTAGAATTGTGTGACCTCACTACAGACCAAGCACCACAGCTGCTGCTGCTGCCCCTATTTGTGCTTATTTTGCTATATATATCTGATTTAATCACAAGGTGTAATATGTGCTCATCCAAAAACTTTAGGCAGGGGCTCAATCACATGAAACACTTAATCTATCAGTAAACAAAAATCGGCACACTGCCACTAATTATCTCAAAAATCTATTTATTGTTAGTGTTTCATGTGATCCCTTAGTAAATGTATTATTTTATCCTCATTATTTGAGGAACAGGCGGTCTCTTTAGAATGGACTACACATGCCACAGTATAATTTGTCATTTACACTACTCTTAAATGTTTGAGTCAGTAAGATTTTTATACGTCGTTTTTAAGAAGTCTCTTCTGCTCACCACGGCTGCATTTATTTGATCAAAATGAAGTAAAAACAGTAATATTGTGAAATGTTACTATAATTTAACAACAGTTTTCTATGTGAATATATGGTGAAATGTCATTTATTTCTGTGATCTCAGCTAATTTTGATTATTCCAGTCTTCAGTGTCACATGATCCTTCAGAAATCAAACTGATGCGCTGATTTGCTGCTAAAGAAACACATCTGATTATTATCAATGTCTTACCAATTATAAAAATTAGAGCAAACATTTCTGTTTCAAATAAACCCTGCACTGTTTTAAAACTTTATTCATCAAAGAATCCTGAAAAAATGAAGCAGCACAGCTGTTTTCAACACTGATCAGAAGCAAATCAGTATACTAGAGTGATTTCTGAAGGATCATGTGACACTGAAGACTGGAGTAATGATGCTGAAAATACAGCTTTACCATCACAGTGTAACGGTTTGCTTTCCCAGGCAGACAGGCGGACACGGGATACAAAACAAAATCCAACTTTATTAAAAGAAACAGAAGAAAACTCCAAGACAAACTTCAAGACAAGACAGGGACAAAGACTAAACTGAATGCTTATAAAGGAAACGGAAACAATAGAGCGAACTAGATTATTAATTAAACACAGGTGACAGGACTAAATGATGATTACGAATGAACTAAATCAGAACAGGAACTACCAAATAAGGTCAAAACGGAACTGAAGCGAAACAGACACGGAACACACAGGAATAAATTACTCGTAAATATATTCAAATAGAAAACTGTTATTTTAAATTTTAGTCAATTGTATTAATTTCATATATTAAACTGGTTGCCAAAAACATAAAAAAAAAAAAACTAATGTTGTGACTGTGAGGAACTTTTCCCACGGGTTAATCGTCGTGTGACAACACCGTAATACCGTGGTGGGGGGTCGTTTGAGGTTTCCCTCTTTTCCTCCGGTTTTAATAGCTTGTAAAAGCTCCGTGCGCAATTTACTTTCAAATTAGCAGCAATTCAGCGTCAAGCAGTTGCTTGTTTTTAGTTCGCTTTAGTTTTCCCGCTTTCCTTTGCTTAAATAGCTTGTAAAAGCACCGTGCGCATTTTACTTTCACTTTTAAATTAGAGGCCATTCAGCATCAATTGCTTGAATTAAATTCGAACAACAGTAAAATACAACGTAGAACATAACTTTTATTAACAAAATAAAAGAATAAAAATACACCATGCTATATGCCTAATATAAAATAACACATTTTAAATAGGTATGCAAAACTGAAAATCAGTAAAGACTGAGGAACACAATTATAAAATGTAGAACGTCTATTAGCAAAACAATTAAGAAAGTTTGGAGGCACGGACTGCATACACCTTGATGCAGTTTAAATAAAATACAAATCAGCAAATACCGTGGAACCAAATAAATGAAAAATCCTGTTGATAATACTGGTGTGTGGATGTTCAGCATTTGTGCCGCTTTGGGCGCGTCGTCATTTTAGAGTGACGTGAATGTGCATAGTGACCTGTGTATTGGCGGATTACTTTTACTGACCATGATGTAGGGAAATTTACTCTGCATTTAACCCAGACTAATCTAGCCTACTGTTGAAATTGTTGATCAGCCGTTATTGTTGTTGAGAGCTTGTGTGCGGCATAATATGTGCATTATGCATATAGCTGCGTTAGCTGTAACAGAGATGTGTAAGATGTGTGCATGTAGTTTACAGTTGCTTACTGAAGGCCCTAACTGAAATCCCACGGTACGCCACTGTCTGACAGTCGCTTCACTCCAACTCTGCTGGGTGCAGCAGGCCATCACCACTGAAGAATCAACAAAACAAGCAATCTGTCACAGAGACAACAATATTTAGTTTGCAGATCCAGGTTTATTAGAAGGAAACAAGCTAGAACGGAGGTAATATGCAAATAAAAGAAAGAATAATATATAACAATTATAATAACACATATATATATATACACTACAAATTCTACTAATAATAATATAATCTTAATATAATCTATGTTTTTAGTTTTAGGTTGAGTTTTCAGTGTTTATTTGAAACAGTCTTACTAACCAACAGATTGAGCGCACCTCCGTTCTCCCCAATCAGCACTGTTCTAGCCAACTGCGTACACGCCCACCATTTAACAAGGATCAGATCGAAAGTTAGGCAAATTAAAACTAAAGAAAACGTGTATATATATACTGCATGTTCGCTAATTCAGAAGACAGCACACACAGCCCGTGTCTCTGAATGCTTCTCATACTCTCGCTCCGCGTCTCACGGACGAGCCGCACACACGCAGCCTGTCTCGTAATGCTCTTTTATACTCACGGTCTCGCATCCGGTTCTGCTCAGCAAGCCTCTCACGAGCGCATCTGGCAATATGGACTAGGCCTGACGCACGCACGCAACCTGAGTCAACTCGCGCCTGGCTCCGCGTTTGAAACGAATGTAAATTAAGTCTAACTGCTTGCTAATTTCACTTGGAGGAAATGAAACATTCAGCACATTTCCCACTTGTTCTAAAATCCCAAATACTTAAAAATGAATAAATCAGCCAGTGTAACGTGTAATACTTTAATAATTGACTAAAGAAATACAGTTCTTTTATTTATAAAATAATTTTTCCTGTGAAATTCAGTAATTCTGTGAAGTACAGGTGTATCTCAATAAATTAGAATGTCGTGGAAAAGTTCATTTCAGTAATTCAACTCAAATTGTGAAAATCGTGTATTAAATAAATTCAATGCACACAGACTGAAGCAGTTTAAGTCTTTGGTTCTTTTAATTGTGATGATTTAGGCTCACATTTAACAAAAACCCACCAACTCACTATCTCAACAAATTAGTTCATAAGACCAATAAAAAAACAATTTTTAGTGAATTGTTGGCCTTCTGGAAAGTATGTTCATTTACTGTACACGTACTCAATACTTGGTAGGGGCTCATTTTGCTTTAATTACTGCCTCAATTCAGCGTGGCATGGAGGTGATCAATTTGTGGCACTGCTAGGGATGTAACGGTATGAAAATTTCTCATCACGATTATAGTGACCAAAATTATCACGGTTATCAGTATTATCACGGTATTGTTAAAATGTGCTGGAGATGTTCTAAAAGAACCGATACATAAATCACTTCAAGTTTTATACTTAAAAATCAACAAACAGCAAATAAAATGACTTTTTGTTTGCATAATCACTAAAACAATAACATTACCAATGAGGTCTGGATTTTAAATGACAACTTGACTGACAACAGTTTAATAGCATGTTCAAATAAATAATGTAAATGTTCAAATAAAGCTTTGAAAAAGTGTCATATAAAGGTAAACCTCACATTTCAGCCTTTAAAGAAAAGAGTTAAGTCAAAATGATAATTGATTAATAAGGGGAAGGGGAGGGGGGAAGTGGTGTGTGGCCAAGTATGGTGACCCATACTCAGAATTAGTGCTCTGCATTTAACCCATCCAAGTGTACACACAGTAGTGAACATACAACCGGAGCAGTAGGCAGCCGATGTTGCGGCGCCCAGGGAGCAGTTGGGGGTTCGATGCCTTGCTCAAGGGTCTCACCTCAGTCGTGGTATTGAGGGTGGAGTGAGTGTTGGTTATTCACTCCCCCCACCTACAATCCCTGCCGGACCTGAGACTCAAACCCACAACCTTCAGGTTACAAGTCCAACTCTCTATCCACTTATCTGCTCCATAAATAATTCTATATAGCTTATCTGAATTGTTTAAATGTGTAGAATCCACATAAGCTTGTTTTTCATCATCCGGTTAAAATTTACAGCAGGGCATGCAAATTTGGTCAGTTTTTTGGCCAGACAGAAACTGCACACAGGCATAAGTGTCTGTAAATCCACTCTCTGACAGCAGGTGGCGCTTTATATGGAAAAGCTGAATTACAGCTGATTCCCGTGAACTCCGCGAACAAAGCAGTATTGTTTAAGAACTAGTGTTGTCACGATACTGGAATTTCTAACTTCGATACGATACCTTGAAAAATATTGATATTCGATACCATTTTCGATACCACGGTGAAAAAAACTGCCACAATATTAAGGGGGTGATTTTTTTTAATTTAAAGATAAATGTAAGTCGAGAACATGCGGTATATTTTACGTGAACAAAAAAATGTCTTGAGGTACTGCATATGTTGATTTATTTATTAAACTTTTATTAATCTTAGTTAAATGTTAATTGAAACTAACGTTTACTAATACATGTACTAATTAAAATCCAAAGTTCTATTTGTTGATATTCTCATTTGCTTCATAACCAAAATATTTCCAGATATAGGGCCCTATGCAGGGTTCCCACGCTTCTTGAAAGTACCTGAATATCAGACACATGGATTCAAGGCCTGGGAAGTACTTGAAAACAAATATAGGTCCTTGAAAGTGCTTGAAATAAATTTGTTTAGTAGAATGGTGCCATTTCAAAAATTTTCCTATATGTGCTGTTAAAAACAAAACGAAACAGCGCTAATTATTGGGGTGGAGATGGGGTAGCGCAAGAAAAATCTTATCATGCGAGCTGATGCGCGAATTGCGCAGCCCTGCATGAACCCTATGGAGAAGCAGTGCATTTGCGACTGAAACTACTACGTGTGACTATGAATAAATATTTAGGAGCACCAGTGCGACTGACCCGATCAGCATATTTGTGTTTGCGCTGAGGGGAGCTTCAAAGGTTTCTAACGTACTTCCAACGTGTTTTTGCAGCGGTGAGTAATGTATCACAGATATATCTGTTGATTCCTTGAACACAATGTTAATCAGAATCCACTCACTGCTCAAAACGCCGTTTTGTTCACGAATCCTCCCACTATAACAAAGTGTACAGGGTGTAAATAAGAGATTCGTTGTGCAGTGTAGAGAGCTGCGTTGATTATAATTGAACTTTGTGAGATCGCGATGAACAATGGAGAGTGACAGCTTTTAATGATTAAGGGAGTTTGCAAATGTGATATTGATTTAATGCAACAAGTTAGTATTAAGTGACTTGCATTGTCTGAACACCATTGCCTGATTTTGCTCTATTTCGTCAAAGTCACAGCCGAGCCGCTGCGCATCTCCATTCAAACACAGTGTTGTTTCGTTTCTGTATGAATTGGCATTTTTTTGTTAACAACTGTCCACTGAGTTTCATTTTGTGGAACAGCAGCACAAAACAAAAATCAGCCGTACAAATCCAAAACCCACTGCCCGGCAGACCCCCCAAAAATAAATCAACAAAACAATATAAATAACAACAATAAACATATTAATCAACGTTAATAGATAAACAAATAACAACCAAACAATTTCCACAAAGATTTTAGAAAAGAAGACAACATCAGAAGCTGAATGCCACGAACCCACAGCCTTCACGCCAGATCCATGCATACGAGAAATGAATTGGTATTTTTAAACGAATCGGATTCAAGTATCCATTCACAAAGACAGTCACTTGCTTCGTTCCTGAATGATTCAGCCGTTCGCACTAATCAATTGAATGAATGATTCAGTGATAAAATGAGTGACTTGCTGCCACCTACTGGCAGTTTTCCTTTCATTTTAAAGTATCCTCTCTGTTATTTAAATAATTTAATATTTCTATTCAGAATGTTATATTTAATACATTAACCTCAACATGAAGTTATGAATTTAATTGCACTCATGCGTCCTCTGAGCCTCATTAAACGTCTGAAAATACACCTACAATCCACTTTTGTGTTCTTCTGTGCCACCTCTGTAGTACAAATATTTTTTTAAATTCTGATTTAATTTGATTAAATCATTCTTATTTTACTTGTTTTTATTTTGTTGTTTTAATTAGAAAAAAAAAAAAAAAACTTATAAATAATTTTTTTTGAATTTGAAAGATGATTTACCAATACAAAGGTAAAAACAAAATTCCCTGTAAATCACTTTAACAAGTCAAATATCATCTCGTAATGGGTATTTGATCAGAATTTTTTATTAGAAGGTGCTCCTAAGTTTTTGACTGTGCTCCTAAATTGTTTTTAAATTAGGAGTACTCCTAAAAACCACAAGTACTCCTAAAAAGAAAAGTAAGCGTAAAGCCCCGTTTAACCACATTTTATTCATTTAAAATTTTTACAAGAATTACAGCAAAAGCCAGTTTGATGCAAGAATATATCTTTTTATCAATATTTGAGAAATTCTAAATTCCTTTGAACTTGACTGCTCCAAATGGTATAAATTTATGAAACCTACACATTCAAAAACTGTAAGAGGTCTTTAATGATGCTACATATGCTTGGGTATGAATTTGACAGGTGCTTGATATTAAATAAATGGTGCTTTAAAAAGTCCTTGAAAGTCCTTGAATCTGGTGTTCATGAAAGAGTGGGAACCCTGACTGACGTTAATGAGATTAACCCCTTAGGTATCGAAATTTGGTACCGAACGACAAGACGTTTTTCGATACTCGGTGGTATCGAGGCAATTCGGTCGGTGCCTAAAAAGTATCGAACTCGATACCCAGCCCTAAAGGGCACAATATGTAAGATTTTTGTAATAAAATATCCAAAAACCATTTGTGTACTTATGTTATCCCAAAAATTCCTAAGGATTTGTAAATCCAGAGAAATTCCGGTTTTAAAAATGACTCCGTCCCTGTTCCTCCATGGTCATGATTGCCTTTCAGTGAAGTAATATCCACGCTATCCTTGGTTTTCACTTTTAAAGTCTACATAGGTTTTAGCAAAAACAAAATGGGGTGCAGAGAGTTCAGTACTTTTACATCTTTACAAGACACTAATAGGCTCACGTCTGGATTAAGTATGTATCATATACAGATCAGCCAGGAAATAATACATCCGACTCCCGAACACAGTACACCATCAGGGTATACGTCTGGCACTGGGAGCATTTAGAACATCACCAATACAAAGTTTATATTTAGAAGCAAATGAACTCTCCCTAGAAAACAGATGTCTCAAATTAGCTTTACAATATACAGTAAGGCTGAAGACCAATAAAGAAAATCTGGTTTATCATCCTGTTTTCTCACCTCCTCTTAAGCCCGAGACACACTGCACGTTCCCCTACAATTCAGTCACTCTACATTGCTTATGGGAAATATATTTTTCACAAATACTACTGAAGCCTTATTGAATCATGCCAGTGAAACTGGCCAATGGCGTTCAAGCGCGTGAAATATGAGCTGGATTCCCACTCTGTATAAGGCGGTGCTTGTACGTCATCCATTCAGAATCTTTTTCTTCAGCCAACCTTCTACTAGAAGCAGAAAACCTATCAACAAGAAAGAACTACTCACCGTGATCTACACGCTGCAGCGGACACGCCTTTTCTTCCCCTGCTGTGTTCCGGTGAGCTTCGGAAGCAATGATGACTCGCGATTGCCTCTCCTGCGCGGAGCCAATCAAACTCTCTGATGGCCACGAATCGTGCGTCTTCTGCCTGGGTCGCGCCCATGCAGAGGCGGCGCTTGGGGGGTCGGACTGCCCCCACTGCAGAGATATGAGTCTCCGGACTCTCCGGCTCCGTGTGGCCATCGTCCAAGGCGATGAACTTGCCCAACTAGCACTGCCACGCTCTTCCTCTGCAGCCTCTTTCGAGCCAAGGAAGAAAGTGCCGGCTCAGTGCCCACGCGCTCCTCACCCCCCTGCTGCGGTCCCCTTTCATTACACCCTCTGACAGTCAAAATGATTTGGAGTGTATTCGGCAGGGCAGAGGTGGATCTCTTTGCATCAGTGGAGAACACTCACTGCCTGCTGTTTTATTCACTGACACACTCTCTCCTGGGAGTGGATGCACTAGCTCACAGCTGGCCGAAAGTACGCAAGTATGCTTTTCCTCCAGTGAAACTTCTGCCTCGCGTGCTTTGCAAAATCAGAGAGGAAAAGGAATCTGTTCTGTTAGTGGCACCGAAATGGCCCAATCAGCCGTGGTTGCACACTGAAAAATAACTAGTGGAGATGCTGGTAGCCCCCCCCCGTGGTCTATCCCACTGAAGAGAGACCTCCTCTCTCAAGCACAAGGAATGATATGGCACCCAAATCCGGAGTCATGGAGCCTTCATGTCTGGCCGCTCGACAGAGCTTGCCAGTAACAGATGCACTTCCTCAGCGTGTGCTGAACACTATCTCTGAGGCTAGGGCTCCTTCCACGAGGCGTCTTTACGCACATAAATGGAGCGTTTTTTCAAGTTGGTGCGTATCACGGGGCGAAAACCCAATCAACTGCCCAATACCAATAATTCTTGTCCTCCTCCAAGAGCGATTTGATAGTGGTCGTATGCCATCCACATTGAAAGTGTATGTGGCCGCTATAACAGCCTTTCACGCGCACATCGAAAATTGCACGATTGGCAGAAATGAACTGATCATACGATTTTTAAAAGGAGCAAGAAGGCTGAACCCTCCTCGGCCTTCTACTCTACCCACTTGGGACTTGACGCTTGTGCTTGATGCTCTCACGGGACCCCCGTTCGAGCCCATACAATCAGCGAACTTGCGAGCGCTCTCTCTCAAGACAGCGCTCCTGCTCGCGCTGGCCTCTGTTAAAGCTGTAGTCTACGATGTTGAAAATCAGTCGAGAAAGCCAGAATTTTTAAAAAACTCATCCTGCCCCTCCACACGCACACCCCTCCCCTCTGTGCTACCTGATCCCTCCCACCGGGAAACGACCTGAACAACGTCACTCAGTCAAGCAGGAGTAAACATGGAACAGAGATGTACCATGTGCGATGTCGGATAGCTAAAAGGTGTCAATTTCATGGACATATATTGAAGCGATTGACAGGTCTAAATTCACACTTACCGGTCAGTATCTGATGAAAAAATGGTTGAAGCTGCTGGAGCTAGTGGGGCTTTGAATCCCGTCTTCATTGGAGTAGATGAAACTGGTCCTCTCTCATAGCTGAAAGAAGTGAACACATAAAGCCTTGAAGTAATGAACACTTACAATTATGACTGATTGACGTCATTTACTTTCACAACATTGCTTAGTCGCTTCAATCTAATAACCTCGCTAATGACACATCATATGTAAAGTTAACTTTCGACACTTGAACGTAGTTGCTTCATCAACAATGCAATGTCACCATTGTCCTAACAAAATAGCTCAGAGGCACACGTTTGAGGTCACGCACACGCAAGATTAGCAACACATGCAATGTTCTATCGGCTCGAACAGAAAACCGCTAACGTTAGGCCTACTGAAATAGTCAAGCACTTCAAGAAATATAATTACTTTGACCCGTGATAGGCGATGCTGAACGGCTAACATTCCAATGCCGACCGGTAGCATGATCATGTTGTCAGACTGATAAAAAGCTATTTATGTAATACACCACACCATAAAAGTATAAATAAATGCTTACCTGCTCAACAAAAAGTCAGCCATGTCAGCGTCGGTTTTAAGTCCAAGGTTTCTCTGAAGTTTCCTCCAACGGGCAATGGTGGACCCTATATTAATTCGGCTTTGAGTCCGGCGTTCTTCACATTTTATTTTAATCTCTGCTCTTTCCTCTATTGACTTTCTCTTTCTTCCAACCTTGACTGTTGGGGCGAGCAGGGGCCGCTTGCTGCTGTCTGTTTGTTGGTTTTTCCTCCATTGCTGAGTTGATGCTGCCTACTTTCGCGCGAAATTTCATGTCGCAGGAGGGGGCGGGGTGGGGTGTGGTGGGTGGAGACGCGAGTGGAGCAGGGGATTGGATGAGAGCAGTTAACCAATGTAAGCTGTCCGGCCGGACAGCTTACATTGGTCAATTTCTCTGCGGGTGTACACCCAATAGAGTGAATGGATTTTTTTCATTCTTTTTTCTCTTCATATTATTAAGATTGTACTGTAGAACCATAACCAGCATCTAAACGAGGTTATTAATAATGAACAATCTTTGAAATCGTAGACCATAGCCTTAAGCAATTTGCAGACCTGCAGGCGCTTTCAATTGACGACTCGTTTATTGAATTCGGGCCAGGTGATTGCAGACTCGCCTTGAAGCCTAGAAAAGGATATGTGCCTAAAGTGCTTTCGACATTTAAAGCGCAGGTCATAACACTACCTGCTTTCTGCCCTGAAACACTGACCGGAGACGCTTAATACACTACTGTGCCCTGTATGTGCGGTGCGCACTTATATCGAGCGCTCTAGACTAGGGGTGTGCTCAAAATATCGATTCTTAGATACATACCGATATAATAAAAAAAGATACAGTATCGATATTCTAGCCCTTAGTATCGATACTCCGCCCAGCCATTAGGGGGCGCAGCGGCACCCGCGAGTTTAAAAAAACTCATGGAAAATGTTAAAGCAAGATGTAGCATTTAAGTGATTTCATAGTGAAATATGTTATGGCAGTACATGGTGTCACAAAAAATTATTATAAGAAGATTTAATAAGAAGTTAAGAATAATAAGAAGTTTTTGTGCTTGTGTGAGCTCAGACTGTACCCTTGGAAAGTTAAATGTTGACTTGTGGTAATTTCCAGATTAATACAATTTGTGTACAATTAATCAGAGCACTTAAAGTTGCAAATATTTAAGCAAAATGCACTTTGTTATAATGCACTTTTGTCTTCATTAAATTTAAGAAAAATGCAGAGTTCTGTTTGTTGAGTAAATGTGTTCAGCATTAACTAATTGGCTCTGGCCCATGTATTTTTATTGAATCGTATCGAATCGTGTCACATTGTATCAAATCGTATCGAGACAGCTCTGTATCGAGGTACGTATCGAATCGTGACCTGTGTATCGAGGTATGTATCGTATCACCAGGTTCTCCAAGGTATACAGCCCTACTCTAGACAGTTCAGACTCTCGGAGCAGCTATTTGTATGTTTTGGTGGATGCACAAAAGCACTGCCTGTGTCCAAGCAAAGGCTGTCACACTGGATCGTTGACTAAATTGCTTTGGCTTACAGCTCTAAGGGCGCGGAATGTCCTATAGGGGTTTGGGACCACTCAACTCGCGTCACCCACTCAACTCACCCATCAATTAAACAATTTCAACTAATCTATATCTGAAAGCGCCGAAGCCGCCACCATTTTACATTCTCTGTTTGGTGTGACGTGGCATCGCGTAGTTGCCGCGTCCCCCCTGACTTTTACATGGTTTTGACTAGGTCCTGTAGACCTGAGCTGTGTTTACTAAGAGCGCCAATATCTTTGCCGCTCTCATTACGGCTCCGAATGGGACACTTGACGTACTTAGTCGAGCCAGGCTCCATCGCTGTGACACGGCGGGATTTTATACGTTCCCATAAGTAATGTAGAGTGACCGAATTAAAGGGGAACGCTCTCGGTTACTCACGTAACCTCGGTTCCCCAAAATGAGGGAACGAGACATTGCTTTTATTGCTGTGTCACCGAGCTCAGGATCTTAGAATGCCAAGTTGCTTTAGTCAAAGATTCTGAATGGATGACGTACAAGCACTGCCTTATATAGAGCGGGATTCCCGCTCATATTTCGCACGCTTGAACGTCATTGGCCAGTTTCACTGGCGCTATTCAATAAGGCTTCAGTAGTATTCGAGAAAAAGGTATTTCCCATAAGCAATGTCTCGTTCCCTCATTTCGGGAAACCGAGGTTATGTGAGTAACTCAGAGCGATTTCCGGCTGTCCCAGACGAAAGACTGACATTGTGAAACAATTGCAGTGATTTCTTATTCACCACAATTTTTTCACAATGCCAATCTTTCGTCTGGGACAGCCGGAAATCGTGCAGTGTGTCTCGGGCTTTACAAGCTTGTACGAACAAAAACCAAGACATATCCAACCTTTTGGACTACGGATAAAACCACATTTACATAATCTCAAGGTGGATCTAAGCATACTGGAACAAGCACACTTCTGTAAAATTCCTCTTTGGAAAATCAAAAAGAACAAAAATAATTTTAGATTTAACAAGAAACAAAAAATCTGAAACCCACCCAAATGACTTTCAACAACAGCTCCTTTATATCAGAGAAATGTTTCCATCACATATCGCTATATATACCGATGGATCAAAATCAGAGGACCGTGTATCATCTGCATTGTGGGATCAACCATCAAAAAAGAAGAATAGCAAGAACGATGTACATTCACTCCCCCCACCTACAATTCCTGCCGGACCTGAGACCTTTGGGTTACGAGTCCGTCTCTCTAACCATTAGGCCACGACTTCCCCTTGGACTATATAAAGTTTTTATCGAGCAAAGTTATCCCTTAAAACTTATCATCCAAAACTTGTAATTATATTTTTACAAAAATCTGGAACTAGTGGATCATAATTTTAATATCTGGTTTTGTTGGGTACCTGGGCACTGTGGAATCAAAGGAAATGAGGAAGCTGACTCTGCTGAAAAAGCAGCATTATTGGTGGATCTGAACATTTGTGCTGTACCTCCTATGGATTTAAAAGCAATAATTTCTTCTCATGTTAAAGCTGCAGTTCATAACTTCTTTTGGTTAAAAACGATCCAAAATCAATATTTGAGCAAGTACATAACCAGCCAGTGTTCAAAACTATTGCCTTACTTTAGCCCAATTCACAACGGTTAGCTTATAATAATGTTTTCTAATTTGAGTACGGGTAGGTTTTCGCGGGAAACTCGAGCATGGCGCTGCTTCATTACTTCATGTCTGTAAACATAAAGAAGTTGTCCCGGCTAATAGGCTATTGCACGTGCGGATCCTGCAGGTGGTGCATCGTTTATAGCCTTTTCTCACAGCAGCTAGAATAATTAAATGTATCATTTTGATGGCGGATTGTAAACCAGAAAGGATTATGTTTATGAAACACGTGTGAATTAAATTATATTCCATTTTTAAATGTGCTTCTGATTACAGATAGCTATATACAATGAATAACGTCTATGAAATTAGTCCCAACATTTTTACCAAAAGAATAAAACCCTGTTTAACTTGTGCATTTAGGTCTATTTTTTACTGCATTAACTTGCTTTAATATAAATTTGAAGGAAATCTCTGTTTATCCACCACATATATTTTCAAATTAGAGATCAAAGACTGCCCATTTTTAATTTATGACAACAGTAAGTCTTTTGTAGAAAGATGGAGGCCTGTCTGAAAAGTAAATAAACTCACTTTGTCTAAACATAAATCTAGCCCTTATAAATCCAAAAAGCATTGCTGAGGTCAGGATGCTTCAGCGCTGTGTCATGTCTGTAACATTTTAAAGATTAAGTTTATAGCATATAGTGATCATGTAGTGATTATTAATGAAACTTTTAAACCCTCAGACAGAACAGACAGGTTGTCGATGAGTCAGAGCTGAATAAGGATGGAGCAATGGATGTGAGTGTCCTTGAAGGACGTTCAACTCGGTTTTGTTTATATTTTATCTTAAATGACAGGTGTCGTATTTATATATTTTTCTCTGCGACACTTTTCTTTAAAAGAAATAATGTCAAACGCATTTTGACAAGACTAATAAAAATAGCTAATAGGCTATTTTTGTACAACCTACACTGTTTCTCTCTCTCTGGGACACTTTTTCTTATTGGGTTGTAAATGTTAAACAATTGTATCCTGACAATAGTAAAATTTAGGCTAAGAAATACAATTGTTGTACATTTTATTTTCTCTGTGATACTTTTTCCTACGGTGTTAAATTTAACGATAAACTAATTTTGTGTCTTAAGATAATTAATATAAATTCAAGTCGAAGTTAATAAATTCAAGACTCTTGACAAGTCCCGTGACAAGCCGAATGAAGCTCATTGCTGCCCCCCCCCCAATAATTTTAATAATCGTTAGATTAATCAACGATCAAAATAATAATTTGTTGCAGCCCTAGTAATGTTTTCCTTTTCCCAAATGTCCCAATTGCTTCTTATTTATTCATTTTAGGCCTGATGAAAGTGAAAGAAGGACAAGATCTGAATGAGGTGGAGGAGGAGCATCAGTGTCATGATGTCAAGGGAGAAGAATCAGTGAGCTGCAGCATTCAAATAACAGACGTCAAAAGGCCTTTCAGCAGCTCTCAGTGTGGGAAGTCATTTACAAATAAAACAACCCTGAAGAATCACAAGAGAATTCATGCTGGGATAAAGCCTTTCAGCTGCTCTCAGTGTGGAAAGAGTTTTACAAAGAAAAGGCAACTTAAGGATCATTTGGTAACTCACTCTTCAAAAAAGCCTTTCAGCTGCTCTCAGTGTGGAAACACTTTCACACGTAAAGCAAGCCTTGAGAATCACATGTTAATTCATGCCGGAATAAAGCCTTTTTCCTGCTCTCAGTGTGGAAAGAGTTTTACCAGGAAATGCAAACTTAATGATCATTTGGTAACTCACTCTTCAAAAAACCCTTTCAGCTGCTCTCAGTGTGGAAAGAGTTTTAGAACGAAAAGTCAAATTAAGGATCATATGCATATTCACTCTTCAGAAAACCCTTTCAGCTGCTCTCAGTGTGGAAAGAGTTTTACAACGAAAAGTCAAATTAAGGATCATATGCATATTCACTCTTCAGAAAACCCTTTCAGCTGCTCTCAGTGTGGAAAGAGTTTTACAACGAAAAGTCAAATTAAGGATCATATGCATATTCACTCTTCAGAAAACCCTTTCAGCTGCGCTCAGTGTGGAAAGTCTTTCACACGTAAAGCAACCCTTGAGGATCACATGTTAATTCATGCTGGGATAAAGCCTTTTTCCTGCTCTCAGTGTGGAAAGTCTTTCATTTGTAAAACAAACCTTACAAGTCACATGTTAATTCACACTGGGATAAAGTCTTTCAGCTGCTCTCAGTGTGGAAACACTTTCACACGTAAAACAAGCCTTGAGAATCACATGTTAATTCATGCCGGAATAAAGCCTTTTTCCTGCTCTGAGTGTGGAAAGAGTTTTACAAAGAAAAGTCAACTTAAGGTTCATTTGCATATTCACTCTTCAGAAAAGCCTTTCATCTGCTCTCAGTGTGGAAAGAGCTTCACATGTAAAGCAAGCCTTAAGAATCACATGTTAATTCATGCTGGAATAAAGCCTTTTTCCTGCTCTGAGTGCGGAAAGAGTTTTACAAAGAAAAGTCAACTTAAGGGTCATTTGCATATTCACTCTTCAGAAAAGCCTTTCAGCTGCTCTCAGTGTGGAAACACTTTCGCTCATAAAGGAAACCTTGAGAATCACATGTTAATTCATGCTGGGATAAAACCTTTCAGCTGCTCTCAGTGTGGAAACACTTTCACACGTAAAGGATACCTTCAGAAGCACATGATAGTTCATGCTGGAATAAAGCCTTTTACCTGCTCTCAGTGTGGAAAGAGTTTCACACGTAAAGGATACCTTCAGAAGCACATGATAGTTCATGCTGGAATAAAGCCTTTCAGCTGCTCTCAGTGTGGAAACACTTTCACTCGTAAAGCAGACCTTAAGAAGCACATGTTAATTCATAAATAAAGTCTTTCAGCTGCTCTGAGTGTGGAAAGAGTTTTACAAAGAAAGGACACCTTAAGGATCATTTGGTAAGTCACTCTTCAGAAAAGCCTTTCAGCTGATCTCAGTGTGGATAAAGTTTACATTTACATTTATTCATTTAGTAGAAGCTTTTATCCAGTTCATCTCAAAGAGGCAAACAGACACAGTGCTTGTAATACCAAGTTTCAAGCATTGTTCAAACAAGTACGAGCTAGACAGGGAAAGATTAAATGAAAGATTAACTGGTTGGTCCTTTGTCCTACGCACCTATTACTTGCAGGTGTGCGATGGAGTTTGATCACTGATTAATTTCTGAGTTGAACTGAGCGAAGCAGTGTAGCATCTGCGTAAGCTCATTGATGATTGAATACACTTTGTTTTAAGAGACCCTTTTAGCCTTTTTACATTTGCATATAAATTACCGACCTGGCCTCACCGTCTACATTTATATGGGTGCTAATTTTCCAGTGGTTTTTCCCCACTATCAAAACGATGCTAAGCAGGTCACCTATCTGATCTCCCTATCAAACTTCAGACACACTCCGAAGAGGAGTGAATGACCCCCGTGTCAGGCACCAACGGTGTGCACCAATCACACACATAAAGACATTTTCTTTATTTAGGCCATAATTAAGCAGTTATAAATGTATCTGGTATATGCATGTGTTGTATGTATATTCCCCTATTATATTAACCTAGTCACAACCCTTTACTTGTATTAGTTAGACTTTAAACGCCTATATGGAAGTGTTTGAGTGTATCTCTGCTTTAATATCTTCTAGAGGTGTCTTTCTTGGTATCAAATTGATCTTTTTATTCCTTGAACAATGATGTACACTATGTGATCGTGAAATGCATCATACACCTTTTACTATGCTTTGAAGTAAAACTGCACCGACTCTCCAGACCAGCAATAAAAATGCAAATGGACCATAAACGGAGACAAAGAAAGTTTCTCCTCTGATTGGCCACTCCACCCAAAAGGTGGGTGCAGCTATGAACGATCAAAAGTTCCGAACTCAGACTAGTCGTCGCTCAGAACTCTTCTTCTTGGGACGGACACGCTCCAGAACTCTCCTCTTGAGTTTAACCTTCTGGCAGTTTTACCTTCAAGTAACTTTGTGGACTCGCCGTGGACTTTGCTATGTTCAGAAGAACCAGAGGAAAACCTTAGCTCACTCCTAAAGAAATCATCAAGAACCTCTTGTCTACCGCATCAGGACTCTTGTTCAGCAACAAAAACAATGCAAGTAACCGTTTACAACTATTTAGATGCGTGTTTAAGTTTGAACCACTTTGAAGGTGAATTTTGATTCTCTGATGATTCTCATTAGGTTGTGGTTAATTGATGTGAAATACTGAGATTGTTTTGCTCTTCTCTCGCTCTTCCTTACTTTCCTTCATTCTGTATATGTTTTGATTAGTTTAGTTGTATGTTAGCTGTAGTCCCATGTATTAAATCCCTTATATTCACAATTGATTGTCTCTGTGTCCTGCTCACGATTCGAATCACTGAATGCTGCTCCTTGCTACATGCTAAACTACTGCTAGTACTGTATAAGTAGGAAAGCTATTGTTCCTTGGCCAGAAAAGTAATCTTTCCTAGAAATGATAAATAATTGTAATATCGATTCTGCTACAGTTAATTCTAAGATCTAATCTAAATATTTATTATTAATTATAACCAGTTATAATTAATTATAAATATTCCCCTCTTGAGCTAATTTGCTACAGCAGGTTTAATGAAATGTTGCTCACCTCACATTATCAGTCCATCATGCACTGATAACTCATCATCATCGATTAAGAAGAATGATGACAGCTGGATCAACATCCTTCCTGTCTTGTGTCCATCCCTTCAGTATTTGCGTTCAAAGCAAACTCAGGATTTAGAAGCTGCTGAGAAGTCCTCCATGGACAGTGTAGGTGATCCTGGGATGATTGCTGAGACCATTTCAGGTTTCTGAAAGTCCTCAACCATTACTGGTAAGGGCGTTCTTGCTAAGCAATCTTGCAGCTGGATTCTGAGCTCCAGGGCGGTACACAGCAGCTGGGCTCTCATTCCAGCATGTCCAATTCCTTTCGTACCCAGCAACGTGGTTAAAGGATTAAAAAGACTTTTGCTGATAATTTACTCACCCCCATGTCATCCAAGATGTCCATGTCTTTCTCTCTTCAGTCGAAAAAAATAAGGTTTTTGATGAAAACATTTTTCCATAAAATGGACTTCAATGGGACCCAAACGGTTCAAGGTCCAAATGACAGTTTCAGTGCAGCTTCAAAGGGCTTTAAACGATATCAGACGATGAATAAGGGTCTTATCTAGGGAAACGATCAGTTATTTAAAAAATAAATAAAGTTTAAGTTTTATAAGCACAAATACTCGCCTTGCTCTGTTCTGTGATGCGCGTTCATGACGTCACGTAATACGCAATTACGTTGAAAAGGTCACGCTTGACGTAGGCGGAAGTACCGAGTCAGTGTTTACAAATGTGCGGAAGGAGGACCATATACACGTATTCAAATGTCTTTGTGTCAGTTTATCGTTTAAAATGCCCATTTCGTGTGAGTATCCTGGGTGTTTTAATATTAAAAAGCCTAAAAGAAAATTTTGGATTTCACGTCAACCGTGACCTTTTCAACGTAATTGCGTATTACGTGACATCACAGAACAGAGCAAGGCGAGCAATATCATTTGGCTATCATTCGCCCCTGTGGTGGCAGGAATCTGCTCGAGACCATGGAGATGCTCTCCTGAGTTTAAAATTTCCACCCACAGCATTCATCTCAGACATAGCTGGACGTGTCGCCAGACATGTCAATAACAGGACTCATCAAAAATTCTTCCAGCCACATGATGGCAGGTTATGTGCTCCAACAGCAGAAAACATTTCAGCTGCATTGGAAAAAAAACTTCAAGTGCAGCAGGAATGGGTAAATACCCTCCAAAGCTCTATGGGGCCAAAGATAAATGAAGAGAAAACAACTGACAGATTTGCCTGCCCTCACCCCCTGACTGGAACATGTGAACGGTACTCCCTTTATGACCGTTTTCATGAAAAAAAACAAAAAAGGCCAGAGGAGAGACTGAGGAGCATAAAACTATTGCCAGATCTTGCTTCTATTGTTAATTCAGCATCAGCAGAGCAAATGAACAAAGAGCTGTCAACCAGCAGGTACTTCCTCTGCAATTGAAGGACATTCACTATATGTTCGCCTTGCGGCTGTATTTCCATCTGCACAACCACCGGATCAACAATACCTTCTTGCAGGACATTCAAAAAATGTCAAACAAAGATGTGCACCTAGGGCTACATGGACACCTTTTATTAGGTGTGGATGAGGAAACAGACAAAGGTAATGTAAGCAATGAAATAAAAGTTCATGTAGTACTACAAATGTTATTAACATACATTGTTTGATCTCAATTCTATGTCATATCATTGCAGAAATATACCAGAACATCTGTAAAGACAACCGACCAGCAAGCTGAACCAGACAAAGTTAGGGAAGATCTAAAGAGTTTCACTGTGTCATTGTTTCCTATAAGTTATTATTTGTATAGCGCTTTTGATGATACAAATTGTTGCAAAGCAGCTTTACAGAAAATTGTGTTTCTACAATATATTTAGTATTAGCTTATCAGTGGTGACTGTCAAAATGATGTACGTATGGCAGAAATGTAGATTTCTGCCACACTGATGTTCCTGAAGGAAACACGATGCATTAAGAGCCGGGGGTGAAAACCTTTTGAATTTGAAGATCAAGGTAAATTGTACTTCATTTCCCAGCCAACATTCTATCACGGGTCCCGTGTGGGCCCCATATGGGCTGTAAATATGGGCCCTACATGGGTTTGTCCATGGGTTCCATGTGGGCCCCATCTGAAGTAGCCCATATGAATCTCATATGGGGCCTGACTGGGACTAATGTGGGGCCCAACTGGGCAACACATATAAGACCCATATTGGTCCCACTTATGACCCAGCTAACAATCCAAGGTGGGGCCAATATGGGGCCTAGATGGGTTTGTCCACAGGTTCCACTTGGGCCCTTTATGAATTAGCCCACATAAATCTCATATAGAACCTGAATGGGGCCCAACTGGGCAACATAAGTTTTGAAACCCATATGGCATACACCCAGTATATGTGCCTGTTCTTATGAGGTTTTTTGACGCATCAAGCCTGAACAGTATTTATAATTATCAATTCTAATTTACCTGTGATATAAGAAAAATAAATGAATAATAAAAGCAAAATCTGTATTTTAGTTAGGTAAATGTCATTTTTTTTGCTTGAATATTCCACTGTTATTAATCTACAAAATCTCAACACATGAAAGGTGTAATTAAAAAAATAAATAAATCAGAAATTAAAATGTAAAAATACAGTATATCAAATACTTTATTATAATTCAGACATTTTCAATAAAACTTGAAGTTTTTGTAAAGTGTTAAACACCAACGTTACCAGTTTAATTTAAAACAGGGTGATACTATCCCAACAGTTGATTTCACATAACCAAACTTATTTAACAATTAAAAAAATATTATTAAAAAATAAAAAAATAAAAAAATCAGTCAAGAAAAGAAAACTAGTGTTACTCCAAACCCATAAGAAATTTTCATTTTTTAATTCAAGTGGTCTGAAAAGTCATGAATAGACTTTCAATGGAGAGACAGAAATGTCTTAATTTCATAAAAAAAAAAAAACAAAAAAAACAATTGCGTTTGGTCTCATACTGTATCGTGTATCTTATCAGTGTCTGCACTTGCTTGGCCATTTTTTGTGATTAATAGGAAAGTGGGTTCCTATGGAAAGAAGGCAGTGTAATGAAATAGTCTTTAAGAGATGCAGTCTATCAGCGGAAGTTCAAATCAGCTCGTAAGTGTATTTAATTGTCTCAGTGTTTAGCCGTTGCTAGGAAACGCTTATTTTTTTTACTGTGTTGAGAGTTGCTGAAATCGCGTACTGTAGCGGTGACTCTGAGCGGCAGGTCCTGTAGCGGTGACTCTCTGAGCGGCAGGTCCTGTAGCGGTGTCCTGCAGCGGTG
Organism: Barbus barbus; assembly: GCF_936440315.1. Lineage (NCBI taxonomy): Eukaryota > Metazoa > Chordata > Actinopteri > Cypriniformes > Cyprinidae > Barbus > Barbus barbus. The sequence goes on from NC_136717.1 coordinate 3,010,958, forward strand.
ACTCTCTGAGCGGCAGGTCCTGTAGCGGTGACTCTCTGAGCGGCAGGTCCTGTAGCGGTGACTCTCTGAGCGGCAGGTCCTGTAGCGGTGTCCTGCAGCGGTGACTCTCTGAGCGGCAGGTCCTGTAGCGGTGACTCTCTGAGCGGCAGGTCCTGTAGAGGCAGGTCCTGCAGCGGTGACTCTCTGAGCGGCAGGTCCTGTAGAGGCAGGTCCTGCAGCGGTGACTCTGAGCGGCAGGTCCTGTAGCGGTGACTCTCTGAGCGGCAGGTCCTGTTGCGGCAGGTCCTGTAGCGGTGACTCTCTGAGCGGCAGGTCCTGTAGCGGTGACTCTCTGAGCGGCAGGTCCTGTAGCGGTGACTCTCTGAGCGGCAGGTCCTGTAGCGGTGTCCTGCAGCGGTGACTCTCTGAGCGGCAGGTCCTGTAGCGGTGACTCTCTGAGCGGCAGGTCCTGTAGCGGTGTCCTGCAGCGGTGACTCTCTGAGCGGCAGGTCCTGTTGCGGTGACTCTCTGAGCGGCAGGTCCTGTAGCGGTGACTCTCTGAGCGGCAGGTCCTGTTGCGGCAGGTCCTGTAGCGGTGACTCTCTGAGCGGCAGGTCCTGTAGCGGTGACTCTCTGAGCGGCAGGTCCTGTAGCAATCGATGTATAAAATCATGTATAAATGTGGCTGACATCAATGTATAAATTCATTTATAATCCTTTATAAATTGCTTAAGAGCACTATCAAACTTCTAACTGCAGTACATACACGAAAACGTATACATTACTTTTAAAATACTTAAAAATAATTGTATGTGTGTGTATTACAGTTTAAAGCGTCTGTTAAGAGATTGTCATCTTTTGATATAGTTTATTTTGCTGTATTTTCATATAACGTTACATGCGTAGCACAGTACTACTCAAAGAAACATGCATGAATGAGAAAGTGAAGTGTTGATGTTAATTAGGCTAGTCATTTAGCCCCAATATGCTGAAAAATAGCTGTGGGCTCATTGAGGTGTTCACGCATGCGCGAGGCGCGCGCACAGAAAGGCCTAAAGAGAACGGTGGTCTCAAAACTGTTTGAAATCCACCCTACCTGGCGTTCGAAAGCAGCATTTGTCCGCTTTTAGGAGCAAGTTATGTCAGATACTTTAAAAACTCAGTATTTTGCCATTCAAACACGGTTATTATAATAAATTGTGTGGAAATTCCGTTTTCCCTCAGATGAAAAAATGGCGGCTAGACGGCCACAAAATGCATCAGTAAAGCATAAAATAAACAACAATTGAGATTCCTACTTCATTTAACATCAGGCAAAAAACAAAACTACACCTTACCGTCAACGAAAAAGACATGTTTTAAGATTATGCAGACATTTTAGCGAGTACGCGGCCAGAAAAACAAAAATACAACATCATTATTTTAAAGGCTACATTACTTTAAAGGTAATTTATACTGTCAAAACAATGTTTACAATACTTGCAAACGTGGATAATAAAATCATTTCTTGAAAATATGCATTTTACCTGCTTATTTTCGCTCCGATTGGTCCTCTGTGAACTGATAAAAGTGACTCTGGTCGTGCTGTCGCTCCACTGTGCTTAGAAGAGACTGTATCCTTGCGCCAGAGCGGGAATTTGTTTCTAATATTTAAAATCTTTACAGTTATAAATTTAAATGTACGCTTATTTTCAGTAAAGATCAATGACATATATTATGATATGATACTATGTGAAAAAAAAAAATCCAAACTAAAAACTGAATGTAACAGGACTACTTTGTCAAGCGGAAGGGGTTGTCAGAAGATCATTTGAGAGTGTAGGTCCTGTTTGAGACCGATATAAGTCCAGAGTTTGGAATTTGTAAAAACAAATAATAAAAAAAATTCTAGAGTTTGTGTTTGTAATTGTCCCTGCTAAAATGTGCGCAGTAAAAGAAAAGTGCATTTTGATTATGCACAGGGTACATTGTAATATTGATAATTCACACATTTTCATTTGAAAAAATGAGCTATTTTGATCAGATCCATAAAATATTAAACAGTTATATTTCTTGTTTAAAAAGTGACCATTAACCAAAAGTTTAGAGGTGTAAAGATGTTTTTAAGTGTGAAATAATTTTGCCCACATAGATCCCACGATGGTCCCATATGTTCAAATCTATATGGGTCCCACATTGTGAAAAACATATGGGACCCACATAAATTGCCCATTTTCAGCCCATGCCCACATAGATCCCATGAAGGTCCCATATGTCCAAACCTATATGGGTCCCACATTGTGAAAAACATATGGGACCCACATAAATTGCCCATTTTCAGCCCATGCCCACATGGAACCCATGCTGCCCGGGTATAACCTACATGGGGCCCACATATCAATGTTGGCTGGGTTGTCTTCCAGGAAACATGCATGTATCTTCTGTCGCGTCAGAAGGGCAGTACTAAATGGAAAAATATGATATTTCAACAAAATAAGAAAAATTTGGACATCTTCATCCTGTTCAAAAGTTTTCACCCCCCGGCTCTTAATGCATCGTGTTTCCTTCAGGAACATCAGTGAATGTTTGAACCTTTTTTAATTGTTGTGTTTGAGTCCCTCAATCATCCTCAGCGTGAAAAGGTGGATCTCAAAATCATACAGTTACTGCTGGAAAGGGTTCAAATATACAAAAGATGCTGGAAAACTGAAGATTCTGCAGGACCTGGAGGATTTTTCTGAAGAACAGTGCTCAGTTTAACTGTTCAGAACAAACAAGGGACTCGTGAACAACCATCACAAAACAAAAAAAACAGTCGTAGATCATCCAGGTAACCACACGCAGTATTAAGAACCAAGGGTTCCCAAACTTTTGAATGGGGTTATTTTGATAATTTCAGCTATTTTATTGTCTTTTGGACTATATGTAAACATCTTTTATGGAAAATATCTTACTCGGGACAGTACTAAATAAAAAATAACATGCATTTTGTATGATCTCTCTTATTTTGGTAAAATTATCCACATTTTCACAGATTCTGCAAGGGGTTCCCAAACTTTCGCATGCCACTGTAACAGCAATGATTATATGTTGCAATCAAACTTATAGCATTTATACTCTTTAGATATCTTTTAATCAAATTTGTTAGTTAATTTCATAAAAATATATTGGAACTGCTAAATATTTACATTGAGCCTAATTTGAGCCATGTGAGACATTAGCATAAATGTTAATTTAGATAAATATGAATATACTTTGACACTGGACACATTAAATATTGTTTTCTGGTGCGCTATTTTTAAATATTAAATGAATCTTTTCAGTTTCTGTACATACAAACTTGTAAGATGATCCAATTACTTTATTACAGTGCAAGACTGATATGGACATATTATTGTGTTGTAGTTATTTGCGTGTAGAGGTTCATAAAGATAGGTGTCAGTTTGTTTTGTTTTATTATTGATCATAGTCAAACATAGCCTGTGGTAACTCTGTGGTACTTAAAATTTATTTGCCACATCCAGGATTTATAGACGTGCAATACATAGCACATTGTTGGGCAGATGTTTCGGCTATGTAATGAGATATTTTTCAAAACAATTGCAATGGCAGGACATGGAAGCTGTTACCCAATCACTGCATTGGACGTGTACATCCAAGCCTCGCTTTATATTTGGCAGAATTTAAATTATATTATTTTTCTACATTTCTGTACAGATATGTTTTGTATGTTAATAAAGGGAGCTGAATGAAAAAAAATATGGATAGAAATATTAACAATAGAAAGACAAAACAGAAATGCATAGAATGTGTGAATTAGCACATATGTGAGTGCAGTGTTACTGAATGAGATTTTAAACTGACGTGATCTTTGTGTCGACGCCCTTTTGATATAGTAATATGATGATTTACAAAGAGACAACAATTTGGATTTGTAAGGTTCTGGTCTCTTCTGCTTCAATTTCCTAAATGTGTAAACTAGTAAAAAAAAAAAACCTTTGAAACTGATTTATTGTTGATTTTAGGAAATCTGCTTCTTCTGTGGTGGCTTCTGCCGCTTCTGTGAGAAATCACTCTCGAAGTCTTGAGGTTTTGATACCAGAAGATTTTATTATCAGAGATAACGAAGCTGAGAATCTTTAATGTCTGTGTCTGCACACTCTTTATAGTTTTTCGTCAAGGTGTGTTCAATACATCTCATACATGGGGCCAGTTTTACTAAACAGGGCAAATTAGCGCGAGAGCGCAATTCTAAAACAACGCCGATGGGAGGGGAAATTTCTGTGGGCGGAGGACAAAATATGAAGGTTTGTTAGAAGCTTTGATAGCCCTGCTATTGTGTGACTCCTAGTCGAGGGTTCCAAGTCGTCTTTTATTTCCTGAAGCAAATAAAAAACAACATGGCTTGGCAAACGATATGTTCGGATAATGTGTTTTTTCCAAATAAATTAGTACGTGTGGAAAAATCCTCTCTCTTTTACCACACGCTCTCTATTCTCTGTGGTGTCTTCTCCTAGCTACAATAATTGCAGCTATTTCAAGCGAAAAATAGTTTGACATGTTTTTATGGGGGGGCGTTGAATAATAGTGCAAATATCAGTAATTTGACGAGTGTAAACGTTAGTAAATCACATTGAATGATTCATTTAAATACTCTCCTCCCATACATTTAGCATCTGAAAGGGAATCTCCTACAAATGCATATTCAATAAGGTCAAGCGCAAACATAACTGTGTCCATGCCTTTTCAGCGCTCATTCACCACTCGTCTTAAAACCCGTAAAAACCTGACCGTACCATTTTAACACCAAAAGAGCATTATTATTATTGGCCCATAGTCTTTATTGTTTATCTTTTTTTATGCCTCCAGTCTGTTTTTAGGAAGTAGACAGGAGGCCTCAATTTTAAGTGAAACGAGGAGGCCCCATCATATATTTTGTCTAATGTCCAAACAGGATGTGCAGCTTCAATGTATTTTTATAATGTCAGCACATTCTCTAACAGGCCTCTATACACACAGGCAAATACATGATTATAATAGTAGAATAACTTCATACATAAATGGCTATATTCACATTGATTATATTTGATTAATTCATATTTTGATGAATTAAATATATTCTACACTTCCAGATATAAATTCTGAAGCTCCTCCCACAAATCCTGCCGAATGAAACGCATTGAAGATACTGAAGAACAAAGGTTGGTGTTTAATCTTGATTCTTCATTGATTGATTCTTCAATAGTTCTCTCTATAGAAACACGGGATTTGTGCCAATATTTGTTTTTATAGTTTCAGGGAAATATAATTAAAAACACATCAAAATGATCAACATTTAATATCGCAATTGTCTACTGTCCATGGTCACATCATGATTCACTTTTATAGGTTTTTTTTTTTTCATATCTCTACTTTTATTTCAGAGTTGATTGAAGAAAGTGAGAATGGAGAATTTTAGTGAAGGTGAGGAGAAAATTCATGTTAAAACTGGAGAAAAATATTTGAGTTGCTCTCAAACCAAACAGAAAGATTTAAAGAAAAAAGCCAAGAAATCTTTCACCTGCACTCAGTGTGGAAAGAGTTTGACCAGCAAATATAATCTTTGCCTTCACATGAGAGTTCACACGGGAGAGAAACCATACACATGTGATCAGTGCGGCAAAACATTTTTGAGTGCTTCAGCCCTGAAGAAACACCTAAAAGTTAATTCAAAAGAGAAACCACATTCATGTTATTTGTGTGAAAAGAGTTTTTCATGTTTGCAATATTTGAAAGTACATCAGAAAATACATACTGGTGTGAGAGAGTACATGTGCTTTGAGTGTGAAAAGACTTTTATTTCATCAATGTGTTTAAAACAGCATGAGAGGATTCACACTGGAGAAAAACCAAACAAGTATTCACACTGTGACAAGAGATTCAGTCATTCAGGAGCTCTGATAAAACATGAGAGGATCCACACTAGAGAGAAACAGTACAACAGTGTTAATTTCATTGATGAATAATTTTCATCATGATTTTCATGATCCTGTCATGATGACAGGAACAAGACGATAACGAATAAAAACTCTGACAAAGACAAAAATCTATTGGAATTGTCTCATTTTGGACAGAGATCATCCAATCAGAATGAATCTCCTGCGTGGAAAGGAGGTGAGATGCACACATTTGAACTGTAATCCTCTGATCATAAGTTTGCATACACTTGCTGCATAAAATGTAAAAAAATTATCAGTGCCTGGGAGTTAAGAAAGAGCACACCTATGGATAAATTTGAAAAGTGTGATGACGCGAAAGAGTGCTTAATTTGATCCGGTTTTCTGATATTGTGTAATTTAGCAGTAAAATATAGAAATGTTATTATCTTACTAAAAAGAGAATGTAAATCATGGAAGCAATCAATATATTGGATAATGTGTTAAATTAGTCTAAAGCTGAATATCTGAATATAGACTGAGTTCACATGAGCAGTGCTGGAAAATTCCAGGGCAGAATGTCAAGTGAGGACATCAAGATGAAATCACCTCCAACCAATGGGAGGCCCTATATTTTAAAAAGGGCAGCTTCAGCAATATTCCACCATTAGATAAAGGATTGCGAGGGCTACAAAATAATGGTGGCGAACCAATCAGGCATGACAAACAAGCATGAGAAAGTACCAACTTTGTTACATTGTTAAAAGTAGAAAGTCTATAAGACATGGAGTCTGAACAAACAAAGAGAGGCAGTGAATGTGGCTTTGTTATTCTGTATAATAAAGTCTTCCTTTGGCACCTGAAACTCTGCTGTTTTGAGCTTCCCTGACTGCACTGACTGAGACCCAGACAAGCAACAACCTCTCTGGGCCACGACACTGAGCGCACACAGCCAAATCCTGCACAAAAGCACCTCTCAAATAGCAGACGATTACTGAATTAATTTCTCTCTCACATCTTACCGGAGAAATACACACAGAATGATCTCAAATTGTCTGTTTTGATGAGTATTCAGGTAAACAAACCCGGTTACATCTTAAGTGAATGTAAACTGTTGGGATAATATTGGATGTGTGTACCAGTATATTGAATCCATGCATTCAGTTTTAAAGGGATAGCAGACTAATTTAGTTGCGGTTGTCTGTGACCTTATTGTTAATGAATCTACAAAAGAAAGAGAGAAAACCACTCACTGCTCTTGAATGAATCACTTTAGTAGCCCTAATAAGGATTAATCTAATTTTAATGTAAATAAATAAATGCCTGCTTGAAAGAATGAAGGATGTTGTATGCAAGTTGTTATAAAGAATGCATATTATCTAGCCATTGGTATTTCAAAAGAGGACCATGTTCTTGTTTTTTAATGAGAAGATGGTTTATTTAATTTTGAGATAAAGACATGTCAAAGCAGTTAAAAACAGTTTTAGGAAAAACTAAAACAAAAAAGCATTGACATGTTAGTTAAACAATGCGGTAGTTTTTTCTTTCTATCATTAGAATTGAAAAAGAAGAAGAAGTGAGCGCGCTCGTTTATCTATAACAAAAGAGCATCGGACTGATTAAAACAATAATATATATTTATCAAAATCTATGTCGCGGTTTTTAAAAAGTTTGAGTTTATAACAGATACGAAGTTAAAAGAAAATAGAATTGTTTTTATCTTACCATGATGTGGAATAAAAATATCAGACCGTTAAAACAATAGTATAAGATACAATTTAAAAGCTAACGTTTGTCCCAACTTAGAAAATTAAAAGACTATTTTACGCAGCGTCCGTGAGATAACCTCTCGCTCCTGTGTCAGACTCAGAATGAGTTTACGACCGCTGTCAGGTCACGCCTACACCTAACGCTGTAAGGAGAGACCGACACGAAGGTTTAATTGTTAAAAACAAAGCAAGGTTTTTAAGTTATTTTTAATAAACCTTTAGCGTTTCTCAATTAATGAAACCGTTCAGTATTCATCTTAAAGCTTTTCACTTTAAAGGTTACACAAGTTTCCTTCTAAACATTCACCTCTAGGACACAGGAAAAATGTTGTTTGTTTTGTCTTATTTTATTTAAGTGCCATAATTCCTTTAATAGGCTTTTGATTTTTGTCAAGCTTAAGACTTCTAGGCCCGGTTTCACAGACAGGGCTTAGACTAAGCCAGGATTAGGCCATAGTTCAATTAGGACATTTAAGTAATTTTATAAACATGCTTAGAAAAAAACATTACTGGTGTGCATCTTGAGACAAAACAAAGGCACTGATATATTTTAAGATCAGTCAGTGCAAGTTTATTTCAGTTGAAACCGCTCAGACTTACATTTTAGTCTAGGATTAGGCTTAAGCCTTGTCTGTGAAACCAGGGGATAGTGTGCTACGTCAGTTAAAACGTACCTATGCGCACGTAAACTGAAATGAAAGCGAATGTTTTAGTTAATTACCCGTAATTTAGACGGGGTAAACTTTTCTACAACATCTTACGAAATGTAAATATTTGTCTCATGCTTCGCAATGAAACGAGAGAAGTTTTGAAGATGGCGCGCAGAATCCTTGACGCTGTGCTATAGGCTACCCTATCAGTTGGACGCGCAAATATCAGAATGAAAAGTGGTAAGAGAGGATTACACTTTGATTTTCTCGCCGTAACACTTGCGGTGTGTTATCTAGCAATTGAAACAGACGTGCTTAATTAAACCTCTAAAGTTTTACAACATGCACCTGCGAGCGCGCCAGGTCTTCTGGTGATTCACTGATCAAAGCATCTCTATGGCATCTATTTTATGAGGTGCACCTGCGCGTGTGGACTCTGTCGAAGCTTTAGACAAAAGTTCGCTGACCGGTCAAAGGATGTGTGTCCTATTGAACCTTGTTATGAACCTATCTGGTGAAGTTAGGTATAGTTGAGAATTGAGTGTTTATATACCTAGTTTTGTTATTTCTTTTTTTCACTCATATATTTTTCAACCGTCAACACAAACACACACACTCAACACATCTACACATAAACAACCATACAGTTAAATATTTAGCAATCAGACGTCTTAAGGTGTACAAGATCCTCTCTCAAACTGTGCCTATTAATTTTGTCCCTAAAATCGACAGAATACTAAGAATCTGTGCAGCACTCCTAAATCTGCGAGGAGAGCTTATTTCTAGAACATAGACACCATATTTTACACAATCAGCTTGAGCTTAAATGTTCAATTCTCTCTTTAGAAACTGTATAAACCAATACACAACTTTTACTTGCACTGATATACCAACACTTTTTCTTTTAGTTGTTGTTTCATAGACAGCTATTTTCTTTCTGCTGTGTAAATTTGTTTAAATTCTTAATATTTTTTAATCTCGTAATATATATCTCTATGCAAAAGAGAGAAGTGTGTGTACTTTCACAGTATAGTATTGCTATTTTTATTTAATGAAATGTTCTGAATACCACTGTTAACCAAATGTGCAGATGACACATTAATTTATTCTTATAAATAAACTCAAAAGCCAATGACTAAGTGTGTAATGTTTTTATTCAGTGTGTATTTTTTTATTTTAATTGTGGTTTGTTTCCTCATACAACTGTAACCATGCCTTTATAAGTATTGATTATTAATAATATTATTATAATATTGAGAACAGTGTAAACATTCCCCCAACTACGCATTAAACATCTGCAGGTATTGATCTCAAGGAGTTGTGCTGAGTCAAGGGTCCCATCTGGGCTGGCTCCCAACCAAGGGTCAGGGTGCACGACCAGGCCTCTCTTCTCCACAGTATGCCCTCTGCTTTCCATGAGTGTGATGACGTTTATCTCATTTTCTTTGCCATGCAGTGTTGCTGTATTGCCGGTGAATGTTGGGTACAGATGCTGATTTAGAAATTTTTGAGGATCTGTGGTGTTTCGTTTTGGGACCCGTTTTGCTGTGCTGGCTGTTAGACGAAGCTTTCTAGCATCATGCCATGACTGTGAAGCACTTTGCATCCTGGTTTCTTCCATCAGTGTAGCTGCTTGTGTAGGGGACACTTTAATGTAGGCCTCATAAAAATGTGTGCATTTTGGACATGTTAGTGTTGTGCTGTGTTCAGTATGACAGAGTGTATTACTGTGGGTTGGATCATGTTTGCTGTGGCCTGCCTTGTTGCTGTCTACATCTGCTCTATAACTTAACTGAATAAGACCATTTGTCCGAAGCTGAAACAGTGGGGCCATCACTGATGAATTACTGTGGGCTATGAACTCTCTGTGGTTCTTAAAAAGTTGGGGAGGCATTGTTGATTCTTGCATTGTTGATGTACCTGGATAAATGTGGTATGGCCTGTGATGGTTCAAATTAATGTTCTTCACCTTCCTCATTCCTACATTCTTCTTCGCACCTGAATTCCACTTCCTTTGCACATCAGTGCATGCCATCCCTGTCTTTCCCTGCCTGACTGCATTTTCAACCTAAATTGAATTCAATTTTATTATCCAACAATATTAAAATAAATATTTTAAGTCAAGGCTACTGTGAACATATACATATACAGAACATGAATGACACACAGTAAACATTTCAGTTTAGTACATTTATTAATTAATTAAAAATATACAATCATACATTTTGTGCCCTTAATTGTCCTAACTTTACTGACCTTCCACAAAAGTGCTGCTGCATGACTACAAGAGCGTCCTGGCCCTGCAATACATGAACAACCCGCTGTCTGTACTTCACCTGTCACTGAAACTAGCACCCAAGCCTTATGATGTGTTACGTGCAGGCTCTGGCTCGGCTCAATGTCAGCTTTTAGATACGCAAGGTCGTTTCCGACGTCCTTAAACAACACTCGACCGACTTTATCACTGTGTAGATATTGATATGCCTCTGAGCTTTTCAGATTGCTCATCGCCTTACCATCACAGGCTACTGAATCTACAAAATAGCTAAAAATGTTACCATACGTGATACGAGGCCACTTCTTCACGTCATCCTCCCTACCATCTACCGCGGATGGTAAAGGTACTGTTATATCACCCCTTTTAATTTAGTTGAGCTTGTGTTCCCACATCATTAAGTTTGGATCACTAAATCTTGAACGACGGTCAACTAATGAATGAATGAGTGTCAACTCCCCGCTTGTTTACTTCGAAACGGAAGTCATGCCCACTTTTGACGCAATGCCTCATGGGACGTAGGAAACTTGTGGATATTAACGAATGTTTCATGAACAAGGCCCATTGAACTTAACTGGGCTCCTTGAATTTAAATGACATTCAACTTATTTTAAAAAAATCAAGTTTTGCTTAAATAAAAAAAAAGAGGTAGACATATATAAATGCTAAGATGTGTAAACTAGTATAAAAATAAACTCAGTAACTGATATTAGGCTTGTTTGACATGCATCAGCGCTGTGCAGACTGAGCGGTGTATGACATCAAAGTACCACGAGAAAGCACAAGGATTAGTCTTTTCTCCAGTCGCTTTCGTGGAACTTTGATTTCATAAGCATGTCCAACAAGATCAGCTCCTCCCACTGCAGTCACATGGTCAGTGAAGCTCCTCCCACTGCAGTCACATGGTCAGTGAAGCTCCTCCCACTGCAGTCACATGGTCAGTGAAGCTCCTCCCACTGCAGTCACATGGTCAGTGAAGCTCCTCCCTCTGCAGTCACATGGTCAGTGAAGCTCCTCCCTCTGCAATTCACCAATAAATGCTGGAATATTTCCATCGGTTCACAAGTGAAGACGAGCATCAAATCATCAGAAAGAACTGAAAATTTATTAAAGAGGACAGAAAGAAGATGAGAGATCAGGAACCCTGCAGAATCAAACACACTGAAGATACCAAAGAACAAACAGGTTGGTTTTTATTGATTTGAAGAACATTCATGTTAGAAAGCTTCAAGTTTTAGATTTTTTTTTTAATCAATAAACTGTGAAAAGTAAATGAACTTTCCAGAATGGCAAGCATAGCTTAAGTAAAACCTGATACAGTTGTATTACTAAAGTTAATTTATAATTATAGAGATTATTCTTCTTATACAATAACTTTGATAACAGTGTTGATGAATGCAGTCGGCAGCACTGTACAGTTTATGGATTGAGATGATTTTTTCTCTGACATCATGCTGTAGAAAAAGCCCAGATGATGTCATTTCCTGAGTGTCACCGTTTTAAGAAACGCTTTGTTTTCTAAAAGGAAGAAAATCCTGTCAGAAGTAACAGCATTGAGTGAAACATATAGAACCGTTTTCTTGTTTTTCGGTTTTTAATATTAAAGATACCCTGGTTGCATATCATTATATATCAACATTTTTTCTCAGAAATACTAAAAGAACAATATTTATTATTTGTTTTTTAATAAACCTTGAGAAAATTTTATCGGGAAACCTGTATCGTGAATCGAGTGAATCGTTACATCCCTAATCAATAATATTGAAAAGTCGGTGTCCCCAACTAAGCCAGAGGCATCTGTGTGACTGGCCCTTAATAATTACAAAGTTTTTAGTAAAATAATATCAGTCTATCTTTTGTCAAAATATGTCTGTATTGAATATATTAATGTTATCATGTTAGATAATCATGTCATCAATCAAATATATACAGAAACATGGGATTTGTGCCTATAAAGTTTTAAAAATAGTAATTTAAGATCAGTGCACTTACTTCCAAGGTTCAGGGAAGTATAATTAATTTTAAAGAGGCATCAAACTAATCATAATATTTTATAGCAGTTGTCTACTTTGTTACATCGGGGTTCACTTACATGTCCTTTCACTTCATATTTTTCTCTTTTAACTATTTTGATGATTTTTTTAAATTTAATTTCAGAGCTGATGGAAGGGAACTGAGTGAAGTGGAGGAGATGCATCATGACAAACCTGGAGAAATTTTTGGGAGTTGCTCAAAGACTAAAAAGACACTTTTAAAGAAAAGAAGAGCCAAGAAGACTTTCACCTGCACTCAGTGTGGAAAGAGTTTCCCGTACAAAAAAACATCTTGAGATTCACATGAGAGTTCATACTGGAGAGAAACCGTTCACATGTGATCAGTGCGGGACGAGTTTGACAACCAAACATAGTCTTGAGTGTCATATGAGGATCCACACCGGAGAGAAACCGTTCAGATGTGATCAATGCGGGAAGAGTTTCTCAGAGAAACGCAGTGTTGAGATTCATGTAAGAGCTCATACTGGAGAGAAACCGTTCATGTGTGATCAGTGTGAAAAGAGGTTCTCAAGCAAACAAAATCTTGTGCTTCACATGAGAGTTCACACTGGAGAGAAACCATTCACATGTGATCAATGCGGGAAGAGTTTCACACAAAGACCATCACAAGAGGATCCACACTGGAGAAAAGCCATATGCATGTGATCAATGTGGAAAGAGTTTCCCATTCAAACATAATCTTGATGTTCACATGACAGTTCACACTGGAGAGAAACCATTCACATGCGATCAGTGCGGGAAGAGTTTCAAACAAAGACCACATCTTAAGGGACACATGAGGATACACAATGGAGAAAAGCCGTTCACATGTGATCAGTGTGGACAGAGATTCACACGCGAACAAAGTCGTAAGATTCACATGAGAATCCACACCGGAGAGAAACCGCATGTGTGCCACCAATGTGGGAAGGGTTTCACCCGATCAGAACACCTTAAATCACACATGAAAATCCACACGGGAGAGAAGCCGTTCACATGTGATCAGTGCGGGAAGAGATTCTCAAGCAAGCATAGTCTTGAGGTTCACATTAGAGGTCACACTGGAGAGAAGCCGTTCGCGTGTGATCAGTGTGACAAAACATTTCTTAGGGCATCAGTCCTGAAGACACACCTGACAGTTCATACGAAGGAGAAGCCACATTCATGTTCTGTATGTGGAAAGAGATGTTCACTGCTGCAGTATTTATATAAACATGAGAAAATTCATATTGGTATAGGAGCTCATATGTGCTTCACAGCGAACGGTTTAAAACGGCACCAGAGGATCCACACTGGAGAGAAACCTTATAAGTGTTCACACTGTGACAAGAGATTCAATCAGTCAGCAAATCTGAAAACACATGAGACGATCCACACTGGAGAGAAACCGCACACATGTGATCAGTGCAGGAAGAGTTTCCCTTTTAAAAGTCACCTGAAGATACACATGAAGATCCATGCAGTGGAGAAACCAGATCACCGCAGTCTGAAATCACGGTATGAAGTTCATCTTTATGTGTTTAACTCTCTTCTGTGTGAGTTAGTTTTCCCAACAGCAGTCCTGAGCAGCAGGCCATTTCATGGCATGAATATTCACAGATGAATAAAAAATATAAATCTGTAAGTCTTAATAATGATATACTTTCTCATAATAATAACTTATGTCATAATATTCAGAAAATACATCTCATAATGAGATTTATTGTAATGACAATTTTTTTAACAATGAGATACTTTTGAATAACATCTCATAATAATGATATACTTTCTTGAAATAATAAGATAATTTCTCAAAATAATGATTTAATATCTCACAATAAAGAGATACATTCCCATAATAGCGATTTAACATCTCGTAATGAGATACATTTATTAATGAGAAACTGATTGAACTAAATGCACACATGCAGACTGTAGACGAGGGCATGAAGGCATGTTAGAGACATCTGCTGGTCAAAGCTATTGAATCTATTGTTCAAGAATGAATTTGTGTTTCCTTCAGTCCAACATGCATTAGTTTGATGTTGGGTGTGAAAGGACCGACTGTCAGCAAGTTTCCTCACACTTTTGCATAGCTTAGATGTGCTATTGAACTCATCAGTGATCTTGACTTTGGGATTTTCATCAGTTTTCATTTAAAGTTTGTCTCTTATTTGAATTCTCACATGGTTTTTTGTTTCTTTTAGACCTGATAGACGTGAAGAAGAACGGAAAAACATGAGCAAAAAAAATCTGTCAACTACCCTCAATGTAAAAAAGAAGAAGATTGAGATGTAAATGAAGGCTTCACATGAGAGTTCACACTGAGAAGAAGCTGCTCAGACTTTCACTCTGAAATCACATCTGCCTTCTCATTCTGAAGAAATACCATTGAACTGTGATCAGTGCCGGAGCTTCACCTGAAACACCTGAAGATTCATAAAAAGATGATTAACTCGTAATATTACAGCAGAAAAGACACGGCGGTGTGTGTTTAAGTGCAGGAAGTCCTTTACTACAGATGATGAACTGAAAGAGCACAGAACATTCACGCTGGAAAAAAGCTTTCAAGACATAGTTCAGGGAGCTGAGGAGGAGGAGGCCAAAACACTTTTAACAGAGACATGATATCATGAATCTGATATTCATTTTTTTACTTTGTGAATGTTTTTCCATAAGAACATTATTTTCTGTTCAATAAACTTGTCAATATAATTTGAATTCTATTTTTTTTCTTATATTTTCCTAATGATTTGTTTATATACTACAAACAATTTTCCCCCCATTTTTTCACAGAATAATTTGTATACTGTAATAAATTCTATGTCAATTAGTACTGCATTATTCATATACTTTATTTATTACCTGGAGATGACTTGAAAAACACACATAGACCATTGTCACAATCGTGTGTTCAATGTCTTCATGTCCAAACGTTTCTGCTTTTTATTCCGCTTAACCATTGTGCGTCAATTAAAAAAAGTTACACATAAGTGGACAAAAATGTCTGTGTCAAAAAACTGTCATAAAAATGGGACGTTTGGGAACACAGAGATAAGTTTCGTCTCATTTAAAGAAAACCTATGGCAGACTATTGTTGAAGTAAAAAAAGTTTAAAAAGTAAAACAAAACAAAAAAGTTATAGAGGTTTAAGTTCATGAAAATAATTTATAAACATTTTATATAAAATATATATTTTATGAAACATATTGAACTCTTAACCTGGTAGAAAATCAAAGCCATAAATCTAAACAAGTTGTGTTCCAAATTTGAGGTTGATATCTCAAAAAATGAGCTTTCAGTAAGATTTTGCTTGAGCGCAGTACCACATTTTCTCCATTAGATGCCAGCAAAACTCTGCTGGTGCACACATTGGTTGGATTTGTGATTTGCAGTAGTTTTTCTCTCAAATATTACAAGCACATACACACCATATAGCTGCATTATTTATCCAATTGGCTCTATAACATGCAGAAACAGAAAACAGGAATAAAGCGAGTATTTGCTTTATAGACCAAACCTGAAAAAATGGCACCATCTGGTAAAATACTAGTAAAAAATTAAATTTTAAAGCCTTGCCAACAGAATGTAAGCCTGTTAACAAAAGTTGCATCATTTTACAGTTAAACGGCACGGTGATGAAATAAAACATCCGGTCATGCACAGACTGTCTTGTCTTTTTGAAATTAAATCTATATTTATTCACAACGGCCTTCGGAAACCTCTATGTGAATACACTTGCATGAAAAAGGTGCGGGAGATGAATTTACATGTTATTAAAAGTGGAGGGACAAGTACCCCGTATATTCTATGCCCATGTTCGACATATACACTATTCATCAGTGTCTTGGCAAATCTACACAATCATTATAAACTGACAGTGATTAACCTAATTGTTTTGTCTCTATACATAAAGAGACATTTGCATGGATGGCCAAATATCAGGTATTGTCTGATATTGTAAATGTGGCCTGTTCTTGATTTCAGCAGTTTATAGAAAGTTGTTGATATCTGAAACCCATTTCTAAATATGAGAATGACCTAATTAAACGTGGTAAATTGCATTTTACAGATACCAGGAATTATCATTTTTACTAGTAAAAATTATTGCTATCAAAAATTGTATTTTACTAATAAGTAGATAACTGATATGTGTACATTTCTTTTTTTTTTAGCTAATTAAATTCATATTTTGTTATGTAACACTTTGAGAGTGTATGGTAAGTTTTGTTTCATTTTTTCCATGTTAGACTGAAAGTGCTGTTAAAGTGAACTGACTTTCATACAGGCTTATCAATCTGTTCATGTGTAATAAATCTGTACAGTATCAGGTACTCATTAGCTCATGTGTGTCATTGGTCAGTGTTTGAACATGTTTATTGAGTGCAGGCGCCTCCTCTAAGAGTTACAGAAAGAACAGCTAACTGACTGCAGAAGGAGCATTTTAAGTGAAAGTAAAGCGAAAAGCTATTGCTGCTGTTTTCTCCATTTTTCTGTGGACTAAATCCTCAACATGTTTCATTTAAAGAGTGTGCTTTATTAATGCTTTGTGCTGTTTTTGTTTTCTAAGAAGGGTTATTCTTGCAATCTTTCTGGAGTCATTTTCACTAACGATTGATCTTCGACCTTCGACTAAAGTTTGACCTTCCACACCTACAAGCAGGGTTCCCACTCTAAGTCAAATGTCAAATTGCCTGACTTTCACTAATTTCCATGACCTATAATGAATGGAAAAACAGGCCGCTGTTGTGCTGAGCCTTTTTGTTGTTGCTTTTTTACCATTAAGTAAAAAAGCAAAAAATGGTTTTTACCTGAGGTAAAACCATTAAGTTTTACCTCAGGGGGTGCTCACCCTGCAGTCTGTGTGGGTCCTAACGCCCCGGTATAGTGACGGGGACACTATACTGTGAAAAGCACCGTCTTTCGGATGAGACGTTAAACCGAGGTCCTGACTCTCTGTGGTCATTAAAAATCCCATGGCACTTCTCGTAAAGAGTAGGGGTGTAACCCCGGTGTCCTGGCCAAATTCCCTCTACTGGCCTTTGTCTATCATGGCCTCCTAATAATCCCCATACACTTGATTGGCTCTATCTCTCTCTCTGCTCTCCACCTGTATCTGGTGTGTGGTGAGCGCACTGGCGCCGTTGTCCTGTGGCTGCCGTCGCATCATCCAAGTGGATGCTGCACACTGGTGGTGGTTGAGGAGAGACCCCCCCCCCCACATGATTGTAAAGCGCTTTGGGTGTACAGCAATACACAATAAATGCGCTATATAAATGCATCATTCATTCATTCATTCATTAAATGCTCTTTGATATTTTTTACACTTTTTCTTTTTTTATTTAAACTCAGTCTTTAAAGAGGTCATTTTGTAGCCAAAGCTACAGTGGCCGAGAGAGCTCAACGCGCTGCAACTTCAGAAAACACATGCAAATAGAAAAAGCACCAGAAAATCAAGAAAACACCTTCATCAGTTTGACAGCAGGTGGTGCAAATGCTCACAACACAAACAAATAAAGAAACACTGCAAATGCTCACAATACAACCAAATAAATTTTATATGCAGTGCGTTTCTTTGTTTGGTTGTGTTGTGAGCATTTGCAGCGTGTGTGTTGTCAAATTGACGAAAGTTGTTTTCTTAATTTGCAGGCGTTTGTTTTCTATTTGCAGTGCGTTTCTTTCTTTTTTTTGGTTGTGAGCATTTGCAGCGTGTGCGTTGTAAAATTGAGGAAGTTGTTTTCTTAATTTGCAGGTGTTTTTTCTATTTGCAATGCGTTGAGATCTCTCGGTCACCGTACAAAGCTCCCAAAAATGTTAATTTTCTGGCATATTTGCCTTTGTTAACTGGTACAGCCTGGTGGCCTGGTGACTGCATTTGACATCGTGATAGCCAGTTGACGAGCGGGAAGGGAATAAGATGGCGCTGGAAAAAATAGCCCAGGGCTCAATGCTAAGGATTTTTTCAGTGGTTAAAATTATTACTTGCCCTGTTAATATTTTCACTAGCCTTGCCACAAAAAAAATAAATAAATAAAATAGTTGCTTTTATCAACTTTGATTTTTGTATTCTAATAAATAAACTTATGACAGCAATATTTTAGATACCAATTTTTTTTTACAAATCTCGATTTCAATGTTAATACCACAGCAAAAAAAAAGTATATATATAAGTTCAGTATCTAATATAAAGTTCAAACATCATTAAAGATAAATAATAACAAATTGCAAGTAATACCTAAATTAAATATATAGCACAAAGATAGAAATTAAATTTTGCTTAAGTTTTTATGTTTGTAGGTGTTCAGGTACAGAAATTGAATAATTACTTATAAAATAACATTTGCATATTCTTCACTCTGTGTTGCACCATCATTTTGCATTGCCATTTGAAATTAGTGGCAAGGCAACCACTGCATTTTAATCATGAATCAATAATAAAAAAAGCAATGTTTTTTGCAGTGGTTTTTTGAGTTTTGCAGCTCAGAAATCAATTTCATTTGTTGGGTTATCGTTTGAGCAGCAGAAAGAGCTTATTAAAATGCAACAATTGCATGAAAAGGAGATGCGCGATTGTGAGATAGAATTGGAAAAATGTAAATTGGATGATGTGATGAAACAGCGAGAAATGGAATTTGAAAAAATGAGAAATGAGCAAAAATTAGCAGTAGAGCGACAGAATCAAGAGTTTCAATTAAAGTTTGAGAGCTTGAGAGTTCGAGGTGAGGGGAGCTCATCTGGTGATCACGCAGACTATTCTTTTGATTTAATTAGTAGTCGGAAATTGTTGCCTGCCTTTTAATGAGAGAGATCCGGATGTTTTCTTTTCATTATTTGAAAGCATAGCAGACGAACGGGGATGGCCTGAGACCGACCGTACAGTTATGCTTTAATCTGTTTTAGTGGGCAAAGCTCAGGAAGCGTATACTGCTCTTTCAGTAGAGGAAAGAAAGACGTATGAAAATGTAAAATCTGCTGTGTTAAAAGCTTTTGAGTTAGTCCCAGAAGCTTATCGCCAACGTTTTCGTACTTGGAGGCAAACACATGTGGAGGTTACACGAGAGTTAAGTAATCATTTTGATCGCTGGTGTATGACATCTAAGGTACAGACATTTGGTGAGTTACGGGAAATGATGATTATTGAACAGTTGAAAAACATCGTTCCTGATCAAACTGCAGTATATATTAATGAAAATAAACCTTGCATTGCCACTGAGGCTGCATCATTAGCAGATGATTTTGTTCTGATTCATAAGAATCGATTTAATTATGGGAGTTGCGGTAATGGACATTCTTATCTTAAACTGTTAACCTTCAACCCCATTTGTGGCCTCGCAGGTGAAAATAACCTACCTGAATTAAAATGGTAACAGTTTGTGACAAAGTGTGCTTACACAAACAAATTAGGTATCTTTTGAAAGAAGAGACTCTGGGCTTTACTATCTATCATCCAGAGTTGATAATGCTCAAAAAGATAAAAAGTTATAGACACTGACGTGCCTTGAAAAATATTTTTCCACACTGAATGTTTTTTTATTTCATATACAAATACATGAAATAAGTCCTGGAGCAATCCAGAAAAGTAATGGATCGAAAGCCACATGTCTCATGTGTTCATATTTCAAATTTGAAGAAGATACCATGAAAAATGAGATTCCTGCAATATTTTTTCTGAAACTATTTATGGTCCCCCCCACCCCCCTGTTTGAGGAAAAATAACCACCAAATGGATTACAGAATTATACAAACTATTTTAGTCATTATACATGTTCCTGCATAGTTTTTCAATTATAAAATAATAGACAGATTTATTTGAGCACTAAAAAATACAAAAATAATTATTTGAGTAATAAAAAAGGAAAAAAAATAGAAAAAAATGCTTTGTATATAGTATGTATACTGAAGTATTCTTCGTTATTCGTTATTACAATGATAAATATCACTGCCAGACGTGAAGTGATATTGCCAGACATGGTCATAGAGTCAGTAAACACACGCTGATGTGCTTCCATTCAGATTATAATCAAACAGATGGGCCATATAATCAATAATAGCTGATCAATGAATCACAATGATAGCCGTCATAGAGTCGCTAATAAACACGCTGATGTGCGTCCATACAGATTATAATCATGCAGACACGGCCACATTCCCCACACAATACACACACACACACATATAAAAAATGTAGAAGAAAAAAAAACAGTTTTTTATGGATAAAGCAGATCGCTAAGTTACGCCCCGCTCAGATGACAGCGTGCGTCACAGAAGCGTCACTGCCGGCTGGAGGGAGCGCCAAATTCAAATAATCTATATTCCGCTTTTCTGAGACTTTTTTTTCCGTAGACGGTCTCATTATATTTGTAAGACCGTATTCTACAACATCGTTTTGTTTTTTTACCACCAAGACGCTGTTTTTGAGCGTAATTTATTCCATAACGGACGCGAACAATAACTCTCTGAAGAAATGAAACGTAAACAAAGGAATATTCATCCTTATTACAACGTTATTGTTTCGCTGGACTAAAAGTGCTCGCTGGGATGTTTTTCTGTGGACCCTTACCTCTCTAACTAAACTGGGATTTCAGCAGTGGACGCGTTTGTGGCTCGTTATTACAATGATAAAGGTACGTACGGCTTTTTTACTCTGCGTGTTTGGATGTGTACTGCTTACACAAATGTAGCAAATTTGTGCCACTCATTCCTTATAAGCTTTCCATCGAAAAACAGCGATCTGTCGTCGATGCTTGAGGCTTAGACCCTCAGAATGATATAAAGTTTGTCAAGATTAACTTTGTCCCGTTTCATTTATTCTATTAGAAAACAATGACACATGCAAACAAAGATCGTTCAGTGCGAGGTCGCTCTGGTGCAGGCTAACAGGTTAAACTGTCACAACAACGTAATCGAGGTTCACCTTCTCGGAGGGTGATATCCGATTCTATGTGTCGCTACTGTTTGAAAGTCGGACATTGGAAGAATGAATGTCCTGTACTTAAAAGCAAACAGGGACGGGGCAAGAATAAAAATTCTGCGTCTGTGCTTTTAACGAGTTGTTTGCCGCATGTGCCTGGTGTACGCTGTACGGAAAATTTGTCTGTGTCAAAAAGGAGTTGTTCTGAAATGAAACCCAATATAGGTTATGCACCATTTATGTCAAAAGGGTTTGTTTCTCTTGTAGACGGACATGAGAGAGTACCGGTAAGAGTCTTGCGGGACACTGGATCTTCAGAGTCTTTTATTTTGGAATCTGTACTGCCATTTTCATCCAGTTCATATATTGATAAAAAAAAAATTAATTCGGGGGATTACATTTCATATATTGTCTGTTCCTTTCCAAAAATTTATTTTGCAGTCCCAGTTAGTCGACGGGGAAGTGACTATGGGAGTGCGTCCTTCTTTGTCTGTGGAGGGAGTTGATATCATTTTGGGCAACAACTTGGCTGGTGAGAGTGTGTGGCTGGTGCTGTCCCCTTCACCGATTGTCACTCCGATGTCCTTATCCGATCAGGGGTGTCGGGAGGTGGAGAATGCGTCTTGTGTTGTGACGCGGTCTATAGATCAAAAAACTGAATGATGTTAACTTGTGTGATACCAGCGTAACGGTTGCTCCTGGATTGTCTCTCTTGTCTAAAATTTCTTGTGCAGAACTTGTTGTCGCCCAGAGGGAGGATCCTGGGTTGAAGGGTTTGTTTGCTGCTGTTCTCCGACCAGAAGATTTGTGCCACAACTGGATATTTTATATATGATGAGGTGCTGTTGCGTAAATGGCTTGCCCAGAGTGAAGATTGTGGTGGTGAGTCACAGGTTCAAGTTGTTGTACCTGAGAAATTCAGAGATGTTGTACTCCGATTGGCTCATGGTGATATAGCTGGGCACTTAGGTGTAAAAAAGACATATGACAGAGTTTTGTAGCATTTTTATTGGCCATTGTTGAAGAAAAATGTCTCGCGATTTATTAAAACATGTCATACATGTCAAGTGACCGGAAAACCTAATCAGCCATTGAAACCGGCTCCATTGTATCCAATACCTTCAGTAGAGCAACCTTTTGGACATCTGTTAATAGATTGTGTTGGTCCGTTACCCCCCTCGAAGTCAGGAAGTAAATTTCTCTTGACTATAATGTGTCAAAGTACTCGCTACCCAGCGGCTTATGCAATGTGTAATATTACTACTCGGTCCATTATAAAAGCCCTGTAAGACATTAATCCTACAAAAATATATTTATTTTATTATTTAGCTTTTAGGGAATCACTCTTAAGAGTTGATCTTCATATGATTAATTGTTATTAATCAGAATGTACAACTTATGCCTTGTTAACGACTTGTCCAGCAAGCATTAATAACAGCAGTTATCTTTTAACACGTTGTTTATTTCATTCGTGGCCAACGATTAAAATAAATCAAATAGTTAAATTGAGTTAGCCAAGTTAGCTCCTGAGCGTAGGTAAAACGCGATCTTTTTGGCAAATAGTTACGACATGTTAAATCACATAACATAGACAAAAGATTTCTTAATAAAGTCAAAGTTTTATTCACTAGTCTAACACAACATTAACAGACAATTTAACATACACACAAATGGGAGCGAGTTGTTTATATCTGAAGAGAGAGAGACTTAGGTTTTAATGCTAGCTTTTCAACCTGAGGGAACTCATGGACAGAACCATGCTATATTTAAACAGCAACAGAGAGGAATCCCGGTTTCAGTCAGTAAAGAGATTTGCCTTACTTGGTCTTTCAGTTGTTTCCATCGAACTCAGTTCAGGCTTTCTTCGGTTCAAAGAGACTTTTTCCTCCTTTAAGTGATGTCCGTTCTTTGTTCAGCTTGAGACGGATCGCGTGCGGATTGGTCATGTGACTAGCGCACTCTTCAGTGGTTGGTTGTCTCTTTCTGACGTGGTGAACCTTTCAGGAAGGCTATTCAGGTCTTAGAAGTTTAATGTTAAAGTTCTTTGGTCGTTTGCAGTACTCAGCCGTGGTGTTAAGAGGCGAGAAGCGCGTTGCCGCGTGAGCAGAACGAGAGACTCGCTGGCGTGCGTGTCCTCCTGTTGTTTTCAAAACTCCAACTCAAACTTTCATGGTTGTACATCCGTTTTACGGGCCGATTTGGGGTCCGCCTTTTTGGCGCGTGGTCCAATCGCAAGCGTCTCTGTGGGCGGAGCCCCGCCCTGCGTAGCTGCGTGTTTTGCATACATTATCTGGTCAGTTATTCATCACAAAACAAATTATTGCAAGCAAGTTTCTATCCGATATTGTAACCACGGGTTGATAAAACGGATCATTTTCATTCAACCATAATATTCTTCATAAGGTTAGCTTTCTAAAGAAACCAAACACTTATATTTTGATATGCACCAAAAATACACGTGACCACAGAGGATATTACTGGGTTAAATACATTGATAAACAGATCCTCAAATTCAAAATGACATAAATAGCAGGTGAACTAAACATCTAGTGATCAGGTAACTTATACATTCTGGAAGATTATGACACTCATAGGTTTAAAATAATGCAACAGCTTATAAATGTCACAAACACACACTTCTTAATACATGTATAGATAATCTGTCTATAGTGTTTCTTTTCTCGAGTATATTTTGCTTCAAATAGCAGACACAGTACACTTTGTTCCCTTTTTAAAACTCGTTTCTAATTCAAAGGTGTGGTTCTCTTTGTTAGATAGCACCATGGACCAGTTGAATTCCCTTGTCTGTTTTAGGGAGCGCAACAGAGAAAAGGCGCGCGTTTTCAGGAAAGTGCGTAATAGCCAGGTCATAAGGTCTTTGGTTCGAAAAGTCTGGAAATTGTCTTTAGTTCGAGTCGATCGTAAACACGTCATCCTTTGCGATATGTCCTTGAATTTACTGCATGAAGTCAAGGGGGTATCGAGAGGAGTTTTTTCCAGCACTGACGTTCTGTTTTCTTTGAAAATGACCAAACGGGAATTTTCTTCGTTAGATCATGGTTTTATGGCCCAGGAGAAAAAGATGTCCATTCCATATGGCGTCAGAATGTCTGTTGTTATATGTGTGCGTTCAGACCACTCCTTACAGCCCTGTCTCAGTTTATTTCAATCTTCGGTATCCCTAAGGTTATTCAAAGTGACCAGGGAACGAATTTTACATCTAAGATGTTTGCGGAAATTTTAAAACAGTTGGGAGTTCAACATCACCGTTCCAGCGCATACCATCCTCAAAGTCAGGGAGCGCTGGAACGGTTTCATCAAACGCTTAAGTCTCTTTTACGTGCGTATTGCGTTGAATTAAATCGAGACTGGGAGGAAGGACTTCCCTGGCTTTTGTTAGCTGCAAGGGAGGGGTTTTAGTCCCAACAATTTGGTTTTTGGGCATAAGGTGCGCGGCCCGCTTGCCGTAGTGGGTGATCAGTTAAGAGGTAAACAGCCACCAAAAAGTTTGCTTGAATACGTAAATGATTTTAGAAGACGTTTGTTTTTGGTTGGTCAGGCAGCACGGAAAAATTTGGAAAAAGTGCAGATAAAGATGAAAAAGTTGTTTGATCGTCAGTCTGAACAGCGTGTATTTAATTCTGGGGATCAGGTTTTGGCATTGTTGCCTTTAGCGGGCGCTCCGTTTTGCGCAAAATTTGTGGGACCATACACTGTTATGCGTGCATTGTCCGATCTTAATTATGAAATTGCAACTCCAGACAGGAAGAAAATAGCCCAAGTTTGTCATGTAAATTTATTGAAGCCTTTTTTCTCCCGCGATTGTCAACAAACTGATGTTAAATCATCCGCGGTGGTCAGTCCTGTCACTGATGAGCAGGGTCAGTTTTTGGGGGGAGAGAAGGAAGAGGTTACGATTCTAGATGATGCTGTAATGCACCCTGTAATGCAAAAATTCTGAGACTCTGAAAGATTTGAAGAGTTTGTGGTCTCATTTATCTGTTTTGCAGCGAGAAGAGCTAATATGTTTATATGTTAATATGTGAGTTTCCATCAGTATTTGGGGATGTTCCATCAAAAACTCATTTAATAGAGCACGACGTGGATGTGGGTGATGCTTCACCCATACGCCAGCGCTTTTATCGTGTCCCTTTTGAAAAACGTTTGAAGTTGGAGTCAGAGATTCAGTATATGAAGAGTTGAAGAATAATATTGCAAAACCATCTTCTTCGAGTTGGTCTTCGCCGTGTTTGCTGGTTATAAAACCAGACGGAAAGTTTAGGTTTTGTACAGACTATAGAAAATTAATAAAATCACCAAACCTGATGCTTTTCCACTCCCGAGGATGGAGGATTGCGTTGATCAAGTGGGCTCGGCGAGATATGTCAGTAAATTTGATTTACTTAAAGGGTACTGGCAGGTGCCTTTGACACCTCGAGCACAGGAAATCACTGCTTTTATAACTTCTTCAGGGTTGTACTCTTATTCTGTTATGAGCTTTGAGTTACGCAATGCTCCTGCGACATTTCAAAGATTAATGAATCGGGTAGTCTTTGGTTTAGAAGGCTGCGCGGTTTATTTAGATGATGTTATAGTTTACAGCGACAGCTGGGATCAGCATGTGACACGGGTACAAGATTTATTTCGTTGTCTGATGGAGGCTAATTTGATCGTGAATTTAGCTAAATGTGATTTTGCACGAGCAACGGTTTCTTATTTGGGAAATGAGGTGCGCCAAGGTTTGGTGCGCCCCTTGCGCGCTAAGGTGAGCGCGATAATATATATATAATATATATTGTATAATATATTTTTTAAATGCATGAAATTATAGCATTTTTTTACATTTCAATTTTATTACATATAGTATATGTTCCGCGCCTACCATATGTGGATGAGTCCCTGATCAATTACAAAGAAGAGAACCTGCTGGGTGAAGGTGCATTTGGAAAAGTATATAGAGGTTACTTCCAGGGCACACCTGCTGCCATAAAAAAGATTCTGTATGATACCGCAGGACTACCAGACCTAGACATCCAGCATGAGATTCTTGTCTCACTGTAAGATTAATTCTGTCTTATAATTAAACATACTTTTTTATTTGATCTTATATTAACAGCTGGGAAGAATGGAACAGTTGGCAATAACAATATAGTGCATTTCTACTGTGTGCTAGTTTTACTGTTGTCATTTTTTAACAGTTTTGCTGTGGATAGGGTTTTGACCATTTGCTAAATGTCTGTCACATTTCATTGTAACTTATAGGCGACTGAGCCATCCCAATATTGTTCGACTTATGGCTGCAGCCCGCACTGACAATGCCTTCCTGCTGGCCAATGAGTATATACATGGCACTACACAATGACATGGATGATGCACTACACAATGACAATTCTTGTTTTAAGGTAAAAAAAAAAAAAAAAAAGTCACATTTTTCATGTAACGTATGAAAATTGTCATAATATTTAAGGGGGGTGCATTTAATACTTAAATGCCAAATCAAAATATAACACAAGAATACATTAAGAGGGAGATCCAAAGCAGACAACATAACCTTAAAATTGTCTCTGACTGTGTATGTGGTGAAGGTTATGAAGTTTTGTGTATTTCTCTCTTCAGTGAAATGACACTTTCAAACTCTTTCATAAGACTGTTTCAAATTTGTATTGTATTTTTTTGTTAGCTTGAAGGAGATGACAGTTATTTTGTTGCCCTTGACATCTCAATGGCCATTGAGTACATTCATTCAAAAAATGTCATCCATTAAGATTTAAAGCCAGCCAATGTTTTGGTAAGACATTTTCTATTTAACTAGTAAGTACATGTAGAGAACATACAGTGGTGGCCAAAATTATTACAGGGTTCCCGCGGGTCCTTAAAAAGTCTTAAAATGTCTTAAATTAAAATCCGGGTAATTAAGGTCTTAAATTTACCGTAAAGTCGCTGTAGGTATTAATTTTTTTGCCGGTGCGTTTAATGGCGATGGGAAAGCACAGTGGCCCACCGTAAAACATCTAATAGTTGATTAATTTTAGTATGGTGTGAAATGAGAGTCTCCGCGATTTAATAGCTGTTTACGGTACGTCGGCTACAGATGCTGACGTCAGGCTGCGTGTCGCCATTACGCGGTTGTCGAGGTGAAGTTCAAAATGCAAAGAAGATGGGGAAGTGCAAATTTAACGACAAGTGGATGGAAGAGGATGCATTTAGGAGGTGGTTGGCGCCGGCTGAAAACAACGGTAGTGCTCGAGGTGTTGTCGCCGACACGGACTGACTGAGGTCTTCCAGTTAGAAAGTCCAGGATCCAGTTACAGAGGGAATTGTTAAGGCCCAGCAGGTTTAGTTTATTTATGAGCTGTTGTGGGATTATTGTGTTGAATGCCGAGCTGAAGTCAATGAACAGCATTCTAACATAGGAGTCTTTATTTTCTAGGTGGGTAAGAGCCAGGTGGAGGGTGGAGGAAATTGCATCATCCGTAGAGCGATTTGGACGGTATGCAAACTGGAGCGGGTCGAGTGTGTTGGGGAGGCTGGTTTTGATGTTGTGCATGATTAGCCTCTCAAAGCACTTCATGATTGGAGTCAGTGCTATGGGACGGTAGTCATTTAGACAGGACACAGGTGATTTCTTTGGTACCGGTATGATTGTTGTGGATTTGAGACATGTGGGGACGACTGCCTGGCTCAGCGAGGTGTTGAAGATATCTGTTAGGACATCTGTCAGCTGTGCAGCACAGTCTCTCAGAACACAGCCAGGTATGTTGTCAGGACCCGCAGCCTTGCGTGGGTTAATCCTAGATAGGGTTGTGGCGAGGGGGGCGTGAGAAGACGTCGGCTGCGGCGGGAGAACGAGTATGGAGACGAGTGGTAAAAAGGAGGTCAAGTGAATGATGACTAACACCTGTGTCTGGTTCCAGTGATTGGGGAGAGATGACTGAAAAGCGCCCGCAGATCATTGAGAGGGGGAGAGTGAGCGGCAGAGCCGGAAGAGTGCGGAACGCGTGTTTGCCTTATGTGTCTCGACTGCAGATTATTTGTTGGTTCATTTTTTCCGTTATTTTCATTAAAAGACACCCTGCTCGCCACCCCTGACTTCCTCGTCCTTTGTGCTATTTTGAACTACGCTACAAGGGTCTTCCTTACGCGGCTGGAGACAGACAGAGCGCCCGGTCGTTGGGAGGTGTGGGCAGTTTTTGTGCAGGTGTGTCATTCTGCATTTCAAACCGTGAATAAAAGTGGTTGAGTGCATCGGGGAGGGATGTATCGTCATCACAGGCCTGTGACGGGGGCTTGTAGTCAGTGATGGTCTGAATGGCTTGCCACAGGCTCCGTGTGTCTCTGCTGTCTGTGAAGTGGTTGTTGATTTTTTGGGCATATGACCGTTTTGCTTTTTTGATGCCACAGGACAGATTGGCTCTTGCTGTTTTGAGGGCTGCTTTATATCCTGATATGAATGCTTAATCTCTGGTCTTTAGCAGCCCACGAACCTCTGCTGTCATCCATGGCTTCTGGTTTGCACGTGTGGTGATGGTCTTGGTGACTGTCACATCATCAGTGCACTTTTTGATGTAAGCAGTCACAGTTTCAGTGTACTCATTCAGGTCTGTGTGGTTGTTGTAGGTGGCTGCCTCTTTAAACATGTTCCAGTCTGTGTCCTGGAAGCAGTCCTGCAGTGCTGAGGTGGCATTGTCTGGCCATACTGTGATCTGCTTTTCAACCGGTTTGGTGAGTTTGAGAAGTGGTCTATATGCTGGGATTAGCATAACAGTGATGTGGTCGGAGTACCCGAGGTGGGGGCGGGGTTCAGCCTTGTAAAAGTTCTTAACTGTTGTGTAAACAAAGTCCAGTGTGTTGTTTCCCCTTGTTGCAAAGTTCACATGTTGGTAGAACTTTGGCAAAACTGTCTTTAAGTTTGCGTGGTTGAAGTCACCGGCTATGATGAAAAAGCTGTCTGGGATTTTTGTTTGTTGTTCACTGATGGCGCTATACAGTTCACGAAGCGCGTGTCATGATACGTGCAGAGAATGAGGCGAGAACTCAAGTGCAGGGGAATGGTGAAGTTTTAATAATAAAAAGAAACAAAACAGGAACAAAAACTACCCCGAGGGGAAAAACAGGCAGACAGAGCAATACAAAAACAAGAACCTGGAAACACACACGATACACCGCACATGACATTCAACATTGAATAACGTGAACAGGACTGCAAACACCAGGATCATTTTAAGGGAGACAAACGAGGAGGAAACAGGTGTACTCACTGAGACAATCAGGGGATAATAAGGAGAGCGGGGTCAAACAATCAACCGGGGGAACACATGGAACAAATCACAACACAAACCCATGTGCTCAGACAAGACAGTGACATCTGGTGGCCAACCAGGGCACACCCACAGGATACGTGACAGCGCGTCCTTAGCGTTTGCACACGGGGGGATGTAAACCGCAACGATAACAATGGCCGTGAACTAGAGATGGGGAGTCGACTCCAAAAGAGTCGATTTCTCGACTCTCACTAGCCCTAGTGTCGGAATCGACTCCAGGTCAGGAATCGACTCCCAGTGTCGAGTGTTTTTTTCAAGTTCAACACAGCAACAGTTCATTATAACGAAAAGACAACAGTTATTATTGGTAATAATATAACTAATATTTTTCAATGTTAAACAAAAAAGTTAAAAAATAAAGTTAAACATGCTTAAGTTAAAGTTCATTGCTTCACTACATTAAAATTATATAAAATAATATACAAAATAAATAGATAAATACACTGTCTAAAACAAGTCTGCTTTTACAAGTTTAATGATTAATACTAACATATTGCACACTTCAATATGATTTGAAGAAGCTGCGATGTGAAAAGGAGGGGGATTTATAAGGTTTAGTTGATTAAACATTTTAGTATAGGAAACATTTGTATCCTCGCTCTTGACTCCTCAGGAAGCCTCCTCGTTCCTCGCCCTCCTCCCGGTGGAATTAAAGAATTTAGATGTCCTACATGAGAGCGGAGCTCGATCGGTTTCAGGGTCGTAGGACATACGAGCGAGAAGTGAGGAAACGAGGAAGCATATTGAGACGCACCTTCTGAATCCTGACCCTATTTTAATTCAAAGTAAATGGAGTCGAGGAGTCGATTCCACCGACTCCAAAATTAGGAGTCGGAGTCGACTCCAAAAAAACGGAACCGAACACCCCTACCGTGAACTCCCGCGGCAGATAGAACGGTCGACACTTCACAACCATAAACTCCACCAGCGATGAACAGTGGTTTGATAATAACGCAGCATTCTGAAAAACCCCGTCTTGTGCCAAACTGGGTACATAATGCAGCGGCAATATCACCACAAGTCAATCCAATTTGTTTTTTTTCTGCAATAAAACCTGCATATTCATGCAGACATGTTCCATAGACATAAACAGAGCGGTTAATCCAAGTCATACTATCGCTTCCGGGTCACTACAATCAATCTGCACAAAATTGAGATATAAGATTTTCACAGGTGTATTTTAATTCATTTATCCACCTGTTTCTCCAGTAAACAATGGGCGATGACCTACTTCCGCTTTCCGGTATTGTGTTTCCTGTTCAGCGGCTAACCTCTACGTGCTAAGTTGCTAGCGTTCGAACTTGATAACAAACTAAGTTGTTAGTGTCATGATATCAAAATAAGTTGTGTTTAAATGTTGTTAACATGAGCTCAGGTTCAACTTGTGCCGTTGTTGGCTGCCATAACAATTCAAGAAAATTGAATATTTTGTCGGAAACGTCTTGCTTCGAACATCAACAACTTCGAAGAAATTGTCCGTGCACGCCATGCCACGGAATGAGGAACGCAAAACAGCGTGGCTTGCAGCTTTGAAACTAAAACACCCTCCAAAGAAAGTGTTTGTTTGCTCTTTTCATTTCTTAAAAAAAAAGCCAACCGAACTGCATCCTGATCCGGAGCTTTATCTGGGCTACGACCGACCACCTCCGAAGACGAGGAGAAAGCTAGTCCGGCTAAATGCGTCGGAAAAGGCTAGCAGCAGCAATGAAGACATCGAAGGCAGTAAGTTAAACTTTAGCTTTACAGTTATTCCACGTTTTATGCAGCAAGTTATATAAATACTGGTTATGTAATTTTGGGCTGCAAACTGAAATGACGTAACGTTAAGCCAAACCTTACTTTTAATTTAACGTTACTAGTATTTCCTTTCCGTGATATGGGAGAACCGGGACGGCTGAAAAAAAATTCAGATAAACACCATTTTAAAAAGAAAACGTTACAGACGTTAGGGTTCTGCTTAAGTACTTCATACTGTATGCTGATGCAACGTTAGTTTGACATATCAGTGTTGTATGAGCTCAGAGAAATTTGCTGTTTCATTCGTCATGTGTTTCACTCATTATAAGATCGTCCCTATACTTACTTCTACTCCACTACATTTCAAAAGGCAAATATTATAGCCTACTTGTAAGCCACTACAATTATTTGAGAGCTTTATTTGCTAGTTACCTTTTCAGTTTTAGATAATTAATACAAAACATACATTTACTGTTCAATTATGACATGTTGTACTTCTAGTGTTTACTTTACTACTGTGTAACTTTGGCAATACTTTTGTTTTGGTCAGACTGCTCAGCGGGCCAGTCCTCAACTGCTTCAGACCAGATCAGCAACTCAAGTTCTGCAACTCCCATTCACCAACAGTTCCACTCAGTCCATACACAGTGGGGGGACCCTGCCCAACAAGATCATGATTACTGCAAGCCAAAAACCTTGATTCCAGAGGAGAAACATACAGCCATTATTATTCACATAACACTGTGAAATACCTGGTAGCTGTTGCCCCATGTGGACTAATTATGTTCATTTCTTCAGCATATGGAGGGCGACACAGTGACAAATTTATCACTGTGGATTCAGGCATATTGGACTACTTAATGCCTGGAGATGAGGTCATGGCAGATAGAGGCTTTACCATAAAAGACTTGTTGTTTGAGAGAAAGGTGAAGTTGGTAATGCCTTCTTTCACAAAAAAGCGTGGACAGCTAACAGAGGAACAGGTGACAAGTACTAGACGAATTGCACATGTGAGAATTCATGTTGAAAGAGCAATTCGGCGTTTGAAAGTTTACAAAGTACTGTCCCAGGTTGTTCCGATCACTATGGCTCCTAAAATTGACAAGATTCTAAGAGTGTGTGCTGCTCTTGTTATCTTGTGATCTGAGGGAGGCTCTTATTCGAAATTAGGGCTGCAGCTATCGATTTAGTAATCTGCTAGTTTAATTTTCAGAAATAGCAACATTTTTATTGCTTACAATGTTGCTCAAAAACTAAAAATTTTTAGTGCCATATTACATTGTTTTTAAAGAAAACACAAAATGCAAAAACAACTTCAAACTACGGCATACATTAAACATACATATACATTACCTTAAAGGGATAGTTCACTTTAAAATGAAAATTCGGTCATCATATACTCACCCTCATGTTGTTTCAAACCTGTATGAATTTCTTTCTTCTGCTGAACACAAAGGAAGATATTTTGAAGAATGTCAATAACCAAACAGTTAACTGGAACCATTGACTTCCATAGTAATTTTTTTTTTCCTACTATGGAAGTCAATGGTTCCAGTTAACTGTTTGGTTACTGACATTCTTCAAAATATCTTCCTTTGTGTTCAGCAGAAGAAATTTCTAAATGATAGACGGGAAACAGCTCGATTCCCGATTTTAGTTTTCTAATTTCAAAAGGAAAATCCGTTGGCCGCCACGTACACGGACCGTTTTGGCGGATACCCTGTCACGTGCCCCTGTGGTGGAGTGAGATGGTTTTGTCTCCAATTGATGTAAGTTGACCTGCCTTTTAAGTATATAAGTTATTAGTTTTGATGTGGGATATTTTTTTTAAGGGGGGTGTGTTAGGATTGTGTTGGTTTGGGTGTTTTGTTTTCTTTTTTTATTGGCAGGTTCTGTGATTGAGCCGTGACTGGAGCACACCTGATGCTCGTCTTGGCTGTTATTTAAACCTGGTGCGAGAGTTCGTTGGGGCGGCTGCTCCTTTGTTGCTCGAGCAGTTTGCCAGAGCCGTGATCCAATTTTGTGTCATTATGTTTTGTTGTAATAAATATTATGTTTGAAATTGATTCCGCCGTGTCGTCTCCCTTTATGTTACATCTTTGAGCCAGGTGTAACACCTGTTATAGGCTTTTGGGTGTGCTAATTGGAAAGGCACACAAAGCTGTTTTAACTCAAGAGTCGACAAGCTGTGTATTTATTTGTTATCTGTGGGTCAGTAGAAGCGTTCAGCCCTCGTGTGAAGACCAGTGTTGGGGAAAGTTACTTCAGGGCTTCCATAGTATTACGAGCACGTCCTGTGTTTATTTGCCTCTTAATAATGAAACGCTTGTTGTATTCCTCTACTGTAAGTACCTTTGGATAAAAGCGTCTGCTATATGAATAAATGCAAATGTACAGTACATGTAACTGACCATGCAAAATTAAATTAGTTTATTACAGCATTAATTAGTTTAATACAGCATTTAATAAAATGCAAAAATTAGATTCAAGCAAAAAATGGTGTCAGCACAGTATTTATCGTAACTGTGTGTAGTTCCGCTTCCAAAGATGCATGACATCACCGCGACGGTACCAGCGTTTTAATGAATCGGAAGAAGCTTAATGATGTGTTAAAAACTTCATCAGGAGCTTTTTGAGGCTTAGCATGACAACAATGCATATAATGAATTGAAAGGCTTTTTTTAATTGTATATAAAGTTTAGCCTATTAGTAAAAATTGGAATTAATTTATACTTAAAAATAAAAGATCTTTATTGGCATTAATGGTTCTATGCAAAACCTTAAACAACCATGGAACCTTTCAAATGCAGAAAAGGTTCTTTATAGTCAAAAAAGATGCTTTCGATTTCTAAAATGTGCTTAAACGGTTATTTTAGGAACTGTTCACTGAAAGGTTCTTTGGGCAACCCAAAAATAGTCGGCAAAAATACCCTTTTGAAGCCTTTATTTTTAAGTGTAGATGTGATTCGACCACCTGTTAACTGTGACTAGCCCACCGCTTAGTAATATCTTAGTCTAAACCTAAAGTAATCTGTCATTTGAAAAGCTTAAAGACTCTAGTTTTCATTTTTGCTGACTTTATTTCGCATACATTTTACAGAGCAACTATAATTTATTAATTTACGACAAGAGTACTCATCAGAGTCATATGGCAATCTCTGACCTTTATATTGAAATGTGGATGCACATGTAAAATTGGTAAAAACCACCATTCATTTCATGTCAAATATTCAAATGATAACACCCATGGTATTTTTGGAGAAAACAAGGTCTATTTTTTCAATATTAAAACAGGGTTCTCGCGTGTAAATCCTACCTGATATTCAATTACGCTGATGCAGAGTAGTTTTCCACCTTAGTTTGATCCTGAAACCGTGAACACACGCACACGTTACATATCTTTTCCAGGTTCAGTCATATGTAAATGAAGCTCACTCACAGTCACACACTAACATGCTGCATCAAGATCCGACGCTCCTCTGTCTTGTTTCAGTCTGCAAACAAACACACAGCAGCCGGCTCATGGTTGCTTTCTTCCATTCAGACGGCTGAATTGCACTTATCATAGAGACAATAACAGGGGATTTTAATTGTGGTCTAAGGTTGGGTTTTCATCATTAGTCAAAAACAGTCACATATTTCTGCTGTTATTAACAAAAGTACATTCACAAACTGTTTGCAAAGTCATGTAGTAGAACTATAGCTCCTGTGGTTAGAAGAGGAGCTTCCTGTTACTAAGACAGATTTACAGATTATCTTGAGCACAATAAGCAAGCTAACATGCCCTGCATTCTATACAAAAAATATACATGTGTATAAGACTAATATTGTGTGATATTGGTACAAAATGTGCAACACATGAGAAGCATGTGATTTTAACATGGTGTTGCACATGCAAAGTTTACCTCCCTCCCCAATTCCCTATAAGGGAAGCACATGGTTTACTTTTGCCAAAAGACCTGTCTGTTTGCAACTGCAGAAATTGTCACATGGAACGGTCTTGCAGGTTTCTGAGTATTCTTCCTCCCATGACTCACCTGGGCAAGAGTACTGTCCTCCCTTCTGAGGAGTAGTGGTAACATTGTGTTTTGTAGCTGCCATAATGAACCAAGGTTCAAGTTCAAAGAAAAAGTCAATGACAAGCCCACACAGGTGGCTTATAAAGGGGTACACTTAACAGCAGGGAGCAATTAGGTCTAAACAAGTTAGCCATTTAAGTTTGCTAATGACTCTGAATCTGATTGGAGAAGACTCTCATTTCCAGTCCTGGGGGATCCCTGCTCTGCACATTTTGCATATCTCCCTTATTAAACACACCTGATTGAGATAATCAGGTCATTAGTTCAGTGCATGGCTCTCTCTCCTAACAAGCTGATGATCTCAATCGGGTCTGTTAAATAAAGGAGACATGCAAAATGTGCAGAGCGGGGGTCCCCCAGGACTGGAAATTAAATGTATATATATATTTACATTTACATTTACATTTATTCATTTAGCTGACGCTTTTATCCAAAGCGACTTACAATTGCTATATATGTCAGAGGTCGCACGCCTCTGGAGCAACTAGGGGTTAAGTGTCTTGCTCAGGGACACATTGGTGTCTCACAATGGATTCGAACCCAGGTCTCTCACACCAAAGGCATGTGTCTTATCCACTACGCCATCACCACCCCATATCAACAAACTTCAAAATAGAGAGAAGGTCTGAGCCGAGTTGGTGGTTCTAGAGTAAAACCCTCACCCTCGTATTGTTCTAGTACAACACTCACAGCATGTTAAAACATTAAGTCTTGCTTAAAGTGAATAAACTTTGTATAGTAAATATTTAAGACTCCAGCTTTGATATTTGATCACAATTTTTGATAAAATTATCTTGTAACTCTGTATTCAGAGTTTGAAAAAATAATAACCCGTATTCACAAAACATATTAAGGCAAAAAGTAGTTCGTAACTTTCCAATTGAGGAGAAAATCTTTAAAAAATAATGGGTGTGTCAATCCTACATTTTGGACTTCTACATGTTTTGCTTAGGGACCCCAAAGTTGTAAACACATTGTTATCCGTATCACAATATCCCCCCAAATATTATTAACTTGACATTTAACATTTTTAAAATGTGCCAGAAATATATATATATATATATATATATATATTGTGAAGTATTAAAAAATAAATAAATGAATTAATATTGCTTTTCTATTTGAATATACTTCAAAATATAATTTATTTGCTTTCAGCATCATTACTCGTCTTCAGTGTCGCACGATCCTTCAGAAATCATTCTAATATGCTGCTTAGATACTCAGTTGTTATCGATGTTGGAAAGAGTTTTTTCAAGACTTATCGATGAATAAAAAGTTCAAAAGAAAAGCATTTATTTATTCAGCTTTGCCATCACAGAAATAAATTATGTTTGAATTACAATTTTAAAAGTAATTATCAGTTAAAATATATATATATTTTTTATGAATATATTGTAAAACGTCATTTATTTCTGTGATCAAAGCTGAATTTTCAGCATCATTACTGCAGTCTTCAGTGTAACATGAGCTTCAGAAATCATTCTAATATTTTTTATTTGTTGCTCAAGAAACATTTCTGATTATTATCATTTGAAAAACAGTTATGCTTATCCTTAATATATGCAGAAAACATGATATTCAACCATTCAAATGCTTGGTTTGTGTGTGTTATTTAATATAAATGACCATTTGTTTTTATTTAGCAAATGGGTATTAAATTGATAAAAGTAAAAATGTATAAAAATGACCCCGTTTCATTGTTTAAAAATCCTTCCAACAATTTTAATAGTTTCATATGGATAGGATAGATAGATGTAGATCGAATAAGGTTTATTGGGTCAACCTTTGGGTTTTGAGGGCTGGGGTTAGAGAAGGTTAGGGGCTATCTTGGGGTTGTTTTCCGATAGGTATAGAGGTAAAAACGAGTTCCACCCTCATTAGTTAACCACCCTCATTAGAATATTGCATCTGGTTGGCCGAAGCTTAAATGGAAGTATATAGATAAAAAGAAGTTTAATCCAGATTAATTCCACTCTCATTAGCATTAGCGATCTGATTGGCCAAAGCTTACTTGGGCGTATCTCGCGCAGCATAGGCCCAGATTTCATGTAATTTGTATGGCTGAACACAGGAAGCTTTCGGCAGGTGGTGGTAGTTTCAGATGAATGGATAGACAGATAAAAAAAAAATAAATGAAAAAAGATATAGCAATAAACAGCCGTTTTTAATTTAACGTACTAAAAGAGCAGTCCATTTTTTCCCTCCCCAATTATTATTTACTTGTAATTTTACATTTTGAAAATGTGCCACTGTCCTATATTGTCTGTAAGAATTTTTAGATGTTTAAAAAGTATTAAAAGTTAGTAGGTTGACTTATCATTTTATATATTTTGATACGTACAGGTGAAAATCAGTATGTTGTTTCAGTTTTTACATAAATATAAGTTTTAGTCCAGTGTATAAATAATTTTTGGGTTTAATACGTCACAGTTTACTTAATTTGCCATCCTCATATATATAAATTAAATATATAATGTCCTGCACATTAAGACACGCTATTCACAGTTTCATCCACGAGAGGGAGCCCTGCTTTATAGAACGGTTCTGCTGTATTTGTGTATATTTCCTTATTTTCACCTTATAAGGTGTTTGTTTGATGTAAATAATAGAATAATAAATAAAAGAAAAGTGTTCAGTAAACAGCTGGTCACACCAGAAGGAATGGACTGTCTGGGAGTGAAATCTTCCATATTGTTATTTTCTGCTAAAGTTTGCCAATCCGTAAGAATTTTTAACACACGCTATTCACAGTTTCATCCACGAGAGGGAGCCCTCTTTATAGAACGGTTCTGCTGTATTTGTATATATATATATATTTATATTTTTTTACTTTATAATATGTTCCTTTGACGTCATATTTCTCTTTTTTTTAGATAGATAGACAAATTGATTGATTGAATTCAATCTTTGTCAAAAGTCAGAGTCCAGATAGATAGATAGACAGACAGAGTTACAGATTTTGATCCTATTTCTGCACAGATTTATGAAATGTATTTTAATTGCCATTGTGATTTATGAAATGTAGGGCTGTAAGTCTTGGGGCTAGAAGTCTTGGGGCTGTAAGTCTTGGGGCTAGAAGTGTTGGGGCTGTAAGTCTTGGGGCTAGAAGTGTTGGGGCTGCTGGGTAACCGGAAATGCTGTAGGTGACGTCAGACGCTGGAGACTTGGCAGAAAAACTGAATGAACAGCGAGGACAACGAGGAAAATTTGGAAACTCTTCAGGAATACATCGACTGGTGCTTCGACGTTATAGTCATGAAGAAAAACCAAAATGCATGTTCCCCAGCCAAAAGCGAGACGCCGTCTTCCAAAAGAAGTCGCCCGACAGACTCGCCTGAAACAACATCGCCGACAGGTAAAAGCTTTACCGACATCCTGGATTCAATCGACAAGCGGTTATCCAGC
Organism: Barbus barbus; assembly: GCF_936440315.1. Lineage (NCBI taxonomy): Eukaryota > Metazoa > Chordata > Actinopteri > Cypriniformes > Cyprinidae > Barbus > Barbus barbus. The sequence goes on from NC_136717.1 coordinate 3,049,993, forward strand.
TTCGACGCGAGGTTGTCCCTGGTCGAGATCCTGCACCGTGAATTCAAATGCCTGAGGGAATCACTGGAATTCAGCCAGCAGCAGGTGGAAACACTTGCTGCTGAAAACGCATCACTACGGGACTCGGTCAAGTCTCTAACTGAGAATGTGACCCGTATAAGTGAAGAAAATAAAAAAATAAAAGAGACTATTATCGATCTCCAGGCCCGTAGCATGAGAGATAACCTGGTGTTTTCGGGCATCTCGGAATCTGCCGAAGAGGACGTAGAAACTACGGTTAAAACCTTTATCAAGACATACCTGAAGCTCCCGGAAGACACCGTGGAAAACATCTGCTTCGAAAGAGTCCATCGGATGGGAGCGAAGAAACCTGGAGCCCCGAGGCCGCGTCCTATTGTGGCCAAATTTGGATACTTCAAGCAGAAAGAGCAGGTGTAGAGTCGCGGCAGGGAGCTGAAAGGAACCGACTTCAGCGTAAACGACCAGTTCCCCAAAGAAATCCTGGAGCGACGCAAAATTCTGTTCCCAATCCGACGCAGTCTTATCCAAAAGGGCTCCCGAGCTGTCATCGGAGCTGTCATCGCCGTGGACCGGCTCTACGTGGACGGGCAGCTCTACCGTAACCTCAGTACCACTCCGTGGTTATATTAACACCACTCCAGATAAGAATCCGTTATATTTTTCTTTTTTTTTTCTTTCCTCTTTCCTCGCTTGTTCTTCCATTTACCTCTAACTATTTATGTCAATTCGCTAATTTAATATGATATCATAACAAACACGATACCGTCAGTCTCCGCAGCGTTTAAATGTTGTTGCAATGTTTTTGTTTCTTTCAAGTTTTTACTTGCATCCCTCTCTGCTTGCTTCTTTGTATATCTTTCTTACTTCTAACTCCTTTCACTGCACCGATCACCTGCTTTACTACACATACACACACACAACACCCTATATCACACATCTGCACGGCACGACCATGTACATATACATTCAGCGTCAACGCAACCACTCCGACCTTACAGCGCACACAGACATGAAGGACATACATATTCGCATACAAGCGCATACGCCCGCTCATATCTTATTCATTTGAGCATCACACGCAGCGAACAGCATTAGCTACACACACACACATCTATGGGCGCACTGAGGTTTGTCACATGGAATGTGAATGGAGCTGGCTCCAGAGAAAAGAGGTTAAAAATATTTAGCCAGCTTAAAAAACTACAGGCAGACGTTGTCTTATTACAAGAGACTCATAGATCTGCCACAGCTACAGATCAACTTAAAACAACAGAGTTTCCTAATGTGTTCTCAGCCTGCTATAACTCTAGGCAAAGGGGGGTAGCAATTTTAATACATACAAATGTTAATTTCACAGTACTCAACACAGTTATAGATCCAGAAGGTAGATTTCTAATCATTAAATTATCTATATTTGACAAAAAGTTATGTATTGTTAGTATATATGGTCCAAATGTTGATGACCCCTCTTTTTTTCACGTTTTTTTTACCGCACTCTCTGAACACCTAGATTGTGCATTTGTTCTTGGGGGAGACCTCAACTTTGGACTAAATAAAGAAATGGACAGGCTGAGTACAGCTGGAACTCAGCGCAATTGGGAATCCACAAATATAGTTAAACAGTACATGAGCGACTATGGACTTTGCGATGCATGGCGTTCTTTTCACCCCAACCGTAGGGAATATACTTTCTTCTCACATGTCCATCACTCTTACTCTCGTCTGGATTATTTCCTAGTCAGCAGCTCTCTGCTGAGTGACATTTCAGACACAGAGATAAACCCTATAGCTGTCAGCGATCATGCTGCTGTTTCTTTAACTCTAGTAAATAAGAAGGCCACTCCACCAAGTAATAACTGGAGATTCAATACATCATTGCTTAAAGACGATGATTTTATTAAATATTTTAATGAAGAGTGGGCTTTATATTTAGACTATAATGACCTGCCTGGAACATCAGCATCTGTTCTCTGGGAAGCAGGCAAAGCTGTGATGAGAGGTAGAATAATCTCATTCTCATCGCATAAAAAGAAAAGAGAAAATAAATATATTCAGGAATTAGAAGAAACTATAAAAACTTTAGAAGAAGCCTACGTATCCTCCCAGGAACAGGAAATGCTGAAAAAAATACGTAAAGCAAAACTAGAATTAAATGAAATTATTAATAAAAAAACCCAATTCTTAGCACAAAGACTTCGCTGGCAAGAATTTGAATATGGTAACAAATCAGGTCAATTCCTAGCGAACCAGTTAAAAATAAATAAAGAAAAAACAACTATATGTGCTGTTAAAGATTTAACTGGGGATACAGTATATGACCCTGAAAGAATAAACAACACTTTCAGGGACTTTTACAAATCTTTATATTCTCCACAGATAAACCCATCTAAAGACGAAATTGACCAATTTCTTGACAATATAACTCTTCCGAAATTATCAGAAAATCAAGCGATGACATTGGATTCTCCACTGACATCAGATGAACTTCAGGAAGCCTTGAACAGTATGCCCAATAAAAAGGCTCCAGGTCCAGATGGCTTTCCAGCAGAATTCTATAAAGAATTCTGGGTAATTCTGTCACCAACATTCTACAGAATGTTGCAGGAAACCAAGGAAAATGGTAGACTTCCACCAAATATGAATTCTGCCAACATTAGTCTCTTGCTAAAACCAGGCAAAGACCCTGTATTGCCTACCAGCTATCGTCCAATATCCCTTATTAATGTGGACACTAAAATAATCTGCAAAGCTATCTCAAAAAGAATAGAGAAGATAACCCCTCTCATAATTCATTCCGACCAAACTGGTTTCATAAAAGGGAGGCACTCCTCAACAAATACACAGAGGTTACTTAACTTGATAGACTATTCATGCAATAGAAACCTTCAAATTACAATATTGTCTCTAGATGCAGAAAAAGCTTTTGATAGGGTTAACTGGAATTTTCTATTTGCAACTTTACACAAATTTGGTTTTGGAAACTCTTTCATAAACTGGTTAAAAATATTATATAACTCTCCAACAGCATGTGTCAGGACAAATGGCCAAACATCCTCTAGCTTCTATCTTAAGAGGGGCACCAGGCAAGGATGCCCCCTCTCCCCCTCACTGTTTGCAGTTTTTATTGAACCACTAGCAGCAGCAATTAGACAGGCTACAGTGATTAAAGGCATTAAATGCAAGAATGTAGAACATAAAGTTAGTCTTTACGCAGATGATGTGTTACTTTTTCTTCAGCATTCACAAACCACTCTCTCTGAGGTAATTACATTAATAAACTCTTTCTCAAGAGTCTCAGATTATTCAATAAACTGGTTAAAATCAACAGTTCTTCCAATTAATTGCTCCTTCCAGAATTCCTCCACTCCACTGCAATCTGGAAATATTAAATATTTATGTATTAATGTTTCTCCTAGGCTGACAGATTTGATTAAATTAAACCACATCCCACTTTTAAAGACGGTAGAAGATGATCTAACCAGATAGAAGTCTCTACCCATATCACTCATGGGAAGAGTCGCCTCAATAAAAATGATGGTTTTGCCAAGAATTAATTATTTATTTGCAATGATCCCGAGCAAACCATCACCTGACTGGTTTAGATCTCTGGACTCCTCCATCTCTAAATTCCTTTGGAAAGGTAAACCCCGTGTATTAGCTTAAAAACGGTGCAAAAGACCAAGGATAAAGGAGGACTAGATATACCTAACTTTCACCACTATTTCTTAGCCAACAGGCTTCAACACATTTCAGGGTGGTTAAAACACACCCTCTTAGATGAGCCTTGGCTAGATGTAGAACAGGCATTATGCAATAATATAGAGATTTCGGATCTGCCATTCATTAGCTTGATCATCAAACGACACGTATGCTTCAAAAGCATCAGTATCAGCTCTTCTCTGACAGCATGGTGGGAGTTTCTAAAAATGACTGAGTCTTCACTAATCCCATGCAAACGTACCCCCATCTGGAACAATCCTGACATATTACTAAACAATAATCTATTGTAAAAGGGAAATTTAAATCTAATCATCAAATTACAAATACCACCAAGTGTGGCAGATTTTCTTAATCTCAAAACCCCCAAATTAATGTCTAAAATATACAGGACACTTTCCAAAATAGATGAATCAGTATCACTTCCTATTGCAAAATGGGAGGCAGATCTAGCAGTAAACTGGGACCATAATTTCTGGTCTCAGATATGTTTAAAAACCTTTGAACTGATTAGAAATCCTGGTTTACAATTAATACAATACAAAATCCTGCATAGAGTGCACTACACAGGTCATCGGATGTTCAGGATGGGTCTTACAGCTTCTAACAACTGCTCACACTGTCAAGGCAATACACCTGACAATTACATCCACGTTCTGTCCACCTGTTCAGAGGTACTGGTACAGGATTTGTGAAGATTTATCAAAGTGTCTTAAATGCTCTATTCCAGCCTCTCCTTCAGTCTGCTTGTTGGGCGACCTAGATGGTGTCACTACAGAAGGTAACACAATCCACATGGCTTTCACTGCCCTATGCATTGCTAAGAAGACTGTCCTCATGAACTGGAAAAATAAAAATAATCTTAATATCAACCAATATAGAAATTATTTGTGGGATTATATTAGTCTTGACACAGCTTCTGCTGCCACATTAGATCAATCTCTCTGGGCTCCTTTGATCAGCTCCATCACCTAGTGTGAGTGGGGGTCCCGATTCTGTCCGGCTGTGGTTTTTGCTGTTGGGGTGGCCATATGGGCTTGGGGCATCTGGGAGTTCCCTGGGGGTGGGTTTCTTGGGGGGTTCGGCGCTGGGGCTGCGATCTTGGCCTGGATGGGGTATTGGTGACTCTTGGGTGCTGTTTTTCTGGCGGCTGCATGCGGCGCTACTGGGGATGCCTGTGCCGGCGGACGTAGGTTGCCGGCCTGGCGGCTGCACTATTCCGGGGTTGGTCCGGGGGGGGCTTGGGGTTCTGGGGGCGCTCTGCCTCCCGGTTGGGGTTACGGCTGGGCCTGGGGGGCTTGGGTCTTGGTTGGTGTGCCGCCGGGAGCATGGGTTGGTGCATGCGCTTGGGCCCGGCCCTGGTGTGGGGGTCTTCGATGCATCGGTGCCTCCGCGGGGGGATCCAATAGATGCAGGAAAAAACGGGCCTAACCTGGGTGTCTTATTGTCTTATGTAGTCTGGGAGTTGAATGAGTGATGGGGTGGGTAGTTTTTCCTCTGCTGTGGGGTCTGGTGGGCCGCCCCGGGCTGCCATGGGCCCTGGTCTGGATGGGCCTGGGCCCCCCGCCCTGGGCAGATTTGGGGTAACGGGGGTGCCTATGGGGGTCAGCGGGGGAGCTGGCTCCAGAGGGGGGGGTATTTTGCCCCCTCTGATGCTTTCCTCCCCATCCCTAAGGCTTCACTTCTCCCGCTCCATCACACCAACACATAGGTAGGGTTTTGAGGTGCGGGTGTGTCGCTGGGATGCGGGGGAGGTGGTACTCCTCTGTCTCCTCGTGGCCACCTGCATCTCAATCACACATTACAGCTTAGACATTCTCATTACTTACTGTCACATGACACATACATATAGGGCCTTGGGGGTGGGCACACTGAATAGCATCCGGAGGGCGGTCTGTTCATTCAGCCTTCCCTCTGGTGCCAGTGTCCACTTCTCAATTTTAAGTTGCACATAGACATTGAGGGCTCTAGGGAGGGGACGAGCTGACACAAGCTTGTGGAGGGTGCCCCTCCCCTGTTTTAAAGCACCCCTGTTTTAAAGCACCTTAGAACAACACACACCAACACTACATTTGAGCGGGTGAGGTGAAGCATGGGGTCTCTTTTTTTTATTTATTTTTTATCTCACACCCCTGTTCTCTGTTCTCTGTCCGGGGCCGGGGGCTGCGAGGATGAGCTGGCCGCCCGGTCGGGGTCTGGGCTGGTGGTCTTCTCTGCTGCTGCGGGGACCGGGGTGGTCTTCCTGTCCCCACGCCAGAGCGAAGGGGGTTCAGCTCCGGGATCGGGCGCTGATTACCCCTCTGGGGGTGGTGGTGCCTGGATCTAGGAGTATAGAGTGCATATAGGGAGTGTGAGTGTGGGTACCATGTCCATTTTTGTGTGTCTACATGTGGGGCGAGGGTGAGAATATTCGTTGCGTGCATGAGGGTGGGAACGTATGCTTGTGTATATGTGTGCTTGTTCGTCTACGTCTATGTGTCAGGTCGGGCCTTAGACTCCACCTCACTCATCATCTCAGTCGACCCTCACCCCACCACCATGCCCTGCCGGTGGAGGATGCCGCCGGTGCATTGGTGGTTTCTTGCGCCGGGGCAGGATGCTCGGGTGAGCGCTGGCCCACTCTCGGCGGTCGCTTGGCGGGGCCTGGCCCTACTGGCCTTGCTGGGCTCCGGTTGGGGGGTGGGGGGCCCTTGGATCTCCGGGCCCAGGGCTCGGTCTGCCCTGGTGTGGTCGGCTGCCGGCGGAGCCTGCGGGCTTGCCGCCACGGCACCCTGGGGTGTCTACACTGTGGCTGTCGGATGTCCCACCTTCGGGCTCTCCTCTGCCCTTTTCTGGGTGGGGGCCGCAGTTGTCCCTGCGGTGGTTCCCCTGGGGGTCCCGTGCCCTGGGGGGCCTCCGGATGTTTGGGGCCTGGGTCTCTTCCATGCCTGCTTCATGCCTTGCGGGATGGGGCTGTTGTTCCCCACACACACACTATTAAACATTTACATGGAGGAACCTTATGAACACAAGCGCGCTCACACACACAGGTGTACACTCAAGCATTCACATTGGTGTAAAAACGGGTGCTCACAGACACACATTGTTCTGATCTGCTGTTGCTTCAAAACTTATTTTGTAATATTAGTTATGCGTGTTGCTCAATAACATTTAACATTTAGAATTTATTGTGATTCATACAAATGTTGGTTGTTGCTGCAGTTTCTCTGATGTTGTGTCTTCTGTTGTGTCTTGTTGTTTTCTCTTTTTGTCAGCAGGTATCGAAGCAAATTGTATTTTTTTTTTTTTTTTTTCTCTCTCTCTCTATCCCCCATTCTCTTTTTTTTCCTCTCTCTCTCTCCCCCTTCTCTGTTGACTTTATCCACAATTTTTTTTTTTTTTCTTCTAATTCCTTTTTTTTTTTTATTATTATTATTATTATTTTTATTATTATCATTGTAATTATAATTATTATTATTATTATTATTTTTATTTATTTTTTTCTCTCTCTTGTTTTCTCTGTCCCCTGGTCTTGTCGGTCATAGTATGGTTAAATAAAAGGGTATATAAAATTTAATTAATTAATTAATAAAAAAAAAAATAATAATATAAAAAAAAATATATATAAAAAAATTTAAAAAAAAGGCTGTGAATGATGATAGCATAACTACACATACGTACTGTCATGTGTTATCTGTGTTACTGACAGGCCGAAAAAAAAAAAAAAAAAAAAAAAAAAAAAGAAGTGTTGGGGCTGTAAGTCTTGGGGCTAGAAGTCTTGGGGCTAGAAGTCTTGGGGCTGTAAGTCTTGGGGCTAGAAGTGTTGGGGCTATAAGTCTTGGCTTAACCAGGATTCTCAGGTTTGGAAATGATATGCCCACCGAGGGCTGAGTTTTAGTGTTGGGTTTGTGTGGGCCTTAAATATTTTGAAAAGAGAGTACAACTGGTACGAAAGGAGACAAAGAGAAAGACGCACAGAGTCAGGTTTAAATATTTATTTAAAGATACATCCACGAGAACTAGAGATCAAGAGAAACACGTTAATGAAAAAGAGAGAGAATTCTCGATTCGAGGCCCACTGCCGCTTAGGCCTCGTTTAGACGCCTTGGGTAGAGAGCGTCTAATCTTTTGATCCGGCACCTTTCCGTCTTCGATCTCTCTTTCAGATCCCATAAAGGGTCTGCCTGCGGTCCAGTCATTTTTAAAGACACGAGTGTTGCACCGCATGCCTACGTTTCTCGATTTTGTGCAGAATAATGTGCGCACGCTGATATGCTCCGATATGTAACTCGTTCTTTGTTTGGCCTACATACCGCTTCTTACGTTAGAAACAGTGATCGAATGGAATTCTCAAAAACATATTAATTAAACGTGCCCTCGTTTCAGTATTCTCATTGTTTTTCTTTCTAGAGATTTGGAATATGCATCCGTAGAGTTTTTAAATATTTGTTGGTCTATATTCATGTATATGTGTGTGTGTGTGTGTATATTATAGTCATGGATTTATTAAGTGCACTGTAGATGGTATTGGGCCCTTTCTCACAGAAAAGGAAGTTCAGGGACGAGGCACTGGCTGAGTTAGGGAGTAAATATCCAGAAGTCAGAGCAATGTCCGGCCCCGGTTGTGCGCTGTCCATACGACTTCCCTGACCGCTCCCAGTCCTGCTACGATCAGGCCCAGGTCCCAAAAACAGTCCACTATAAATGCTGTGTATATGAGTGTGTCTTATCCATTAAGATATTTATTTATATGAATTGAATATGAGTCTGTGTGTAAATCTAGGTCCTTTTTTGTATAGCGTGGAATAATATGTTCGTGCGTCATCTGTTAGGGGTGTTACAGGGAGGGCTACAAAATGTGGGGCTATGCACGTTTCCGGGTTAAGAGTCATGAGGCTAGGACTCTTAGGTTTGAAAAATGAATGCCTAAACCCCACCGAGGGCTAAGTTTAGTGTCGTTGTTGTGTGGGCCTTAAATATTTTGAAGAGAGAGTACGACTCGTACAAAAGGAGAAAAACGCACAGAGTCAGATATAAATGTTCGTTGTTTTAATTTAAAAATACATGCATGAGAGATAGAGAGAGAGAGACAAAGAGAAACACGTTTAAAAAAGGAGAATCCTCGATTCGAGGCCTACTGCCGCTTAGGCAATCTTTTGATCCGTCTTCGATCTCTCTTTCAGATCCCATAAAGGGTCGGCCTGCGGTCCAGTCATTTTTAAAGACACGAGTCCGTGTCAATGTCATATTTCTAAGACCTTCCAGCATTTTTCTTAGTTTCTCCTTCTAGCTTGATAGATGGAACCGATAAGTGTCAGCAGCAAAGGTCAAAAGGTCACAGCCAACTTCAATCTAATGTTTAAAACAATTTTAATGGTCTGTAGGCATTTGCGAAGCGATTATACGAAACGAACGAATTAACTTATTCTACGTACTTATTTTTCACAGACGGAGTGCGGTTTTAGATATTCAGGTCAAAGGTCACAGGACAGCTTCCAGCATGGTGTCAATTTCTGCTCAGTTTTTTGAATCCTTAGAACCTTTTTAACACACTTGCGATTCACACCGCAATGCAGGAGAGGGCGAATTAATAGCTCCTCTTTATTTCCTCGAGTAGATAGATGTAGAGTTTTCAATCTTATAACTGTCCGGGGTTACTTTTGGGTTAGTCAAGGGTTATAAGGGCTATCTTCTGTGGTAACCGGTGGCGTGGTTGTCTGGGGGCCCGGGTTTGCTGGGACAGTAACCCGGGCTTAAGTCTGGGGTTTGAGGTTAGGATAGAGGGCTAGAAGGGCAAAGAAGGGCAAAGAAGGGCAAAGAAGGGCAAGACAGACAGACAGAAAGATAGAGTCTGGTAAAGGTTAGTTGTCCAGGTGAAAAGTCAGAGTCCAGATAGATAGACAGACAGAGTTATAGATTTTGATCATATTTCTGCACAGATTTTGATGGCTACTTTTTGTATTAGTGAATGTTTTGAGGGCTGTTGGTTAGAGATACTAAAAGAGTAATACACCCCCCCCCCCAAATATTATTAACTTGACATTTAACATTTTTAAAATGTGCCAGAAATATTAGCCATTTGTCTGTAAGAATTTTTAGACCTTTAAAAGGCATTCAAATTTAGTACGTTGGCTTATTATATATATATATATATATATGTGTTGTTTTGTACATGGTCAAAATCAGTATGTTTGTGCACTGTATGAATAATATTTGGGTATAATACGTCAGAGTTGACTCAATTTGCTATCCTTATGAAATATATAAATGTCCTGCACACTAAGGCATGCTATTCAGTTTCATCCAGGAGAGGGCGACGTAAGCCCTCTTTTAGAAAGATTCAGATCTTTAATTTCAAGAAAAGTCTAGGAATCCTTTCAAAAAGGCTATTTAGAGACTCCATATGACATTGCATACTTCATATATGTCTATCAGTTCAGAACTGCTCTAGCAATGAAACCACATAAAAACACAAAACTATTTCAGAATTTGAACATTATAACTAAACGGTCTTTTATTCTGAACAACTCTAATAATGAAAACAGTGAACTAAAACAGATTTGATCATGTTTGAACTAATGAAAAACAAAATTGTTTTTACAACATTTGTATTTTTTATTCTTCGATTTTTGCTAGAGATCATGTGATTGGGTGTAAATCATGCATGAATATTTCCAGACACCATGATAGTGTGATACATGTTAAAAAAAAAAAAAGATAAATGTGTGCTTCTTGTGGAAAGAAATAGAAAGCACTTTGGTTGCGTTGTTAAACCCTGGAAGCTCATAACGCAAGACTTTTTATTGGGGTCATGTAGCTCTTGAAATGCTGTGATAAAATTGGGTTCTAATATTTTACTTTGAGTGATTTTAGAAAGTAATCATTAAGTGTAAGGACTTCAATTAAAATACAATGAGCCATACAACTAGAGTAATAACATGAGGAACAAAAGCTTGTAACTTTTTTTAATGAAAGCATACATTCAGCTTTCAAGCAACTTTCAAGCAAGAGTTAAAAGGAATCAAGTGCCATGGCAGCATACAGATCACAAGTACAACCATGCATGTAAATATTAAGTAAACAGCTCCATCGAATGAATCAAGAGGTCATGCTTCTTGGTTGTTAAATTGCTGGTGTACAATTTAACAAAAAAAAACCCTCCCCTCTACACACCACAACAAGCCACCAACACATTAAAGCAAGCACCAAGGGGGAATGGGAGTGGGGAAAACAAACCAAAAAAACCAAAACCATGGCAAACATGTGCAAACAAACCAGCCACTTCAGAAATAAGCATTGTATTAAAACAGTCGTCTGGTATAAAAAGCTTATTAAATTTTTTACTTGACATGCACAGAGCTGCAGTTTGTGTCTACCAGCAGGTGGATGATGATGGAGGGATCGACCGCAGTGGCTCTGTGAAACTGACATGGAAAATTGAAGCATGGGCATGCAACGCTCTCAGTGTGTTCTTTCGGGTAGGTGCCGTTTAAGGGGACTGCTGACTTTTGACTGCACTTGCGACAAGCAAATTGTTTTCTGTGATAACTCTTTGAAGAGCTTCCATCACTCGGTCTCATCTTGAAGTCTGTTAGTATAAAAAGGTAAGATTAACAACAGTATTAACTAGCATACTTCATTTTTAAAGTTAGTATGAAAGAGATTAGATGTACTCGCTACCTGTTGTAAGGTTGACAATAATCAAAGACTTCTGCTTTCCTGTCCCAAACATATCCTGAGTAACAAAAGGGCCATTTGGCATTCCTGAAGACACAGAGGGGCTGATATCAAACCAGGCCTGTAGGCCAAGATGTGTATGTGTTGGGGGTCTACGAATTGTCACATCTTTTGCACAGTGGGTGAAGCTGTAATCTGCTGATTGGTCAGTTTGAATGTCTCACATTTGGTTTTTAGTCACATGGTCAAGGAAGGGCTAAAAGAAGATTGTAACTGTTGCTCTGTCTCTTTTCTGTGCTGGAGCTCTTCTTGGGGCTCTGCCCTCTCTCTCTCTATCCTCCACCCCCTCTCTCTTTCTCTCTCAGGCACTCCACTTCTGCTGTAATCTGCAGATTGTCTTCTTAAAATATTCCAACCTTAGGTCTGTATTCCAAAGCGTTCATGAATTATAGCAATTTAAGTTTGGATAGTGCACTTTCACGTCTATGTTCAAAAATGGGGATGGCACTTCTGGGGTTAAGAAATAAAAAATAAATTTCTAAGAGAACTTCCATGAGTTAAAGTGAGATCCATGCAGTCCATTCTGTGAATGAAGTTGTTCCCAGACTTGCATGCTTAGTCTTCCTGTCTGTGGTCTGATTTGTTGTGTATTTGGTTTGCAATTGTGTTTCCCTGACTGGTAGAATGAAACATGTACTGAAAAGTTAGTCAGGGTCTAAACTTGACAAAAAAAAAAAAAAAAACGGAAAAAGATAGTATTAATGACATTACAGGTGGTCTAGATCTGCAGTAAATGCACAGGAATCAAGAATCAGAGAAGTGCTGTAATAGCTCTGTTTTAAATGACAATAATAAAAATAAACTACAGCTTAAGATTTAAAAGATGTTTCATTCATTTCAGAGCCTTTGATGGCAGCATTCCTTCATCAGTCACTCTTCACCGGATAAGAGTGTGTCTCATCTGTCCCTGTAACATCCAGACAAGAGTCAGTCACCTCTGGGATTTATCTGATCAATACTGCATTAACATGTTGAGGTAGTTGCTGATGCATCAACTCACTTTTAATCAGACTAATAGACAAATAAAATAGATAACTCATGTTTAGTAACTTCATGTAGATGTGTTTATACATTACTTACATTCATGTAAAGAAGTGTTGACAGCAGTGTATTCTACATAATAACACAAATACATCACTCACTCAGATTTCTATTAGATGTGCTCATATGCAATTCTTTAAGAACACATATTAAATAGACATTTAGTAATCGTCTTTCAGATGTATATGATTTATGTAAATCCACTCTGGTGACGTGTGATACGGGAGCACCCGCTTTACATAATAAAACGTGTTTTTACTGTAAAATCATAAATAAACTGTACTGGCTACACCTTAAGCAATTCAACAGTTTGCTCTCCAGTAGCTCAACAAAGCGATTTTAACACAAAGAACTGTTTTGGTTTGTAATACTCACATTTGTAATCACCTTCGTTGCTGTTCTCCGCCCTGTACGGTGATGATGTATCCTCTCCCGTTGCCTCCTGGGATTAAAAGTGTCCATCGATGAACACTTCAGAATCTGGGCTGAAGCCGTAGGACATCCAGGGATTTCTCGCTTACTCTTATTATTCAAATATACTTATTTGCTCGGCTACTGCTTTTTGCCTACTATATAGTAGGGAAGTTTGCGATTTCGAACGCAGCGAGTCTCTATGTTTTTACTGTCATGAGAAGTGTTAATTATAGAGTTATATGTAGATTTACTCCCATCACAGGACAGTTTGCAGGGATGAGCACTGAGCAGATGACATCATCACATCTCGTTTTCTGCACTCTCATGAAATGCTTTCATCATAACTAACAGCAAACATGCTGTAAATACTGTTAAAGGTTCATCATTGTGTTGTGTAAGAGACCCACTGATTATAACAAGAGTTTTAAGTGTCCAAGTTTGGTTTTAAGTGTCAAGTGTCACTGGCTCGATTTAAACGATTTAGAGACTAAATCTGATTGAACTTGAATAATTGGGACATTCTACCAGAAACGTGCATTATCTGTCACTTCTACAGTGAATAAAAAATATTTCATCCCAAAAATGTCTAAAACTGCCTGATGGTTGATTTCTGTGAGTTGTTCTGTAAAGGAATATGTTCTCAGATATTTTTTTCTTTATTAAAAACACTTGAAAATTACAAATCCGGTCTTTGTCCTTGTCCTCAGCCAAAGTAGACCTACAGCTTTCACAGTTTTATTATGCTAATGTGACACTCACAAAATATGTTTTTGAGATGATTACTTTTGTTTCTTTTCTTTCTATTGCAATTGTATTTTATTTTATTCCGATTTATAGAATTGAATACTAATGAGAGATTACAAAGAAGCACAATAATATGCTGTTTCATAAAATGGACACAGGGTGGCAGCACCCACTATCAGCGGCACTCTGGGACTCTTAGCAACGCGCAGAGCAAGGTGAGCTCATAATCCGAATGAATGGAGAATGAGCAAACGTTGTCCTGCGTCGCTGATTTCTATCTAATATTTCCAATATTTCCAGGTTAGTTACACGACTTTTAGGTGACTACAGGTGTTTATAAGCTAATATGAGTCCCCGGTGATGTGTGGTCTGTAAACTAAAAATATGTCAAATGTGTAAACGGTTAAGTCTGATGGTACGTAGCTAAGAAAATGGCGGCCGACTCCGCATCAATTGTTTCTTTTGTTTGTTCCTTGCGGCTCCGGGGCATTTGTGAGTTATTGCTGTGTGTGTGTAGTACAATGTTAAAAGGTTAGTAAGTTATTTCGAATGTATAGAGTAAGACCAGTTACGGCTGCAGCCTTGTTCATGGCACACGTTAATATTAGACAATGATACAGTGTCAGTTCATAGGAGTGGGCGCCAAGTTATGAAACAGATATGTTTATTGAAGTTTGTGTTCATATAGTGTGAATGTAATACAGTTTAACTGCAAATGAGATTTATTCTGTTGTATAAAGTGAACACTTATAAAATGTACAGTTAGTACAAAAATTACTCTTTAGATGAGAGGACAAAGATGTGATTTAAAGGGAAAATGTTTGTTTTTGGTTTTATACAAATTTTATTAAGTTGATGTTTGGAAAATATGTGAGGATACATTTATGTGAAAACAGACCTTGGAAGAATATATGGCTTCATGTTATCCAAATGTGGGTATAACCTGTGCTTCAATGTAAAGCAGACAAAATAACAGAAAATAATTCATGATTGCAGATTCAAAGTTAAAATGAAGTAAAAAAAATAAATATAATCCGAATGAATGGAGAATGAGCAAACGTTGTCCTGCGTCGCTGATTTCTATCTAATATTTCCAATATTTCCAGATTTCCAGCACTCCTATCAGAGGATTACACGTATATATCTGCCAGCGGAGACCTAGCCGGGACCCGCTACAGATTCTTGGGGGCTCGTCCGGGATACTTCGGCGCCACCTATTGGAGCGGGAGCCGAGTGATGACAATGCTGACCAGCAACTAGCCCTGTCCAGCTGTGGGGAACTGCGATCGTGGACGAGTGGAGATCTGCGATCTAGAGCAGACTGCGCCATCACCGAACTGGGTTGTCAGCCGTGAGGGAGACGAGGGGCCATCATGTCGAGTGGTGGGAGGAAGAGCCTAGTGTGGGACATTAGGAAGGGCCTACTCACCTTGTCAGCTGAAGAGCTTCTTCGAGTCGCCAGAGCGGTGAATCCAGTGTCGGACGTGGACCAGTCAGAGCTTGTGGAGGGAGATCAGGAGGAATGCTACGATCGTATCAACTCGTTCATGTACAGTAAGCAGTTACTTGAAACAGAGGATGAGGGAATGGCCCAGTTGTTGATGTTAAAAGATGCTATTGATGATGTATTGAAATGTCGTGATGATGATATGTCACTTCTAAATGTAAAGGGTGATTCTGAGTTGCATACTGGGCAGAGTGGTGATAAGCTTGATGACCATGTTGATTTTTCTAAGGGTTTTGTCATTACCCAAACACCTCCTGAAATCATCACAGACACTCACAAGCAGAGTCGACACACACCTATTTCAGTCAGTACTGCATCGCCTAGTGATATAGCTGAACTAGATCCAGGCTCAGTTAAGGCTACAATGTTGAATGCACCTGACACAACGAACGCTGATTTGCTTAAAGTGCTCGCTAGCTACGAAGAGCTTAGCAAGAAACTCATACAGTGTATACCAGTACATGCTTCGCCGCCACAGACACATATACCCCCATCCTCAGCCCTGTTTAGGCAGCCAGACAGAAACCCACCGGGTGAACCTGCCTCTCAGTCGGCTCGCGAGGCGATGGTGTCCTTAAGGGAACTCCGTTACCTTCCTCGGGGAGAGTTTAAAGTGCAAGGCGGGCAGGTTGGTGATCAATCCTCAGATATCAGCTACAATAATGTCTGCAGGCAAATTGATGATGGAATCAGAGAAGGATTCTCCGACTCAGAGATTGTTCGTGGTGTGCTCAAAATCATAAGACCTGGCATATTCAAAGAGATGTTGATAAACAAAGACGACATGGCAGTGACTGAACTCAAGGGATTTCTTCAAACCCACCTAAGAGAAAGGAACAGCACAGAGCTATTCCAAGAGTTGATGTGTACGAAACAGGATGAGAACGAGACACCACAACAATTTCTCTATCGTGTGATAGGTTTGAAACAACGCATCCTATTGACAGCAAGATTGGCTGACACTGACGTTAAATACTCTGCAGCTACAGTGCAAGATGTTTTCCTACATACAGTGTACCAAGGCTTTGGACACAAATACACTGACATACGCAGAGAGCTCAAACCTTTGTTGGCAAACAGTGGGATCACTGATGAGATGATTCTGCGTCATGTGATGAAAATCACTAGTGAAGAAAACGAGAGGATGAAAAGACTTGGCTTGTCCCGCCGGCAGACTGTAACAAATGCGCACAGCGCACAGCTCGAGCCTGATGTGGTAAAGACACCGAGCACAAAGTCAGAGAGTGTAGGGTCCAAGTCAAGTCAAACAAAACCAGATCCTCTGAGAGACCTCACGACCAAAGTAGAGGAGCTTACCAGACTGGTTGAGACCATGCAAAAACAAAACCAACACGAGCTAACCCACAATGGGCGCCAGTACAGTCAAAATAGAACACAATCTAGACGTGGAAAACCCTATGGCTGTCCAAGCTGCGTGGAACAAAACAGACAAGACTGTAAACACTGTTTCACCTGTGGGGAAGAAGGACATCATGCAGCAGGTTGTCTAAAGCGACAAAAGAGACAGGGAAACTCCAATCGGGCACTAGAGAGGGACATCTAGTGACCGAGTCTGAAAATAAGTCCCAACCAGAAAGTGAGGTCAGCAATGACAAAATACACTCCTCTTCACCCTCAACCCCAGTAACGACAAGCACATTAAGTCACTGTAACCAAGTAGCTCAGCTCCCTCCCCAGTCACCACGTGTAGCTAAAGCTAGAGCTGTTGCTGGCCTGATTGGGAAAAAGGCCCTAGTTCAGAGCTATCTAAATGGTTTAGCAGTCACTTCTTTGCTCGACTCTGGGTCACAAGTCAGTATAGTCAGCCGTGCCTGGAAAGAAGAGTACCTACCTGACCTCAGTATTCACTCAGTTTCGGAGATCTTAGGGGAGGAGGAACTGAAAGTTATTGCAGCAAATGGCAGTCTCATTCCATATGATGGGTGGGTAGCTATTACAGTGAACTTGCCAGGGAATTTGGACCCCAACCTGTCCATTAGTGTCCCATTCCTCCTCAGCAGCTACCCCATGGACAGACCCTTGATTGGCTTTAATGTTTTGGAAGTACTGATTAGTGGCAAACCAGAGAGACTAGTGCCGGTACTTGCTAGCCTTCTTAGCAATGCCATATCTGTTCCCAAAGAAACAGCTGAAGCCCTCGTCCACTTTATTCAGACGGCCAAGCCAGTCATGCAGCAGGGACGCTTAAGAACAGGTGCCAAGGATATCGTGCTCTCAGCTGGTCAAGTGTTGTGGGTGAGGTGTCGGGTTCCGTCAAACATGGATGCCTCTACCCGATTAGTGTTGTTCGAGACAGATGAAGACAGCCTATCGTCTGGACAGTGGGATGCAGGGCCAGGTTTGTTTGAAATTCAGAACCCAACCAAGCCCTATGTCACCATTCCAATTGGTAATAACACCAATCATGACATCACAATACCACGTAAAACAGCTCTAGGGATCCTGCAGTGTGCTGAAAATGTGGTGGAGGCAGATATCCTGGACAAATCACAGCCTACAGCGACTGTCAGTCAGGCCACCACCACTCAGGTCAGCAACCCTGATCCACCTCTGTGGGACCCACCTGTAAACCTCGACCATCTGGAGGAAGAACAGCAAGAGACTGCTAGAAAGATGCTTCATGAGGAGTCAAACGCCTTTGCAAGGGATGGAAATGACCTTGGCTGTATCCCAAATTTGCAAATGGTGATCAACCTCAACGACGATGTTCCTGTGCAGAGAGCGTACACATCCATTCCCAAACCACTGTTTAAAGAAGTAAAAGATTACATTCAAGATCTTCTTGTAAAGGGTTGGATAGTGAAATCGAAGTCTGCCTATTCTGCCCCAGTTGTATGTGTGCGGAAGAAGGACGGCACTCTTCGCCTATGCATAGACTATCGTCTCCTAAACCAAAAAACAGTACCCGACAGACATCCACTGCCGCGAATACAGGATTTGATAGATACGTTAGGTGGGTACTCAATGTTCAGTATACTTGACCAAGGTAAAGCTTACCACCAGGGGTTTATGGCAGAAGGGTCACGCCATCTCACTGCCTTTATCACCCCCTGGGGGCTCTACGAATGGGTAAGGATCCCATTTGGACTTTCTAATGCACCTGCCGCTTTTCAAAGGAGCATGGAGGAGATGTTAGGCTCTCTGAGAGACGAGTACTGCATCCCGTATCTGGATGACCTACTGTGCTACTCCAGATCTTTCAGTGACCACGTGGAGGTGATTCGCAAGGTCCTCCAAGCACTGCAGCATCATGGGGTGAAGCTACGGGCAGAAAAGTGCGAGATGTTTCAGAAGGAGGTTCGCTATGTTGGACGCTTGGTGTCGGCAGAGGGAGTTCGAATTGACCCCAAAGACCTCGAGGCAGTGATAGCTTTAAAAACCAAAACGCCCCAAACAGTTGGTGACCTCCGACGGGTTCTCGGCTTCCTGAGTTATTACCGCTCCTACATACAGGACTTTGCTAAAATAGCAAAACCATTGTATGAGCTGCTCCAACTTAAGTCCTCCATGCCTCAACCCCTTCCACGTCACTTTAAGTCCAAGGGTCCTCAACTCCCGTCCAAAACAGCCATCATATGGAAGGCTGATCACCAAAGCACCTTGGAAAGGCTTGTCAGTATGCTGATCAACCCCCCAGTCCTCGCATACCCCAACTTCGAGGAGCCATTCGTCCTACACACGGATGCATCGGAGAAAGGACTCGGGGCAATCCTCTATCAGCGACAGTGTGGGAAAATGCGAGTCATTGGATATGGATCACGAACTCTGACACCGGCTGAACGGAACTACCGACTCCACAGCGGAAAACTTGAGTTCCTTGCTTTGAAGTGGGCAGTATGTGAGAACTTTAGAGACTATCTCTTCTATGCTCCACATTTCACCATCTACACTGATAACAATCCGCTTACTTACGTCATGAGCACTGCAAAACTCAATGCAGTTGGACATCGCTGGGTTGGAGAATTGTCAGAGTTCCACTTCAATATTAAATACAGACCTGGAAAAAACAATATAGACGCCGACACACTCTCACGCATCCCACTCGATATTGACAACTATGTGGCGACATGCACGGAGGAGCTGTCTCAGGATGTGCTGCATGCGACTTGGGAAGGGGGTAGAGCAGCCCAGAAGAAAGATGTAGCCTGGATAGCTGCACTTTACACCACCTCTGCTGATGTCATGCCACAGCCTCATTCACTCTTGCCTGAAATAAGCCACGAAGAGCTGGCAAAAGCCCAACGAGATGACCCCGGAATAGGGGAAATAATGAGACTAAAAGAGACAAATAATGTTCTGACTGATGTGGTCAGAAGGTCAGTGAGTGGGCTCACTCGCAAGCTCCTTCATGAGTGGAGTCAACTACATTTGGAGAATGGAGTCCTGTACCGCCAAACACCAGAAAGAAAACAGTTAGTCCTACCCACCAAGTACCGGTCAGTTGCCCTAAAACATCTCCATGACAACATGGGGCACGTTGGCACAGAACGTGTGCTCCACCTCGCCAGGGAACGTTTTTATTGGCCACACATGAAGAGATGCATAGAGGAGTATGTCACAAGAAAATGTAGTTGCATAAAACAAAAGAAACCCACCACACACATACGCGCGCCAATGGGTGGCCTGACTTCTGCCTCCCCTCTCGATCTGGTTTGCATAGACTACTTACATCTGGAGAAAAGCAAAGGAGGCTATGAGTACATTCTGGTAGTAATAGACCATTTTACCAGATTTGCTCAGGCTTACCCAACTAAAAATAAATCGGGACAAACTGCAGCTGAACGGATATACAATGACTACATACCTCGTCTGGGTTATCCAAATCGTCTCCACCATGATCAAGGACGCGAGTTTGAGAACAACCTTTTCCGCACCCTTGGACGGCTGTCAGGGGTCGGACACTCACGAACATCCCCATACCACCCACAATGTAACCCCGCTGAGCGGTTCAACCGCACACTGCTGCAAATGTTACGGACACTGACAGACAGAGAAAAGGAGAGATGGAAAGAACATCTGCCACAAATGATACACGCATATAACTGTACTCGCCACGAGTCCACCGGATACTCACCTCATTACCTGCTGTATGGGCAACACCCCCGTCTCCCCGTGGATCTCTTGTTTGGATTATTGGGAAACACCGAATCAGTGACACACAAAGGATATGTGGATAAATGGTCAAAAAGGATGACGGAAGCGTACAAGATTGCAAACAAATCCAGCCTGTCATCAAGTGCAAAGAACAAGTCCTACTATGATCAAAAGGTGAGGGGTGTGGTCCTCAGATCAGGAGATCGAGTACTGGTTCGAAACATGGGTGAGCGAGGCGGACCCGGTAAGCTACGCTCATACTGGGAGAAGAGGATCTATGTGGTGAAGGAGCAGATCTCAGACAATCCGGTATATGTCATTCATCCTGAGGGAGACCCAAATGCAAGGAACAGAACCATACACAGAAACTTGTTACTGTTAGTAAATGACTTGCCTGTTGAGAGCCCAGCACAGTCAGCTGATTCTGTTGTAACTCCCCATCAGAGACAAAAGCAACCTCAACAGAGGGCAAGCTCTGCTGACAATGATGGAATACCGGATACTGATGATGATGATGAGTGGACAGGAGGTTATTGGCTGAGAACACCTGTAGTCAGGATGGAAAATGATCAAGATGGACATGGCAGATCAGCGGCCTCAGGGAAAGAGCAAAGTCCAGTGTCAAAGTCATTTCCTGCAACAGTGCCTGGTCAGACTCCAACGAAACCGGCCATGACCCACAAAGAATGTCCAAATACATTACCGACGAGAGAAACTGGACCTATGGACACATACTTACCAGATGGACGAGAGACACCTGAAAGAGACAATACACACACAGATGAGACAAACCTACCTGAAAGAGAGCATGAACAAAACATTCCTGTAAAAGAGGATAAACAAAGCTCAAATGACAGAGAAGTGGAATTAGTGGGAGATGAATCACAGACAAGTGAACAACCTGATGTCACTTACCTACCTCAGCTCCAGGATGAGAAAAATGGACATGCTGAACAAGTACAGGAGGGAAGACCGAGTTATCCCTCTATTATGACTTGGCCTGTGGAAGATGCACACAGAGAGGTTAGGAGGTCGACCAGAGAGAGGAGACCGAGGCCGATTTTCACTTATGATTCACTGGGCCAACCTTCAATACAGACCCATGTAGATTCCATTTCCTCACCGATTACCTCGGGCCCCCTGCCTTTCATGCCACACATAACCAGACAGTTCATCCTACCTGCTTCTTACGCACCACAATTGTACATGCCCTACACATACTACATGCCAGTCACCACACAAGTTTATTAGAAAAAAAGAAAAGAGAAAAAAATAGTTTTTTTGTTGTTGTAACAAATGTCGGGAGCCATTTTTGTTTGTTGGGGTGGATGTGACACTCACAAAATATGTTTTTGAGATGATTACTTTTGTTTCTTTTCTTTCTATTGCAATTGTATTTTATTTTATTCCGATTTATAGAATTGAATACTAATGAGAGATTACAAAGAAGCACAATAATATGCTGTTTCATAAAATGGACACAGGGTGGCAGCACCCACTATCAGCGGCACTCTGGGACTCTTAGCAACGCGCAGAGCAAGGTGAGCTCATAATCCGAATGAATGGAGAATGAGCAAACGTTGTCCTGCGTCGCTGATTTCTATCTAATATTTCCAATATTTCCAGGTTAGTTACACGACTTTTAGGTGACTACAGGTGTTTATAAGCTAATATGAGTCCCCGGTGATGTGTGGTCTGTAAACTAAAAATATGTCAAATGTGTAAACGGTTAAGTCTGATGGTACGTAGCTAAGAAAATGGCGGCCGACTCCGCATCAATTGTTTCTTTTGTTTGTTCCTTGCGGCTCCGGGGCATTTGTGAGTTATTGCTGTGTGTGTGTAGTACAATGTTAAAAGGTTAGTAAGTTATTTCGAATGTATAGAGTAAGACCAGTTACGGCTGCAGCCTTGTTCATGGCACACGTTAATATTAGACAATGATACAGTGTCAGTTCATAGGAGTGGGCGCCAAGTTATGAAACAGATATGTTTATTGAAGTTTGTGTTCATATAGTGTGAATGTAATACAGTTTAACTGCAAATGAGATTTATTCTGTTGTATAAAGTGAACACTTATAAAATGTACAGTTAGTACAAAAATTACTCTTTAGATGAGAGGACAAAGATGTGATTTAAAGGGAAAATGTTTGTTTTTGGTTTTATACAAATTTTGATAAGTTGATGTTTGGAAAATATGTGAGGATACATTTATGTGAAAACAGACCTTGGAAGAATATATGGCTTCATGTTATCCAAATGTGGGTATAACCTGTGCTTCAATGTAAAGCAGACAAAATAACAGAAAATAATTCATGATTGCAGATTCAAAGTTAAAATGAAGTAAAAAAAATAAATATAATCCGAATGAATGGAGAATGAGCAAACGTTGTCCTGCGTCGCTGATTTCTATCTAATATTTCCAATATTTCCAGATTTCCAGCACTCCTATCAGAGGATTACACGTATATATCTGCCAGCGGAGACCTAGCCGGGACCCGCTACACTAACAACTGTTATTTAGAAAAAAATTATTAATTATTATTAAGAATTATTCTTTATTAATTGGTCATAGTTAGCAAGTAGTTTTCAATGCGGACATGTTTATTTAGGAATTACTGAATACATAATAAGGAACTATTTTTGTCCTAAATTTGCTATTACTTACTACTTAGGTAGTGTTACTTTAACACTGAACTTAATACTATTAACCAATATGGAAGCAAGATTACTTCCTGTATAGTTATTTAACAACGCACCACTATTCTAAAGTGTTACAAGAATCTCCTTTTGCTTGGTTACTTCTACTTTTTTTATTTTTATTTGTACTATTTTACATTTACTCAAGTACGTTTTTGGCCAGATACTTGTACTTTTAATTTAGTAAACATTTAACTGAGTGTCAGTACTTTCACTTCATTATTTTATTTTTTGAGTACTTTTCACATCTCTGTCTATGCTTCTCACTCATAAAGTTTTATTTCCTGTCTTAAGGCCACTTGAGTCAGTAGTATGTACTGTGACTGAGTGCACAAAATACTCTTTTCTTGTTAGTAAATAGACTAAAAGAAATTTGGTAAAAAAGCTAAGTATGTAAGCAGTGGGTAAGTTTAGATGAACACATATCAATACAACACATACATAATGTTCACTGCATACTGATCTACTTTATTACTAGTGAGCTTGTTACATTGAAGGTTTGTCTAAAAGCAGCTTTACAATTTCTGATTTAATTCATAGTGTAGGTGTAATGCAGAGTTCCTTTTTTCAGAGAACAAGGCACACTGTAATGTCCGTTTTGCACATATGTGGTGCATGTGCCCAGGAGATCATCAGATGTCCGGTCTTTGTCCCACACCTCCAGCTTCAGGTTGTCAGTGGCTTTGCAGTTTGGGAAGTTGAACTCTGCAACCCAAAGAGGATTACGGGTACTCTGCTGAAAATCGGTCATCCCCCCATAAGTAGAGCCGCACCAGACCTTGACGTATGGGTCGGGTCTGTTTCCAAATATATTATCTGAAGCAAGGTTATTGGCTTGTATATTATACACCCGAACAGCAGCACTGGCAAATTCCAGCTGAGACACCAACATCAGCACAGCCAGAGACATCAGCCGAAGATAACAAAAGATTGCCATGACTGTCAGAAAGAATATGTTCAATTATAATTAAGACTATATACTCCCAAATATTGAAATGCAAAAATAGTGTCAATGTAGAATACAAAAAACATGAAAATAAATGACTTATTTTCAAATTCAGAGAGATATAATTCAATGCATTACTAAATAATAATGAAAGCATTCTTATTTTGTAAGGAAACCAGGAAAACTTTACCTTGTTCAAGTTGTTATTTTGTCCCAGAGACAATCTGGATGGTATATAAAGAGTGTCTAAGTAACGCTTCTTGACTTCTCAGTTGCAGTCTGTTCACTCATTTGGTCCAGTCCTGGTTAAATAGCCTGTATTCTGGCAACCGTCCCTGGTTTTTAGTGCACGCCTAGTAAAGGGAAAGTACTAGAATTTACCAAAGATAAATTCCAATGTATTATTCAAAATTAGCTTTATAGGTAAATAATAAAAATTTAAATGATAGAGGATTAAAAAAAATACACATTTATAAGGAAAACTTTACTTTGTAATTTAAATGAGCCTATTGAAAACCACATTCCACCACTAAATAATTTAATACAAAATATAATTATTGGAATTTAAATAATGATAATTTCAATAATAATAAGAAGAGTTTATATTATTATTATTATTAGTAGTATTAATTGTTTTTATTTCAATTTAATTTTCATTTAAAATAAAATTTTTGCTTAAAATTATTTGCTGTTATTCAAATATGTATCAAGAATCATAAATCCAAAGAATCATACCAACTTGAGGAAAATGGGCATCCAATGTCCCCTTTGAAGCACAGCCACCACAAAATCAGACTAACTTTAAGATCATTCTGAGGTTAAATACAGATTTAAAATCATAACAAGAAATAGTTTAATAGCTATGATACTGCTTTTTGAAATCAAATCTTTGCATAGCTATGATGGGAAACACTGGAATCTAACAATGCCTTAGAAAAAATAGTTAATCTTAAAAAAATAAAGCATATACATAAACCCATGTAGGAAATATAAGAGTTATCGGATAAGCATGATATTGATACGTTGCATCGCATCGCTTAAACATTACCATGTCTGCATTTGTGATCGGAGAAATGACAAACAACAAGCGCTACTCTACACTGCTCAAAACTCACGTTTGAATCGTCAGTGGCAAATTCTTTAAATAAGAAAACGTACTTACGCTGCTTACGTGAGTCAGAAGCACCAGATTGTCCTTGCAAAGTTGGAATTGCCCCAGTTTATAGAAACAGCCTTTGTGCAAGCCAGCATTGTAGACTACTCTTCCAGGTTCAGGAAATAGTCCTCCGTAAAATGCGCTGCACACACTCTAATATTTGGGTTAAACTGCAACAATAATACAGCGAGAATTAAAAAATCACACCCCCTTTCTTTGCATATACATTTGGGCGGAGTTTAGCAAATCTTCCCACACAGTGACGTAGACTTGTGGGGGTGTGTTTCAATGAGCCATTTTTGGTGGGCGTGGTCCAGTCTTAACTTTTATAAAGAATATCTCTTTGGTTTTGAGGCTTTAGTCTTTGCAACTTCAGGGATCTTATCTATGCACAAACAGCTTGTAACACTCTAAAGAGAAAGGAGAACTTTAAATCGCCTCATATGACCCCTTTAATAGAGTTACCATTGAGCTTCATCTGTGTTCCCCGCTGTGCCCTTGCATGCATAGTCTGGCTCTGTCTTGCTGTTTGCAGGTGCAGCTTCAGAGCAAATATGCAGGCTTCGGTTGTTTTTACCAGTGTGCACTGAAGTGAGTGAAGTCACAGCTGTGTTATTCTATGAGAAAATTGTGTTTTGAGGATACAGGGTGCTGGGCTTCAGCAGAAGTATATACACTGTAAACCCCACTGTTGTCATTAATAAAGAAATTAAGTTAATATAACTTGACATTACTTAAAGTACTAAGTTTTGGCATCAAAACTTAAACAGGTGTATTTAACTTACTCATTTGGCAGCAAAAACGTTTTAATTAATATTTTAAGTTCTCTGAACTCAACATTTTAATTCATTTAAATGTTTCACCATGTCTCACTTTAAAATGATTGGTCGCGCTTGAAATTCTGCTTTGACAACCGCGCTGATTGGTCGATATAAGTTATATGACACAAGGCGGGAATTATTATTTTTTTTCTTTGTCGTGCTGAATTTTGCTGAAGCAGCAGCAGGACAGAGGCACTAGCAGAAACCATCTGACAGAAGAAAGACAAAAGTTAAATTAGTAAGTAGAGATTTAAACGCTCATATACACTTTTCTTTATTGATTTACACCTTATTCTAATGTTACGTTTTTCGTTTCACTCCAGTAGCAGCACAAGTACGCTGGCGGTAAAGCAGGTGGGAAGAGAGTCGTCCTGAAAGATTCATTAGAGTGACGTTACACAGGTAGGTTAATGATAAATATTTAAGTGTAAAATTCGCTTGGTTGCCGTTTTATTTTTGGAGAATTTTGTAGTTATAAACACGCATGAGTTACTAACTTTCTGTAAGAACATTTTAATTTCCCGTTTAATTTTTTTGGTTTCTTCCCCCAGCTGCACTTGCTGCAGGCGATTATGAAGCAGGCGGGGACACGCATGGAGTCGTGATAAAGGCCCATGGATTACGCTGGTAAGTTAATGTTTAACACGTCTGTACATTTTGGTTTATTGTCTGTAAAAGGTTTTATTTTGTAGTTATAAACACGCCTGAGTTTCTAATTTTCTGTAAGAACATTTGAATTTCCCGCCTAACCGTTTTCCTCCCCCAGCGGCACTTGCAGCCAGGCGGTCGTGAAGCAGGCGTGACAGGGATGGAGTAGTTATGAAGGCCCATGGATTACACTGGTAAGTTAACGTTTAACACGTCTGCACGTTTTGGTTTATTGTCTGTAAAATGTTTTATTTTATACGGATGGACAAGGTATAACGTTAAATGCGTTTAGGTTAATATGAACATGAGCTTGCAACCATGTGAATTAACTTTAATTTGATAATGTTTATTCATCTTCACTAGCAGCTAACGTTAGATGTCCGATGATCGCAGCTCGAATCTTGACGTTCCAGTGGGGATTGTAATAGTTGAAGATGGGACTACTCTTCAGCCTCTCTCCTCATTTGGGATCGTAATTGAGGGAAAAGTGGTGATGGACAATCTACATGACCTTCCTGAATCAATGTGCCTTCTGTTTGGACTAATTTTTTTTGGTTTGAGATTTTCCAGTTCCTTGTGCGTTATAAATACCATGGTATTAATCTGGACCTACCACAGTGTTTTGTACGGTAGGTTTGTCGTCATTCCACAGAATCGTGCAACAAATTTGAGTGTCCTGTCATTGAATGTGAACAAACTAAAGTTACATTCTCTGCAAGGAAAAGGTTAGAGAACAAGGAAAAAAAGTCAAGTTTCCACTTTGCTGGTAATTTAAGTTGCACTTAAATTACCCAAAGTCACTGAAGTACACATTTGAATTTATTCAACGCATTCTCCTTTCCATGGGGCAGAAAGACCTGCAGCCTAAGATACAATCCTTGGCTAACCAGCTGTTCCATTAAAATGGATAAACAAGATCAGCACATGCATTTTCTTAAAAACAAAAAAAACACTTAAAGATACAGCATGGAGGGGTCCCTTTCTGTTTTGTGCTTTTTCTTGTCAGCTGAGATAAAAAAAAAAAAAGACCTTTACATTGGAAATTAAAAACATTTTAATGTTAACAGTCAGTAAGACTTTTACCAGCAAAGTGGAAACTTGTCTTTTTTCCTTGTTCTCTAACCTTTTACTTGCAGAGAATGTAGTTTGTTCACATTCAATGACAGGACACTCAAATTTGTTGCACGATTCTGTGGAATGACGACAAACCTACCGTACAAAACACTGTGGTAGGTCCAGATTAATACCATGATATTTATAACGCACAAGGAACTGGAAAATCTCAAACCAAAAATGAGTTTACAGTTTTGTCTCTTCTGAAAATGTGACAAAATGTCTAGATAAAAATAAGCTTACCATTTGGTTGTTAATGTGTCTTTTAAAATGTGATAAATAATAGGTTTACATCTAAAAACAGTTTACCGTTCAAAAAAATAGCTTATGTTCAGGTCTTCTAAAAATGTGAGCTTATGGTTTTGTTCATGTCTTAAAAATGACTGAATGTGATCTTACAGATGAAAATAGGAGTTTGCTGTTAAAATGAGCTCATGATTTTGTTCATGTCTTTTAAAAATGTGGGCTTACTGTTATAAGAAATGAAATGTAAATGCAGTATAAGCCTAATAAAGTGGTTGATTTGGGGGAAAAAAAACAACTTGTTTTAATGATTTATAAATTATTTAATACAAGTAAAGAATATATAAGCTGAAAATTTGGTAAGTTTTGTCTATTAGCCCTTTTAAGTTATCTGTACTTAAACATTTAAGTTAATTCAATGAAGAGACCACATTTGGTTAACTCAATAAATCGAGTTGTCAATTTTACATTACTCAAACAAACTGAGGGAATCACTTTCCTCAAATCATTTGAGTACTCTCAACTTATTAGGGTTTACAGTGTATTAGAGTTGCTTCAACAAGGTAGTAACCCAAAACTGTCCATTTTAATTCATCACACATGTTTGTGGCTTGTACATCTGACCTGGGACTCAAGGCTAATTTATACTTCTGCGTCAGACCTATGCCATAGCCTTTATGCCAGGGGTTCCCAAACACGTTCCTGAAGCCTCCCTAACACGGCACATTTTGCATGTCTCCTTTGTCTGACACCCATTTCAGGTCTTGGAGTTGCTACTAATGAGCTGATGAGTTGAATCAGGTGTGATTGGTAAAGGAGACATGCAAAATGCGCAGTGTTGGGGAGGCTCCAGAAACGAGTTTGGGAACCCCTACTTTACGCCATAGGCTATGCGCAGGGCCGGATTAACATAAGGGCTAGGTGGGGTTGAAGCCACAAGGCCTACGGATTGAGGGGGCAAGTGATTGGCTGTGGAGGAAAGGAAAAGTAGACCTAGAATTGATTGCAAGCTTTTCCCGGTGTGCCGATTGCAGAAACCCCACCACACCTACACATATTGCTGTTATTAAAGCCAAAGGATTCATGTAGCCTACATTATCTCTCGACAAAAGCGCACAAGAAAGATTAATCCTTGTTTAGTGTCTGCGCTATTTCAGTCCAAATGATATGAGCGATAAAAATGTCTGAACTCGTTTGCACAATAATTGCACCAGATTGATGCACCGATCATGTAAACTGAAGTGTCGAGGTCAACTGTACAAAACTGCAAATAAGCTGGAATTTAAATCATCCATCTCTGTGGATTTATTAAAGACTGTTTTCCATTATTCATCTTCGTGCGTTCATTATGCACCGCACTCGTGACAACAGCCTTGTAATTCATTGTATTTTTCTAGAGCTTTCTCTTTTTTTATTCTCTCCTTTTCAGCACTGCTTTTGCGCTTTCTATTATCCATTTTTATCTCTTATTTTCTTACTTGGATATCTCCAATAACTGCTGGGTTTTTTTTTTTTTTAGCAAGGTGCCGCTGTCTGGGGAGTCAAAAGATAATTATGTCATCATTAACCTGCAGGCTGCACTCTGCGAGTGGGCGGCGAGAAAATAATAATAAAAAAGAGTGGGGCGGTAAAATAATAAATAAAAACAGTGGGTCTGCTACAAAATAATAAATAAAAAGAGTGGGGCTGTGAGAAATTTTTTTAAAAAGTGGGGATGCTGTGAGTGCAGGCAGCTTAAATTCAACACTGCCCTCGCCACCAAAAAAACTGACCAGCTCACTGGGAATTCTCCTGGTGCTCCAATCCAGATTAGCCAATCCGGGCTATATCATATCATTTATCCTGTTTAGAGTTCAATCTACTGAACATTTTCTGCTGTGCTTGATGTAAATACAGGTTCACTTAAACATCTTGATGTGAGGTGTTCTGAAGATTAAAGGAGTTTTGTCAAATTAAAGGTTTGTTTTACCTTTGAATTTTGCTCTTATTTTAAACCGTGAATTTTTCAAAATGATCAGATCTTAGAAGAGTATGTTAATATTTTAGATAATGATTTAAATACATCTACAATTTAATGATGTAATGACTTGGTTGTGCACATTATTACTAACTCATTCTTAACTATTCATAGACCAACATAAACTCATAACTTGTTGATGTATCATTATCAGAGTTGCCAAGTGTTAGTACACGACTTTGGACTTCTTTTTTTGTTGCATGAAAAAATCCGGGGTCGTGGATTGCGGTTTCTTGGGCTTGTTTGAAAAAATATGGTTGCTTGTTAGGAAATTCTGACGTTTCTATACATTTACGTTTGCTGTATTCTCCAATGCATTGACACTGTCTGCTTACAGTTAATAGCCAATCAGTGCAATAATATAAGTGATGTAGCGTAACTCCTCCCCCTCCTCCCCCTCATTGGAGAAAAATCACGTTCAGCATGGAGGCGCATGACGCTGTAATCCAAGCGATGACCCCAGACTTTGAAACTCTTATCAAGTAAAGCACATCCTCAGTTATCTCATTAGAGTGAAACAGATGTTTATAATAGTTGTCATATTAGATCTAAGAACGGTTATGATTATTTTCATCATTCTAAGTATTTGCTGGTTTGTTCTGTTCAACAGGATCAGTGTTAATATATGTTTTATTAAAAGTTCAGTTTAGTTCATTGTTTATTTACCACGGTAACTGTACTTTTCGTTACCCCAACCACTGTATTTTTACTTTGTGATATTTCTATAATTTTGATACATTTTGTTAAATGTTTAGGACTTCTGACAGCCACAAAATACTGTTTATTCATAAGTCTTGGTGATTTTCTTAGAATGTATCTGTCTTAAGTTAAGTAAATAGGGACACCACTTGTGTATGTGTTAATGAGAAATAAGTTTGCTTAATTCAAGTTACTAAATATTTGGGTGACGGCTTGATGACCATGTAAAAATGTGGGTCCCATGGCCAAACCAGTTGAGAACCACTGCTGTAGAGTATGCATTTTACCTGCTAAAGAAGAGACTGAAGGGGGTAACCCCCCAAAACTGAAAGAGGCTGCGGTGAAAGCCTGGAAAAGCATCACAAAAGAAGAATGCAAAAGTTTGGGTTCAAACAAAAGGTGCTATCTTCTATGTTGTGTGTCAGATCCAGATATGAATACCTGGAAATAAAAGCTAAAATGCTGATCTATATTGTGTTTGTTTGAGAAACTCGATCCACACTGGAGAAAAGGTGTTCATATGCGATCAGTGTGGAAAATCATGTGTCCTTTAAGGCTTGATGAATTTGGGAAGCTCGTTTCCACTTGAACGGTTCTTAAACTTTTTGATTTTTCAATTGAGATCAGGAGACATTCAGTAAATACTGAAACAATCAAACAAACACACATAAGCACTCAAAATCCCTTAGGTCTTATTGAATTGATCATATTTTGCTCACATGCTCGCTGCATTAAATGTTTATTTCAATAGGAAGACACCAGAAAAGACGCAAGTAGCACTGAACCCGATGAAAACAATACAGAAATGAGCCTGTAAAATATCGCTCGAACAAACTCTATAAAGTGTGTTTGAACCGTGAACTGCTCACCTCACTTCAGAAGACTCAACACTGGCCCTGTCCCCTCGGAGTCCCCCACTTTATGCCGCTTTGACTCCCAGGTAGAAGTCTGCTGTGAAAGCTAAAATGATGAATGGGACACTCTACGGACTCGTGGACTTAAAGGACACGCGCACGCTGCAGCCATTGTAAGTCTGCAAGAGTGCAAGTACACATGAATTGTTCTATTTGGGACAAGGCTACATTTAAAGTTCTAAAATATACAATATGTTTTTGTTTTTTGTCTATTTAAATGGTTAGTTGATGTTTTCTTCAGCATATTACCTCTCATTGTTACATCTATCCCTGGCTAGTGTTACAAGTCACCCCATAGTGGGGATAGATTGTAACAACAGAACTGAACAGAATGGTACTTGACATTAACTCACATAATCTGTGATTAGGCACTACGCATCCAAGTGAGTTATGATTTTTGAGGGGACCCCATAGCACATTCAGTGCACGGGGCCGGGATTCCTAGCAACGCCCCTGTGCATATTCATTGATTTTAGATAAAAAAACTCAGAATAGAAAAAAAATATATATATCATAAGGCATCCTGGTTCAGTTTAGTATTTATGTAGATGTTTTACCTATTTTCAAGTTCAAATGTGTCAAAACACAAGGGAGGATGAACACAGCAAATACACATTACTTTATAACAATGACAACAATTCACTAAGAGCATTACGGGAGGGTGAATTTAGTATCAAGTTTATGTGAAAGTGATATATGCCTTCCACAGACAATATAAATGCATATGAATAAATGTAGACCACTTAACTTAGTGCTTGCTATGAGGATGTGAAGAGATTTTCAACCAGCATAATAAAAAAATGTTTTTGAACCAAATCACCTACCCTGCCTTTAGTTTAAAAACTTTACAATTAACTAATCTAACAATAACGACACTTATAATAATGACATTTAATTGTGAAATTTGTGAATGGAAGCATCTGTAAAGTTTCAAAGATTAAATTCATATTCACAAAGTTGTGTCCTGCGACAAACCAAAATTGAATTATACTGGATTATACAAAACAACTGAATTATAGCAAAGCAGATGGTCACATACACAGCGGTTAAAATGCAGAAGAGTCTATCTAGAGGAGAAGAATGCAAATGAAGGTGGACGATCAGATTTGGGTCACTTTCGGCTGCGGTGAGAACGTAGCTTTTGTTTCACACAGATGCGCATTTTCTGGTGCCATTTTAAACTACTGAGCCATTTAAAACGCTTTCCACATGAAGAACACAAATATGGTTTCACATCGGCATGACTTTTCAGGTGTATCTGTAAGTGTGACGGCAAAAGAAATGTTTTATTACACTGATCACAATTAAACTGCCTTCCTCCAGAGCGAACGTGCTTTTGATTTTTCAAACTGCTCCTTTTTCTAGGCCTCTTTCTACTCGCAGAGCACTGCAGTTTCTTTCCATGTGTTTGCAAATGACGGTTCAGGTCTCTTTTATATGTGAAGCTCCTCTTACACTGAAGACACGTGAAAGGTTTCTCTCCAGTGTGAAGCCTCGTGTGAATCTGAAGGCTTATGTTCTGACTGAAACTCTTTCCACAGTGAGTGCAGGTGAAGGGTTTCTCTCCAGTGTGGATTCTCATGTGAATCTTAAAGTGTCCTTTAAATCTGTAACTCTTTCCACAGTCATGGCACGTGAAAGTCTTTCGAGAATGAATTCTTTCGTGCCAGGTAAGGTGTCTCTTGTCTGGGAATCTCTGTCCACACTGATGACATTTATACTCCTTTAAGTGAAGCCCCATGTGGTAAGTAAGGTTTGTTTCTTGCGCATAACATTTTCCACACTGAGGACAAATGAAAGGCTTCTCTCCTGTGTGATTTCTCATGTGAATCTTAAGAGCTCCTTTTTGTGTGAAGCTCTTCCCACACACTTTGCAGTTGAAGGGCTTCTCTCCTGTGTGATTTCTCATGTGGGCATTAAGGGTTGATTTATTTAAGAAGCTCTTCCCACAAAATTTGCAGATGTAAGGACTCTCTCCAGTGTGACATTTCATGTGTGCATCAAGGGTTGTTTTTTGTCTGAAACACTTTCCACACTGATCACATGGAAACGGCTTCTCTCCAGTGTGAACGACCAAGTGAATCTGAAGAGATCCTTTGCATGAGAAGCTCTTCCCACACAGTTTGCAGGCAAACGGCCTCTCTCCAGTATGAGTTCTCATGTGGGTATTAAAACGAGATTTATATGTGAAGCTCTTCCCACACACATTGCAGGTAAAAGGATTCTCTCCAGTGTGAAGTCTCATATGAGTTCTGAGGTTTCCTCTGCAAGTGAAACTCTCTCCACACCGGTTACATGTAAAACCGTTCTCTCCTGACTGTTTTCTCTTCGTGTGGTAATCAAAAGATACTTTCTGTATGAAATTCATTCCACAGTGATCACATGTGAATGGCTTCTCTCCAGTGTGACGTTTCATATGGGAATCAAGACTTTGTTTATGTGCTAAACATGCTCCACACAGTTGGCATATGAAAGGCTTCATTCCAGTGTGACTATTCATGTGGCGTTTAACGTTTTCTTTACATGTGAATCTCTTTCCACACTGATGGCATTTGTAAACATTCATGTGCATTTGAAGGTTAATTTTTTTCATGAAACTCTTTCCACATTGATGGCAGGTTAAGTAACTGTTAGATTTGGTCTTCTGAACTTTTTTTGGTGATGAAGTTGTTTCCACAGTCATGAAGTCAAGTCTCTCACATTGATCTTTCTCTTCTATCTTTGTCAGTTCTTGCCTCTCTTCTTTCAGTACCATCAGGTCTAAAGTGAAAAAAAAAACAAATACAGGTTAGTGGCACTTTAATGGCTTAAAGCAACAGACATCAAAACATTGATAAAATATTAAAACATAAAAACAAACATTTTCCAACAAAACTGGGATATTATAGACCAGTCACTCCTGGTCTTATGCCAAATTCTCACTGCACGATTTTATCGCCCATGAAATATTTGGCATGCTAAATGTCTGGAGCTGTCTGTGAATGAGTTCTGACTGAAAAATACATCGCAATGACCTACAGTCAATGAGAGAGCAAGATACAGGTCAGCGGAAAATTTGGGGAGGACTTAATGTTAGCAATTAACGTTAGCCATTTACAAACGACGTACCTACATTTTTGCATTAGAATATACAGAACAAGTAGGCTACATGAAGATGAAGGGGCTAGGGTTTTTCCTGTAAATAATATTTTTCTATAAAGGACAATAGATTTATTGCATTTTTCTTTTTCATCACTTTGAGGGCTTTTATAGGCTATAAGAAATAAACTCATAAAATGCACAACACGTTGGTTTCACTTTCAAGTAGGCCAAGTCATATTTGTTAATTAATGTGTGTTCGGGGAGGATTTATTGACCATAATATCAGCGTGATCTTGCATTATTACTTTATCACTTCTCATGTGCGTTTGGCTGTAGTTTGCGGACCAGACAGATGTCTGCGATTCTTTGTAAAGTCATGCAGTGTGTAACCTCCTGTCGCCGATCCATCATGCAATGTGAACACAGCAGCGACTGAATGCTACCCCAGATAGTCACGCAGTGTGAAAACAACGGTGATCCGATGTCTTTGAAAATTGTGCAGTGTGAACTCGGCATTAGGGACCCACCGCTCCACTCATTTTGTTATGTCTCTATTTTAACACACCTGATTCAGATCACCAGCTCATTAGGTGAGAGCTCCATGAACTCAGTGTATCAGATAAGGGAGATATACAAAATGTGGAGAGCGGTGGGTCCACAGGACTAGGATTGAAAATCACTGTTATAGACCAATCCTGAATCTGCCATTCATGTTTAAAATTATTTAAATTTGTCAAGCTCTAGCACAGTTTAGGTCTTAAATCTATCTGACTACTTATACTTTGTGTAAACAAAGACATTTCATCAAACACAAGTATGGAGTGCATCAGGGATCAGTATTAGGTCCTCTGCTTTTCTCTGAGTACATGCTGACCATGAGGGACATTATCATTAGAGCTCACAAAGTTATGCCAAAGATATATTTTTACATTTTGTGACAAAACTGCACATCTGTCCAAATTTATTACTGAATTTGTGTAATAATCTATGAGGAAAATAATCATCAATGATTTTTTATTGTTGATTTTTCATTTAGCCTTTATTTAATCAAGAAGCTCCCATTGAGATATCATAATCTCTTCTTTCAGGGAGACCTAGTCAAGATGGCAAGCACCAAATGTACAGTGTTTCATTGTGGGTGACATAAAGGATAGTCCAGTCCATTACTGCCCTTCCAGAACCCCTTGGCCTTAGTCCACTGACCCCAATCTGGTAGTTTCTGTGTTCCCATACCTTCACATCCAGTGGTCACGAAGCTAGCACTCATGAATCTACACACTCTAGAATGGACCACCCCCCTACCTTCATTCCCACTGGTCTCGCTCAGCTTCTTTGCTTTTTTTTTTTTTTAATCTCTGCTGGTTCTGCTCAGCATCTTAATTCCTGTTGGCCAGCCATTGGAAGTCATCCAAATCTTCATCATCCTTCCATCCAGCTCCCTGGCTCCTCCCAGCTTCCCAGTCATGAATTCTTACCTGGTGCTCGGATTCCTCGGCTCCACCTTGATCTTTTCTCCCATCACCATTTTCTTTTGACTCCACTGTTGTCCATCATCCCACATACTCAGTATTCATAAGATTTCTATAACAGCACTGCTATCTACCACCTCCTTGAACAGACAACCATTCTCTTGCCTTTCCGAGACGATGACCACAAACTGGGCCCGAGGCATGTTTTACAGCCGGTGGCGAACCATCTTACAACAACACTGTACACATTACTGTCCGAAACAAAAGGTCGAGGAGGATTCAACAATAGCTGGACAGCCTTTCAGTACGAGCTGGCCCTTGAGGAGCTATTTTACGGAAAGTCCTACTGTGCACAATCCACCCAGTTCTCGATTAGCTTAGGAACTAATACAACAAACTTCAACAGCCTCACAAAGCAAAGGGGATTCCTAGGCCTGTCACCCATTGGTAGCGCAAGTGTTGGGGTGTCTCCACCACCTCTGCAGATCTGGATAACAGAACCTCTCCAAAGACTCAGGGTGGAAAGAATATTTGACTTCACAGACTCATTGGATGCAGCCCCATCTGTCATTGGGCAGGCCCTAATTCGGGTCCTTTATGTGATCTACATGAACGAAATGACAGAATCTCGCGCGATGCTTTACAACAACCCGAACCCCCCCTGCTGGCAAAGATTGTAGGGTGTCGTACGACTCAAGATCTCAGCAAGGACTTGGTGGAAAGGAAAGGTTTCGGGTACCCACAAACTTTTGGTAGGGCAATCGAACTGACCAACTCAGTTGGCCATGATACACAAGAGTGTATCCACCTTGGCTCTTGGGATTCAGGTACTTTCCTGCAATTAAATTTTGGGATGAGCAAAGGTACCCTAAAGCAAGATGGAACAAAAAGAACTATGTAGAACTACATGGTCCAAATGAAAAGCCGACAGCTGCACTCTTGGGTGATGTATGCTCTAACATTGAAAAAAAGGGTCTTTGCTACGCAAGAAACCTTCAGCGGTACAAGGACAGTGGGATGCCTTGGTTAGAAACCAGCATTAACCGACTACCAAAAGACCTGACCCCTACCGAGACATTGACGGCTCTCACCGTCATCAGTGCTGTAGGCCTGATCCAAAATGGAGATTACATCTCCATTCTTGAAAAGCTGATATCAGACCTGCCAATCACACAACAACTCCAACGCCTACATACTACTCTTTTCTGCCGGATCCAAATCCAATACTGTGCGCGGGTCGTCTAATAACCCACGGGTCGGGTTGGGGCGGGTAAAGAAATTGTCACTTTATTTGCAGGGCATTAAAAACAAATAAAAAAAATCCATGTATGTTGCGAGCAATTCCCTATAGCCTATATTAAATATTAGGTTCTTTGATAAGATTACAATATAAAGGCCTACGTAGCAACGTAACTTGCGTGATGTCCCCAAACCTTTGGCGTCACATGATACGTCACGAAAGCGCAACGCAGCTCCCGCCGCCAGCCACAACAACAAAAACGGAGAAATAAAAGTGAAGCTGGAACACGAGGTGCGGGAGAAATTGGGTTTGGGAATTTTCATCATTAAAAGAAAAAATGGTCAAGCTGCTAAATCTAATGTTTGGGACCGGTTCTCAGAAATAGTTGCAGCAAGAGACAACAGCAGTATCATTATCTTGTTATTAATATGACCTGATTTATGGTTTATGCGAGACTGTCTTATTGCTTTTAGATGTTTATTTTTCAAAAATAGTGACGTTATAATAATGCTGCAGTGCTTTTTTTTCATCATATTTGTTCAACAGTAGGCATACTTCAATTAAAATTGTTTTCGTACTTTGTATGCGTTTAAAATGCGCAGGCAATTTCAGGAATCACTTGATAATGTAGATGAAAATATAGCACAAATCTGCCATAAACATTATAATGAGAACTTTATAGATTGTGAAATCTATAGTAAATTGTCTGCTTTCTTCGCCCATGTTTCAGCGCACTGCCATGAAAGCACATCACAGGCATTTCCATCCTTTTGTGCAGATGCAAGTTGTAATGTTACATCTGTTATATAGCTAAGTTATCTGATTAATATCATAGGATGTGTCATAGAATGGGCTTCAGTTTATTGGCATAAAGTCAATCAGCTTCACCTCAGGCAGCTATTCCAATGCTTCTTTTTTTAAATAATATTGCTGCATTGTAATCATAATATAACTGTGTTCATGTTTTCATGTCATTTATATTTTTATCATTAATTTTCATTATCTCCATGACGGCCCCGGCCCGTGAGCACTCGATTACTTGTTTTTGAAACCTACTGATGATCAAAATAAGAAATTGCCAGAAATGCCCATCACTATTCTTGATATGAAGCCATGTTTACAGAAGAAAAAAAGCGGGTATGGAAAGCTCTGGCTTTGTGTGGATGAGACCAAAGTCTCGAATTCATAAAAGCAGTGCCGTCTCTTTAAAATCTGTTGCTCATGACGTGGATCTGACACAAATCCAATTTTCTCCCTGTTCTTTACAGTCATTTAGCTCTTTTAATATTTATAAAGTCACTTGCCAAAAATAGTTATTTTGACATTCAATATTTTGTGTTTTTGTCCGGTATTCGTCTGGCCAGCATGAGGACCAATAAAATAAAACCACTTCAATTAGGACACTCGTGACATTCTTTAAAAATATCATTCATTTCAGTAGAGAGGGATATTTTAATAAGGATCAAATGACAGAGTTTGAGAATGAAAACCAACCTGTTTGTTCCTCAGTATCTTCATGTTTGACTCTGAATGCTTCTTCAATCTTCATGTCTTCACTCTCCTCTTTAATAAACGCCATCTTTATAACAGTGTCTCGTGGATCTCATTCGCTTCAGCAGGAGGTTTTCTGTGTGTTTGGACACTTTGTCCTGTGTAAGAAGAAAATAATTGAGAAAACCAAAAATAAATGCAAACTAAATCTCTGGGTCTCAATCAGCTCCCTAGTTACTGCACTGCTAAGTGACTCAGAGAGAGAGTTAATGGCCTTAAATCACCATCAGGAGACAAAAAACAGCATGTTCTGCATTTGGTATTAGATTAGAGTTTCCAACTGTTCTGTGAGAGAAAGAATTGTCCCGGCTGAATGGGAAAGTTATCAATGGGTCTGTCCAGTAACTAATAATGAATGCACAGTTTGCAGAGAAGCATTTCAGTTGCAGTGAACTTTGACTTAAAGGGACAGTTCACCCAAAAATTAAAAATGTGTCATTGTTTACACACCCATGAGATGTTCCAAACCTGTAATCAATTCTTTCTTTTGTTGAATATAAAAGAAAATACTTTGAAGAATGCGGGTAATCAAAGAGTTTCTGGTCCCCAATAACTCTGATAGTATTTTTTTGTAAGTTACTGAGGACCAGCAGCTGTTTAGTTTCCCACATAAGTATCTTCTTTTGTGTTCAGAAGAAAAATAACTTTATGCAGGTTTAGAACAACCTGGGTAAATTATGACCGAATTTTCATATTTTCTAAAGTGACAGACACATCTGTGCTTCAGTATACAGATATTGTTTTATTAAAATTTGGATTAGTCTGTTAATATAATATTCCATACATTATCAGAGCTTGGTAGACATTATTATATTTCTAGTCATTATAATAGATTGATTAATGTTAGACCCTTATTAATGTATCATTTATATTAGTCATAAATTTAATATAAATAATCAAAAATGTCATATACAATTTGGCATTTTAAAAAGTAAAAAACAATTATTTAGCTAAAAATGGGACAAATAAATGTAGCCCTAATTTAAGCAAATTACAAAACATTTATAAAAATTCGTCCCATCCAGGTAACAGCTACAGAACTGTTAAAAAAAGACAAAACAACTAACAATAACCAATAATTATTAATATGTTCTGTTGGAAGTTGGGGGGGGGTTACTCTAATGCTGAAGTGTGTATTTTTCATAAACACAATTGCATGTCTGAAATAAGATTTTAATAAACTGTGAATATTAAAGCAGTCAAAACACATTACAATGATCAGATAAATCCAAGTTTCTAGCTCAAATATTGAGTCAGTGAGAAAAGCGCATCATAAATACAGGAGGTAGCGTCCCTTATTTCCCTTTTCTGAAGTTGGCAAACCTATGTTGTCATTATTATGAGCTCATCTTCACTATAATCTGGGTCATTACAGCTTCACTATAATCTGGGTCACTACAGCTTCACTATAAACTGTGTCACTACAGCTTCACTATAATCTGGGTCACTACAGCTTCACTATAAACTGTGTCACTACAGCTTCACTATAATCTGGGTCACTACAGCTTCACTATAATCTGGATCACTACAGCTTCACTATAAACTGGATCACTACAGCTTCACTATAAACTGGGTCACTACAGCTTCACTATAATCTGGGTCACTACAGCTTCACTATAATCTGGATCACTACAGCTTCACTATAATCTGGGTCACTACAGCTTCACTATAAACTGTGTCACTACAGCTTCACTATAATCTGGGTCACTACAGCTTCACTATAAACTGTGTCACTACAGCTTCACTATAATCTGGATCACTACAGCTTCACTATAAACTGGATCACTACAGCTTCACTATAAACTGGGTCACTACAGCTTCACTATAATCTGGGTCACTACAGCTTCACTATAATCTGGATCACTACAGCTTCACTATAAACTGGGTCACTACAGCTTCACTATAAACTGTGTCACTACAGCTTCACTATAATCTGGGTCACTACAGCTTCACTATAAACTGTGTCACTACAGCTTCACTATAATCTGGGTCACTACAGCTTCACTATAATCTGGATCACTACAGCTTCACTATAATCTGGGTCACTACAGATTCACTATAAACTGGGTCACTACAGCTTCACTATAAATTGGGACACTACACCTTCACTATAATCTGGGTCACTACAGCTTCACTATAATCTGGGTCACTACATAGGCAGTGAAACGAGACGCAGCTACCCTGTTATTCATGTATGAGTGCCTTTTACTCAAAAATAACGTTTATTCATGTTAGCTAAAGTATCATTACGTTTACTTCATCCATAATTAAACCATTTTATGTTGCTTGTAAAAACTATTACATTTTCTGAATTTTATGCATTGATTTAAACACTTTAAATGCGTAAAAACCACACAAACCTTTCTTCAGCTGAATCACAACAGATGGAGGGAGCGGCGCAGTCTGATGACGTCACATCACAACACCAAAATAAAAGTCCTGTCATCATGCTGCTGTCTAAAATACACAAATACACATTTAAATGCCTGAGGAATTCAGAATTTATTTATTGGTGAAATAAGACTTGCTAAAATCACGTTTGGTGATTGGTACTGTATCAGGGAAAAAACAAAAACTGACTGCTGTTCTGTCACGGTGCGCTGGGGACGAAGATACACTTGAACAAAACAATCTTTAATCCTTTCAAACATAGCTAGACATCTAGAACACATATAACAGCAGACAAAGGAACGGGGAAGAACACAGGACTTATAAAGACAGGGAAATCAAGGAGCAAACGAGATGATGAATAAATACAAAACAGGTGATAAGAATAAACCATGATTAACTAAAGAAACACAGGAAACTGACCAAATAAAGGCAAAACGGAACTAAACGGGGAACAAACATGTGACATTATTATTATTTAAAATATGGTTTCATTATTATTTAAACACGTTTTAATTAATACACAGGAATGAATCATAGAAAGTGATCAATTTCTTAATTCATGTCCATAATGTCATGGGCTCTGTATACTGGGATAAATGTGAAGGCAGATAACGAATAAGTATGTATGACCTGCTGAAATACAACAGAGAATTATTAAACGTAAGTTTCAAGGCTTTTCTCTTCTCGCGAAGAGGTACAAATCGCTCTCTCGGAAATATCAAGAGGCAATCGCTGAAGGGAAAGAATTGAGGAAATTAAATGTTGAACTTCAGACATGCTTAGATGCCAAAATTCTTTGTGGTAATTATTATTATTATAACTTCATTTTTAAAGCACCACACTCAGGTTACTGGCTGTTTTACACATGTATACATGACTTGATTTACCAGGAAACGAAACATCTCCAGGCTCTGTCCAGGCCCTTCCAGTGACAACTGATAAGATTTTGTGCATAATAATAAATGTATAAATAATAATAAATTATGGTAATATTATTACCACTACTACTACTACTAATTAGTCATAGTAGTAGTAGTAGTAGTTCTGTTTAAAGCACCACACTCAGGTTACTGAATTTACCAGTGTCTGACTGTTTTACACATAATATATATAATAATAATAATAATATTTGTGACTTGATTTTCCAGGAAACAGCACATCTCCAGGCTCTATTCAGGCCCTTTCAGTGACAACTGGTAAGAAAAAAAGAATAATAAATGAATATTAATAAATGATGGTAGTACTACTGTCTCTACTTACTACTAATTATTAGTAGGAATACTACCAGGGGTGCACTCTCTTTGGCCATTTGTTTAAATCTTCTAAGTTTGATATAGCTATAGCACTGCATTTCAATTTCAATCCATTGGCAACTGAAGTCAATCATTATCTTTATTCCAGTATAAATCTCATCCATACCACTGCTGGATCAGCACACAGGTGGCATTACCATGTGGTACCACAAAGGTATTTAAATGTTTAAAGATCAGGCAAAACTGATTGTATGGTGCCCCTTGACCCAGTTGTCCATATGTTTAATCTGGCCCCATTGTTATAACTTTACACTCTTTCCCACAGAGAACAGTTTTGATGTTGTTAGCTATCAAAGCTCTGAACAAATTTCAGTAAACCATGAGGTATGTATTTATTTAATTCAATAGTATATTGGGACTATTAGTTACTTCTTATTCCAGTGTATTTCTCTAGGTTGGTTTAAGTATTTTTTCTATTGGGCATTTATCTCAAAGCGTACAAAAACTACTGAACATACAATACATATTTAATTGAACATAGAAGCGAGACATTTTCTCACAATATGTGGCACAATGGAACCTGCCGTTAAACATCATATTTGGTAACAACAAAATATACATAGATTTATGAAACTGGGAAATTTTTGGAAATAATATACAAAAACATCAGAATATTATTTTATTCATCAGAATATTATTTAATCAATATTAATATTTATTAATTACATTATATAAAAGTGTGGTTTAATATGCATTTCTGTACATTTTAATTTCTTTATTTTCTTAAATATGTGGGTATATAGTATTTATAGAGTTGTATCTTTTAGTTTTAGTTACTTTTTCTTATTTGTAAGTTGCTTTGGACAAAAGCATCTGCTAAATGACAAAAGTAAAAGTAAAAGTAAGTACGTAAAAGCAACAAAAATATGACTCTGAAATTTGAAATGAGCTGTTGTCTAGGTCTTCAATCCTACTCCAACCTGCTTCAGCACAGGTGGCCTGTCTTTTTTATTTTTCCAGCACATGATTTGCTGGTTTAGGTGTGTTTGATTAGGGTTGTAACTAAACTCTGCAGGACATTGGGGACTGAAAATACTGCTGTAATGTAAGAGAGTTTGAATTAATCGTTTGAATCCAACAACTGCTCAAGAAAACACATGTGTGTAATTCAGATTTTGTGTCAAGGTTTTTTTTTTTTTTTTTTGTGATTGATTGAGACACTTCCCTGTGATAGCCATGACACAAGCAGTGCGAGTGTGCTGCTCTAAATATCAGCATGACTGTGATT
Organism: Barbus barbus; assembly: GCF_936440315.1. NCBI lineage: Eukaryota > Metazoa > Chordata > Actinopteri > Cypriniformes > Cyprinidae > Barbus > Barbus barbus. The sequence continues at coordinate 3,093,795 of NC_136717.1, forward strand.
CTGTGACTTGGCAGATGAATAATACTAATTAAAAAATATAATACTATAGACTCATTGGAAGATTTATTAGTGATGAAATCATTTCTTTATAATTGTATTGGAGTCTTACACACATGCTATACAGTTCATCTGAGCCGTGTATTAATTTGAGTGATGACAGATATTATAATGTCTGTTTTTGTACTCCTTTCTTAAATCAGAACAAGCTGGACATGTAACTGGAAGCTGTTGTTAAAAACTAGAAGCTTTGGGAATCTGCTGTCTGTTCTTTGAATTAATCCAGTATCTTATTGTGTGTTTTCGTGTGAATTAGTTTAATTCTTGTGGACCGGACTTTTATTTTGGTCTGGCGGCGTGACGTCATCAGGCTGCGTCTGTGTTTCTGAGGAAAGGTTTGTTTTCATTCATTAAAGCTTCGCAAGCCGCAGTGAACTATGAGATACATTAACATCGGAAGACTGTGATATTAAAGAGCGCCGTCTTTTGTGAGTAAAGCGCATCCACAGACGAGTAAGTTAACAGTAAAGTCGCGTCTTATTTCTAATATACCGTGAATTATTTTTAGTAAACACGAATCTGGAGAAACTGAGATTTAATAAACGAAACTGAACCCATCTTGGCTCGAAATGAATCGCTCGACGAACAAACACGTGCAACAAGTTTAATTACGAAAAAATATATATATTATCATGAAATAAATATAAATACTATTGAAATTGAAACTTTGTTTAAAGTGTAGTGTTAGTTTTGAGGCTGTTTGTTTGTTTTTAGTCATCATTGAGACGCACACACAAGATTTAGTTTGCATTAATTGTTCTTTGTTAATTATTCTCATCTTGATCATGACAGAGTGAACAAACACAGAAACATGGCGTTTATTAAAGAGGAGCCTGCAGACTTCAGGATTGAAGAAGTATTCAGTCTCAAACAAGAAGATCTGGAGGAACAAACTGGTTGGTTTTCATTCTCAATGCATTTGATTCTTATTAAAATGATTGGCATGAGTTTGTTGTGATTGGAGCGACTGAAAGTCTAGTAGTGAATGATCCTCAGTCATTTAGTGTGTGATGCCCAGCTTCTCTTCACTATTTACAAAGTCTGCAAGCGTATGATGCCTAGTGTTTTAAAATCTGTGGTGTAGTGTATTCCAGTCTTGAGAAGATCTTATTTCCAGGTTAAACATTATATTTGAACAGCCAGGGTCCCTGAACACATCCACCAGGGAGCGGTTTGTGGAAATAGTAGAGGGGGGGTGCTCTTGAAAACTGGTTTCTCTCTCTGTTGGTGGAAGATAAGGGTACGGCTATAGCTTAAGTCACCTAATGTTAGTGTAATCTGTTAATAACGCACATCATAAACCCCTCTTTTTAGGCAAGTACCATATAATGGGTGTCATGTCATGAAATTAGGGATGTAACGATTCACTCAACTCACGATTCAATTTGATTTACGAATCATTTTTTTTACAAAATGAGATTCAAGACTAATTATAATTTAAATGTGTCCTTTTATTATTGCTTGGACAAAATGCAGCACATTTCTTTGTGAAATTAAAATATAACATTATAATAATATACTAACAGCACTTATTGCTCTTTTGTTGGTTTTGATTGCTTCTATTCTCCTCATTTGTAAGTCGCTTTGGATAAAAGCCTCTGCTAAATAATATGTAAATGTAAATAACAAAACTAAATTTAAATTTTAAAACAAGCTCCAAATCAAGTAACTAACACAAATAAATCTCTTAATATAAACTTAGGCTTTTTCTGTGCTCTTTCCATTTCAATCATGATACAAACAAAAGGATAGGTTGTGATATCATGTGCGTTACAAGCGTGGATGGATGTGTGTGTAATTGTGTAAGAAATGTAGAAAATACAAAAGATAGTCTACAACACTGTATAACATCATTGAACTAAATTATACACACGTTTCTTATTAATATACATTTATTAACGATAAATATAAAAAATAAAGATGCACATTACCAGAGGTGGGTAGAGTACCCAAAAACTGTACTCAAGTAAAAGTAAAAGTACTTCTAGAAATATTTACTCAAGTAAAAGTAAAAGTAATCGTCTGAATAGTTACTTGAGTAAGAGTAAATAAGTACCGGATAAAAAAACTACTCAAGTAGTTAGTTACTAGTTACTTTGGATCATATAGATACTGAATATAGTCTATTTTTATTTATATATATAGATTACATTTATGTAATGTGTATATGTATATATACACTAGGGCTGCAACTAACGATTATTTTAATAATCGATTAATCTGTCGATTATATTTTTGATTAATCGATGAATCGGATAAAAAACCAAAAACAAGGCATTAATTTCCAACCCTTTATTCAAAAACAGAACTAAAATATGTAGAAAGTGCACAAACACGTTGCTCCTTGAACATCCCAGAGCTGTTATAATAATAATAAAATAAAATAAAAATGGACTAACACAAAAACATACACATGTATGCTTTACATCTGCCAAATATATAGACTTTTTTTTTAAATAAAGTGCCACCTGAGCTGCCAGAACAACAGGGGCGTGTCTAGAGCATTTTAAATGGGGGGGTTAATGTTAATAGGCCTATATTATATAGGCTATTAATTGCACAGTGTGAGACTCATTGGTACTCACAGAACTTTGTGAGATTGCGATAAACAAAGAGTGACAGCTTTATTGGTTATGAGCGCTCTTTGCAAGCTTTCTAGGCAATCCATTTAAAATGTAGAACTTTGTTTTTTGCCCACACACATGTTGCAAAGTTTTGGGAATGACATCTGCATATTTATACAGGATTCGCTCTCGAAGTATCAGCATATTGATAGTAATAGAAAGGACTAAATATGTGAAAATGTGCATTAAGAGAGCACCCCCACTTATTTCAGAAGCAGCCTTAGTGATTATTTCTGGAACCTGGTTGATATGCTTCTATAACTATATACAAAAACAACAAAATACAAATGTACTACATAAAATAATTTAATAAATGCATATTTACAATTTAAGCACTTAACTAAAATAAGTATTAATAAAATTAAAAACTAGAGAAGGCTAACTATATTCAGCTTGCTTCCATTTAGTGAGAAAAGCCTACTCTTCACTTGAATTAGAAAAGAAAAAGCTTTTCTGGTCTTCAGTGATGCGAGGATAACGTTTGAGCATACTCACAATATCTGAGTGAGACCCGAGCCAATTCATAAAATAACAATGTATATTTAAAAGCACACGTCCAGTTTTGTGCGAGTGACGGAAATCCGCTTGCGAGTGGAGAGATGCGTGCTCGCGCATTACATGATTGCGTAACATTATGCGCTCTCCACATCTGTCATTTAGATAACGCTAAAATGTCTAAAATTAATCAAGAAGAGAAGTAAGCGGCCCTAGGCAGCTGACTACACATGCCAAGATACGCCAGATGCAGTTAGAAATTTACTAAAAACAAGCCTGGTAAACTCTGCTAGCATCCGTGCGCGAGAGTGTGTTCACTCCGCTCCGCGCTCGTTTTTTTTTTTTTTTTTTTTTTTAATAATCAAACGTCTCCGCGTCGCGCGACACAACGAATCGATTATCAAATTCGTTGCCAACTCTTTTAGTAATTGATTTTTATCGATTCAATCGATTCGTTGTTGCAGCCCTAATATACACACACACACACTGCTGTTCAAAATATATATATATATTAATGTAATTTATTTCAG